>NC_081558.1:170380167-170449682 GCF_022355385.1 Mustela nigripes
TCTCTCTCTCTTTCTAATTAACAAGACATTTTCCTGGGGTTGTAAATTTCCCATAGTCACAAGACTGGTTAAAGGTAGGTTAAGGAATTAAGCTTTTCTATTTGCTTCAGAGGGCTGCGACTTAGCTATTTCTTCAGAACACTCTGTAAAAAGGTCACAGAAAGGCAGATGAGTTTATTTAATTGAAGCAAAATCTGACACACCTTTACCATCTGCTAACAAATAAATACTGTTTCCAAACTTCTGCTGCATAGCCAAAGAAGAATGTGTTCAATGGCATGGTTTTGACTTGACAGTATTTAGAGAAATTAGTATGTTTAAGGAACTACACACATTGTATTGTTTTTCTTGAAGGATCATTACATTTAATTTGTTTTAATTTCCAATTAAAATTCTTTTTCTAAACTGAAAAAATTGGGAGCAGTCAACACATAAGTAGTACACAGTACCGAGTTCAAAAGGACAAAAGAGTATCTGGTGAAATGTAAAGTTCCCTCCTATCTCTGTTCTCCGGTTGGAGGTGTTTTTAAAAAGGTCTTTCTTTAAAGAATCATGCCTTAGACTATCCTGCAACTTTAATTTCTGGAAGAATTCTACATGGGACTTGAAGTCAGGATTCTTTCAGTCAAAAATGATCCGTACTTGGCCCACTTCTTGTGCACCTTTGCTCTGGTGTAGTAGGGCATTGAGTGCCCATCTTCCCTTTCTGTCCAGTGACAGGGCACAGCATTCCTTCCTGTTTACTTCTTTTCCTTCCCTCTTGATGGGGTTCTCCTCGCCTGAGTTTTTCAATTCCATTACATTGGACTCACTTCCTTCCCTAGACACTATGTCTAGAGGAGAAAAAGAAATGTGCATCTCTCAGCCAAACAGCATCACTGCAGCCATCCGACGTAGGGCTTGTAAGCCAGAGGATTATTTTTCCTATCTGTGTGGCCAAGTTGCAAGGCTGTATGGTTTGTAGAAGAAATGTCAGCCAGGCCAGTGGCCACCTGGCATCAGATGTCTTAGATTAGCTGTCTGGTTCTCTGTGCTCTTAGAGTTAAGAAAACTTAGTGAGCCTGAGTGTTTAGATAAACAATTGCACTAAAAACTGTGTATTTAGAGGAAGTCTAAGAAACAGTCTCAAAAACATCTCCAGCAGAGACTTTATGAGGTAGATAGCTCTTGGCTTGAGGTGATTTGGGGATCATGAAAGGTCTGGGTCTATCACGTAATGGTTTCTTTGGCATGTCTCTACAGCCCTGTCCCCTTACTTACAATGAAATGAATACCAACAGCCACTTCCTGTGTAAAGCAGCTGAGTTAGAGATTTTGTCTCTGAAAGGTTCTGTGTTTCATGCAGATTGAAGGGGGTCCCTCTAACTCTCTCCCTGCAGATTGCAGTTATAGGGACTGCTCCTTTAATATTATTTCCTAGGCAATAATATGGGAAGATATTCAGGGAAAAAGAAAGCCTGATTGGAGAGGATTGTGGTTCAGGAGCTATTACTTTTTTCTTTATGAAAAGGGTAAGATAAGCTTGGGACAACACCATGTATGATGTCAGAAAGAGAAAAGTAAGCAAGAAAGGTTAGGAGCATTGATAGCTGATGATAGCCACAGTATTAACACAGTGTCCTTGAATAGTGCCTATGGTCTAACCTGTTGCTTTCAATCTGTAAGCTCACAGCAACCATGTGGGTAAGGATCTTCTCCACTATACAAATGAGGCCAGGAGGCCAAGTAAATTATTCATAGTCATTTCAACCTCTAAGAGTAGAAAGGAAAATCAAGTCTCCTCCTTCCTTTCCAAGTGTTCCTTCCTTTATACCATATAGAATCACCTTAATTTTAGTTCAGGTGAAAAGTTAAAGTGAGCTTCACAGTTTTCCCAGTCCTGGTCTCAATTCTATAACTGTTTTATCATGAGATGGAGGAAGAAGAGGCATGTAATTCATTGGGAAGAATATTGGCTTTGGTGTTAGAAAGATTTGGATTGAATACATTCTGATTTAGTTATTTACCAAATATATGACCCTGGGCAAGTTAGTTGACATCTATCTCAATTTTCCCATATATGAAATTGGGAAAATTTGTATCTCTTGACATTTCAAAGATGAGGAGTAATATTATAAAGCACCAGGCACATAGAAGTCATTTAATAAATAATATGTATTATTAATCTTGATGTTAATAAAGTGGAATGATTCTTCCAACTGGACAGCTGTACAGTAGCTAATTAGATGTGATGAATTAGAATACTTGTACGTGGTTAGACTCAAGAGATGATAAAACTCAAAATGAGATGGGTCTAGCAATAATAATAACAACAGACAGTTGTTTAACATTTTGCAATTAATGGAATTCTTTCAGATACATTCATTTTAATCTTATGAAAACCTATATGCTTGGTGGGCAGGGCAGTATTAGTTCTATAAAACAAGGCTTGTATGCAGTTATTTTGCCAGAAGAAACAGCTGAGAAAAACTCATTTTTGGATTCCTGTCCTGCAAGATTCCATCTCCACTTTCTTCCTACAAGAATTATGGCATTTCTCTCTTTCCTCTAAGAGAATAAAACAAGGCAAATCATCATAAGTAAAGAGTTACTTGGGTTTGGATTCTTTATCCTTAAGACATTGAGATCTTCAGTGAGCCATTTTTTTTTTTTTTAAATCCCACTTTCCCGATTATATTAAGACTTGGTTTTAAAAGCAGATTCCCAGAGATGGCTCGACAGTCCACTAACAACTTCTTTCCTTATTCTGATGTTGGCTCCGTAGTGACTTATCTGCTGAGACTGTCACCTTCTGAAGTGTGGGCTAAGTGTTCAATGTTGTTAAAATATGTTTTTATGCATCACCGGACTATTTTTAGATTTGTAGTCCAGTTAGCATTCTTTCCCTCTCTCCAGTCACTAAGCTCATCTTGATTTACATGGCTGGATTTTAAAGGCTCAGTGATAAAACTGGTTCCTGTAGATGTTTTATAAATTGATCTTTTAAAAAACAAAAGAGTTTATTTATTTATTTGACAGAGAAAGACACAGTAAGAGGGAATACAAACAGGGGGAGTAACAGAGGGAGAAGCAGGCTTCCTGCCAAGCAGGTAGCCTGATGTGGGGTTTGATTCCAGGACCCCAGGATTGTGACCCCAGCCGAAGGCAGACACTAATGACTAAGCCACCTCGGCGCCCCATAAATTGATCTTTTGGCCAGTTGAATTACCTGGTCAAAGCTTCATAACCTTCCTCATGACACCCGGTCAACAGGGCCTCTCTCCTGGGGGCTGAGCTTTTAGCTTGTGGACTAGTTTCTAATGTTGACTTGGCTTGCAGTTCCCCTTGTCTGGTAGGAACAGGAAACAGATGCCATCAGATACTTCACACTCACAGAAAACGAACACATGACTGTTTGTCAGTGTGTATGCTGTGGCCAGATTTCTAATCCAAACAATTACATTTAAAAATGTTGTTAAGGCTTTTTTTTGTTGTTGTTCTTGAGACTAATGTGTTTCTTTTTCTACATTTTATCCCATAAGGGAAAAAGCAGTGCTTTGCCAGTAAGAAGTTGCTTTTCATAATTTGGAAAAAAATTAATATTAAAATACATTAAAACTTTAAAAGACAAAAATGTAAAAGAAAAATATGACAGTGTTGTGTTAAAAACTATTTTCTAAAATGGTAAGCTATTATAATTTTCTTATGTAACTTTCTGCCTACGATGTATCTGTATATGTATATAAGCTTCTACTAGTTATAAACAGTGCATTTTATAGTCAACTCTTAAAAACGGTATTTCCTATGTGCTTTTCCACATTTCTACATAGCTATAAACTTTATTTTTATTTTTAACAGGTTGAAAATGCATTTACTGGGTTACCAGGCTATAAGGACATTCGTGTACTTGACTTTAGGTAAATAGATTCTAAAAATGTGCATATTTAGTAGCACTCTTTATTTCAATGTAATATCTTTTTGTGTTTATTATGTATGCTCTAAAAACAAATATTGTAATTCAATACTATTTCTGGTAAATGTGTTTTCTTAATGATAGTTTTTCAGGAGAGGAAACTGAATTAGAAAAAGGCAAAAGAATATATTCAAGGAGACCTACTAGATCTGTTGTTGGGCAGATAAGAACTTCAGAATTCATGTTCCCAGCTTGCCGTTGACAAGTTACGCTGCTTTTCCTTGGCAATGAGGGGAGCCTGAAGTCACATTAGAGATTATCTTGGCTTCCTACTAAATCTTGTCAGTGTTCTGCTGAGGTGACTTTGACATCTTACTGTAAGGCCATTCTGGAGGGGATGCATTTGTCTTCATTTCAAACATAACAGTTCTAAGTAAATCAGAGGCCTCTTTTTAAGACATCTCTTCTCTGCTTAAAACAGCATAATACTTGTCAGTGTTTTCTGAGTGAATGCTTTGTATCAGGGACTTTATATTCCTGAGCTAACTTAATCAGAATAAATATTATTATTAATACTCATTTTGCAGAGAGCAAACAGGTTTAAAAGGATGAAGTATTAGCCTGAAGTCAGAAAGTTTGTAAATTAGCGGTGGGAGAGGGATTTTGACACCTGGTTGCTGCCTTTACAGCTCTTACTCTTAAACCCCATGCCAGACTCAGTACTGGGAAGGTTTGGAGCATTTGGAGAATAGTTGTGACCCAGCTGTTGCATTCAGGGGAGCATGAGTAAGGGAACCGTGTAACTTCAAAGCATAATCTCCATTGGGCCTACATCTTACCTTTGGCATATTCTCTAATCACAACTTCGGGGTTTACCAGAAATACTAGCAAGCACTTACATAGTAGTTACAGTATGCCAGGATCATATCTATATAACTCATTTATTCCCAGCAACCATGCTATGAGATAGTTATTAGTATCTTCTTTTTTTGTTTGTTTGTTTGTTGTTGTTGTTCCAATAAGGACACCAGAGCACAGGGAATTTCAATAATTTACCCAAAGACACTCAGCTAGTTATCTGTGCAGGGCAGAGGGCAAGCATGGTAAATTGACCCACCACCTACTCTCATACCCTGACCTGTCCCCAGTTCAACCTTAGCACTTCTCATAGAATACCGCCTCCAGTTTGACTAAAGCTCATAGGAGAACCCAAGAATGTGAAGCCCTTGAAGACCTCTCTCATCTGGCAGCACATAAAAGGCAACATGGCCTTTGGAACCAACTTCTCTGGGTTGAAATCCTGCTTTTGGCACTTCTGGCTGGATGATTTTAGATAAATTACACATTTTAAAAGTTTCATTTATGTAAAAAAGAGAATTTACTATTAATTCTGATTTACCAAAAATACTTTTGAAATGCTGGGTAAATTATGTAGCTTCTTTGTTCCTTAGTTTCTTTCCTGTAAAATGGGGACTCTAATGGTCCTTAATAATCTTAATGACGATTCAATGAATGAATGAATGAATTTTTATAAAACACTTAGCACAGTTTTCTGGCACATGGGAAGATCTATTGTCTGCTACATAAAATAAATAAATATTAAAGGCCATACAATACCCTGTGTTCAGTCCTGACCTTTCCGGGTCCCTTAGTATCTTTCTGTATAACATCCAATTTTCTTTTATTTTAAATTACATGACACATTGTCTACCAAAAAAAAAAAATGTTTCCTAATTTTGCTAAATACCAGCAACTGGAGTTGTCTGCGGATCTACTGAAAAAAAAAATTATTTACAAAGAGAAAACCTTATATGAATGGTTTAAAGATAGTAAATATTGTCAGTTTAAAGATAGTAAGTTGTCGGTTTTAAAATAAAATCTTGTCTCCCCTTTTGTTTGCTACTTTCAGTGTACATCAGTTTGTCAACATCTAATACTATGCAAACATTTTGATTTAAAGAAACATTGTAGAGGAAATAGATTAAGAACTTGCACTTTGATGAATGATGTGACAATTATAACTGTCTTAAACTCTACTTAACATGTTCAATTTTTATTTTCAGGTCCCCCAAGGAAAATGGCAGGTAGAGTACTTTTTGGTACTTTTCATACAGTCCACTGATTGAAAAGATAGTTTAGAAAATTCGGTAGCCCTAGGTCCAAGGGAGCATGGCTCAATTCTTTTATAACTTTCAAAATTAGCATCCATCTCCTTACAGATCGGGGGTTGGCAAACGTTTTTACTTAAGGGTCAGTTAGTAAATATTTTAAGCTTTTTAGGCCATTTCTTCTCTGTTGCAACCACTTAACTCAGCCATCAGATGAATATAAATATAGATAATACATTGAAAATGAATGAGCATGTCTATATTCCAATAAAAATTTATGGAAACTGAAATCTGAATTTCATGTAATTTTCACATGTCCAAAATATTGTTCTTGTTTTTATTTTTTCAACTACTTAAAAATATAAAATCTGTGAACTCATAGACCCTGGGCTGGATTTAGGTCGAAGGCTGTAGTCATAGACTGTCATAGACTGTCGCCTGTTAAGTATTTGAGTTACACTTAATTTAAAACAGGAATAAAACCCACCAGTAATGTAAACACTCTCAAGGTACTATGTCTGTCATTCAATAATATAATCAAGTGTCACTTTAAGTGGTATATGAGAGGGAGAGAGCTGATCTCTGTTGTAGTTTATTTGCAAAAACAGCTGCTCTCTGGAATTTCTTAGAAAAGGCATAATATAAAAACATAGTCAATACCCTTTCTGGAGGTTGCTTGTCAGTTTTTGTTTTTGGATTCAAATTTATTTAAAATTCATTTTCTCTTACAAGATTGATATGTTTAAATAGAATTCATGAAGCAAATTTATGTGTAAACTATGGATGTGTTTAGACATACAGTAATACTACCTCATCGTAATATTTTTTATTTGAAAAAAGCTTTCTGACTTCCTCATTTTTATTTATGTTATTTAAGTAAGTGTTTACTAAGTGCCTACTAATTGGACAAACCCTATACCTACAAAAATTAATAACTCGGTTTATTTCCTCTAGGAACACAGAATCCAATGAAAAGTGCTTTCAGAGATCTGTCAAATTACTGGTTCTTTCTTATTTTTTCATTTTATTTTCTTAATATCCCCTTGAGTAGTGAAAATGAGGATTAATATTCATTCTCCTTCTGGAAGTGAGGATATTTTGCCCAAGACCGACAAACTGATTTGCCATAAGTTATATAACTAGGAGGTTTCAGATATTTTGACCAAGGTACTCAGAATTTTGGTTTCTGTATTTTAAGTGTATGTAAACTGTTTTGTGTGTATATGTTATAGGTATATGTGTTGATGATCAGTACTCAACCGAAAGGCCTGATTGTTTAGTTGTTGCCTTCCTGGCATGATTAGAATATTAAAACAACCCAAACTCTCATGTTTAACCCTGAGACTTTTGGTCAGGGTTATGAGAGTTTTTGGTCATGTTATGACCAAAAGAATGATATCCAGTGACTGAGTGCTAAGTCCTCTATAGGGACACAGATACCAATATGAAGATATTAGATTTTATGAGAGAATTATTAACCTAGGTTAACAAAATTGTTCAGTATTGTCAGTTATTACCCTGTTGATGGAATTGATTCCTAACATTTTGGTATACTTGTATTCTGGACTGTGGATGAATAAATGTGTGGCACAGAAATAGTCTATTTATATAATACATAACCACTCTCTTTCTCCCTCTCTGTAAGCATTTATATCCATATGGAATTTTCTATTTGCTTTGTACCTCTCCAGGTGGACACATTATTTTAAGTTAGTAGATTACCCATTTGAAGTGAGTCAGTAATACATCTGCCTGGTATACTTCAAAACTTCAGCTCCAGGCTTTGTAAGAAGAAATTTTATAGGATATCTGAGTTTCTCTGAAATATCTTTATTTTGGTAAAACGAAGAATGATACTATTATTTCTTACATTGAAAATCTGCATATGTCACACAGCCAATCAGGGCATTTGAGTTAAGAGAATGAGAAAGGATAAATTTCACCTCTACGTGATTGATGTTTCTGGAAATAGCTGTCAGAAAGAGAAATTTTCTTTTATATAGCAGCTGGGTTAGTCTAGTTTAGAAGATGAAAGATGGTAATACAGTGGCGGCTGGTTAACTTGGAGGTGCTGAGTGTGGAGAGCAGACAGCTTTCTTTAATCAGATTATGTTTTGTCTTCCAATGTGCATTCTGCTTCTTATGTACTTCCTTGGGCTCTTGACTTTCTTTTATTCTGTCCCTCATCCTGAGATGTCTCTCTGCTACATTTACCATGCCAGAACTCAGTCTGTTTTGGGTCATAGGGACATTCTTGGCTCCGAAGATAGATGGTTTCCTGATACCTTCAGCATTTCTTTGAGTTCTCTTCCCAGGACAAAAACATGGTGGTGAATTGCAGTATATCTCTGAGGCATTTTATCTTCTTTAATGAATTTATCCTCGCTAAACAAGGTAGACTACAATAGAGGTGTTATTTTTATATGTCTAAGGGAAATGTTGGGAGGTGGATTATGTTTTGTCAATAAAGGATAAGGCCAGTAATCTAACCCATACTACTTAATTTGCTCAGATTTCTTGATCCAGGAACATTTCTCTTAATCTTCTCCCTGTGATATTTAAAAGTCATGAAAGGAACATGGTAGAGTCTCAGTGAAGCTCTGATTCTCCTTGTCTAATTTTCTGCATAGCATGGGAATGAACTCAAGTGCTAAGTGGCACAGACATTTTTCTCCATTTTTTCCTTTATTAGTGCTTTCTGTCTTAGCATGAAATAGGTTGTGCAAAGACCCCAAGAAGCTCACCTTTCTGGAGATATAGTCATGGTCTATCCAGAGTTTAGAAAGAACATGCACTTCTTCAGGATTGGGTTCTGGTTATGAAGTAATATCTCTAAAATGATTATGCATTGGGCACCTGGATGGGTCAGTTGGTTAAGCTACTGCCTTCAGTTCAAGTTATGATCTCAAGGTCCTGGGATCCAGCCCCTCATCAGGCTCCCTGCTTAGCAAGCACTGTTTCTCCCTCTCTCTCTGCCCCTCCTTCTGCTTGTTCTCTCTACCTCTCTCAAATAAATAAATAAAATCTTTTAAAAAATGATTACTCAGATGTCACAAATGTATGAGGATAATGCATGCTTTTTAGGGTGAAAACTTTAGAGACTTTGGTATTTAGAGACAAAATTTTTCAGATTAAGTAGGGAGTATCATACTGTCATTTAAGTGGCACAAATTTAGTTCCCTTATCTGCCTGCATTAGCGAATAAAATTGACCATTTTTTTTTTTTAATTTTCACAAATATTAATTGAACTACTATGAGCCAAGCATTGTGCTGGAGGCTTGGGACACATACTGTGTGGCAAGTTCTGACCAGTAGGTGTCTCTCTTACTGTTTTATTCTTTCTCAGGGCCATCATTTTGGTTATTTTAGCATATTTTTCTGAATTTATGTCTTTACAAAAGAGGATCAGGAATTACCCATGAAGCAATATATTCTGACATGAAAAATTAAGAGACTGAAAGAAGTTCTAGACAACAAGCTGATGTCTTACCACTTTGTAGAGCATTAGGATGTCAAAATACTCAGTTACTATATTTAAAGCCCCCTAAACCACCCCATTAGAAGTGGTAGCTTATCAGATCTGGGAGGAAAACCTTGTGGAAGTTACTCAGATTAGGCCAAAAACATCAAAGAGGCCTGGCTACTTGTATGGCTGGGGAGGGATGTCACTTTCATGGTGTCCTCTATAGTTCAGGGTATGAATCTGCAGGAAGCAGGCTCAGGACAGGTCCTGTACTCTCAGGAAGGACAGGTCTCTTAAGACCAATTCATGCTTACTAAATCATAAGGTATGATGCATTGTCTGGGATGCCAACTGATTTATTTAAGGCAAGAGATCTGCCAACTGACCAATTATTGCATTGTCTGGCTTATGCATTCTTTCCCTACAGAAACTTCTGTAGGGACTTTGCAAAAGTTTCCTTTGCAAGCTTGAAATAAGAGGAAAGAAGTTGGGTGATTTTTTTTTTTTTTTTAAAGATTTTATTTACCCATATTTGAGAGAGAAGCAGGCTCCTTACTGAGCAGAGGCTCCATTTCAGGACCCTGGGATTAGGACCTGAGCCAAAGGCAGACCTTTAGCTGCTTAACTAAATCACCCAGATGCCTGGAAGTTGGGTGATTTTAATGGCTAGTATCATCAAGACGTGCTAGCCTGTTGTGGCTAGAGATCTCTTTTTATAAGGAAGCCACAATACATTGGCCTGAAGATTTCTACTAAATAGTGAAATAAATTAATTGACTAATCCCTTTTTCTAGACTCAATGAGCTCATTCTTATGTTGATACTTTTTGTTCAGATTTGTGAATACCTTAATTAGACTGTAGTTTTCTTTTTATATTCAGACGAGTTTAGATTTCTATTTATTTAGTAGGTACTGGGGGCCCCTCAGTGCCAGGTACCATGCTGTACACTGGAGATGGAAACTCAAGGAGAGACTGAAAGGCAGTCACTTTAAACAAAATCTTTTTACAAAATCACAGAAGCCGTATATTCTTTGATTATATATAATGATGTATAAGGAAGTTCAAAGGGAGAAGTACTTAAATTATTTGTATGCTTTGATTCGGGAGTCATTTTACTCCTACAGAATCTCTGAAGGAAGCAAATCGTTTCCATTGCCTGTCTTTCTTGAGTGTTTATCTTTGGGAAAGTAGTGTTCTTCTGTCTTCCAGAAGTATCTTGGTGTGACTTGCTGGGTCCACTTCTGATGGCTGTGTCTCATCACAGACTGGTGGGAAGCCAGGGTGATGACTAGAGCAAATGATGAATATTTTGAGCATAATGAATTTTTTAAGCATAATGAATCTTTTGAGCATAATGGATTTTTTGGGTAATAGTTTAAATAAACCTGCTGAGAGTGTAGCATAGTAGTTCAGAAATCAGGTGCTGGAGTCAGGGTGATCTGTGTTTGAATCTTGACTCTACCACTTACAAGTTTTAAAATTTTAGGCAAGTCTTGTAACTTCTTTAAAGCTCAGTTTCTTTAATAATAATCTGAAGATAATAAAACCTTCACAGGGTTATTACGAAGATTAAATGAGATAAAGCATATGAAATACCTGTCACATGGTAAGCACTATTAAAATGTTAGCTTTTAGTTGTTAGAGAAATCTGAGAGTCTAGAAGGAGTATTTTTATTGGCTTAAAAATTTCAGTCTAGTGTCATTTCTCCAAAATGATTATTTAAGAAAATATCAAATGGCATGTCAACTACAATTTATGTATTTTTACTCTACCCTTTATTCTAAGAAATCTCTTTGTTTGCTTATGGAAAGGTAAATAGTAAAAAAGCCCAGTCTCAGACAGTTATTTGTTAGCTCACTAAGGTTTTATTCAGCTCATTAGTGAAGGAGCCAGTGGAAAAATGAAAGCTAGTTAATAGAGCATTTGAAAAACAGAAATTTATTTGGTCAATTTGGGAAAGGTTTAGGGTAGTAAAATCATAAACTTTGGAGTCATCATTGCTACCAGGCCAGAAAAACCCCAGATAACTTCTTAATAGTTTTATTACAGTTTAGTTTCAAACTTTACAGGACTGTAAATTGTCTGGACTATCAAACAAAATTCCATCTCCTGAGAGACTTAGATAACTGTCATATTAGAAAACATTCTAGCATGATATTAAAAAAAATCACAAGTCATTAATTTGCTTTATTTCCAAGTATTTCATATTTTCCTTCCCAATAACTATGTTTTAGTAATTTAGTAATTAAGCTTCTTCATTGCTTCAGGACCCACCTCTAATCGTGGAGTACATAATCTATACAACAACAATAAGAAAGAGAGATGAGAGGATTACCCCTTGTTGGATGTAGTTAGAAGATTTTGTTTTGTTTTTTTAAATCTGGGAAGAGAAATGCTAATAGGGAAAGAAGGAGGCTGGCTATTAGTGGAGAGGAACTGTTGGCTCTGAAGGAGGAAAGAAGCAGGGAGAAGAACAGGTTTACATCATATAATAAAGGGTTGAGAGCTATGAACCTCTGTTCTCTCGGAAGCAGGAAGGGATGGCAAAAGGTTGTCCAGGGTCTGCAGAGAATGGTTGTGGAATCCATGCTTTTTGAACCTCCCCCAGCCCCCCATCAGGTGTAGTGTTTGTACTCCATGGTTTCAAAGCTCCTTTCTTTGTGCTTCCTTAGCAGGGCCTAATCTGTCCTCTCTTTCCATCCATAGTGGCATAGATGTTCATTATGCAGTTACCTTCAATGGTGAGGCTATCAGCAATACCACCTGGGACCTGATTAGCCTTCATTCCAACAAGGTGGAAAACCATGGTCTTGTGGAACTGGATGATAAACCCACTGCTGTTTATGCAATTAGTAACTTCAGAGATTATATTGCTGAGACACTGCATCAGAATTTTTTGATGGGGAACTCCTCTTTGAATCCAGATCCTGACTCCCTTCAGCTTATCAACGGTGAGTTGATAACCATCAAAAAGTCCTTGTACAGCTTTAGTTTCCTTTCCAGTATACTCTGGTGAAAACCCATTTCCTTAAATATCTGTGGTTCTGAGCATTCTCTAGATTGCATGAGAAAGGAGCCATCCTGGTATGAATGGAGCTTTAGCCATGCAGCTATTTGGGATAGATCAATCAGGAGCTCTTAGGAGTATTGGTAGACAAAAGGCCATAAACAGTGGGGGAAATAGGGAACAACATGGTATTTTATTAGAAATAGTTTAGGGAAATGGGAGCAGCTTATAAGAAAAAGAGAAGTAGAATCTGCAAGCATGAATTGGAACAGGTTATAGTGCTGCTGGGGCAACCAACACAGTAATTCTCCACAGGCAAATTGACTGGTGTTAAGACTTAAAAACCAGAGAGCAGGAGACAAAAGAGCAGCTCAGAGAAGCTCAGGGAAGATCTTGGTCAAAGAAGAACTGATACTGGTTGATAGGCAGAATCCCGGAGAATTCAGTCCTAAGTTTGAATTTGGATAACTGGAAAGATCCAGTTATGATCTGAAATCAAGGGTTCATCAAGGAGGGTTTGAGTACTTGGGATTTAGAGACTAAAAAGGGATCTAGTTAATCTCAGACTAAAGCTTACTAAGAATCTGGTTCCTGGGGTTCCTGGGTGGCTCAGTGGGTTAAGCCTCTGCCTTTGGCTCAGGTCATGATCTCAGGGTGCTGGGTTCAAGCCCTGTCTCAGGCTCTCTGCTCAGCAGGGAGCCAGTTTCCCCCCTCTCTCTGCCTGCCTCTCTGTCTGCATGTGGTCTCTCTTTCTCTCTCTCTGTGTCAAATAAATAAATAAAATCTTTAAAAAAAAGAAAAAAGAGTCCGGTTACTGGTGTTGTAACAGTTTAACTCAACAAGGACATGATGTCCTATTAAATTACCTACTCCTTCATGTTTATTTCTTTATGACATCTTCTTTCATGGGTCGTTTAGCTTTTAAGATCTTCATGGAGTATATTTTACTGAAATGATTGCATGGGAAATGTACCAGCTACCAAACAGGAAAACCCATGAATGAGAGACAATACTAACAATGATGCATTTTTATAGTCTCTTTGATTCCCACATTTTCTTAAGAGAAAAGAATCTGTATCTTTTCAGGCAGTTATCACCTAGGCCTGTGTGTGTGTGTATAAATAAACAAACACAAATACAGACGAGAGAGAAAGAGAGAGAAAAGCTTTAATGAAATTTTACTATGTATAATTCCTTACTTCCTAAAGAAGATTTTTTTTGAGGGCTTCACTAAAACTTTAAATTGCTTTTCAATTATTTTGGCTGCGAGACTGATGTTTCCTTAAAACGATAATGTGCTGAAACAGAGCCCCAAAGTGGCCTGGATGTCATATGGGCTATATAGGACTTTGAAATGGAGAAACTATTTATTTATTTATTTATTTATTCATCTAGCTATTTATTTATTTATTTTAAAGAGAGCATAAATTGGGGGAGAGGAAGAGGGAGACGAGAGAGAATCTGAAGCAGACTCCCCACTGAGTATGGGGCTTTATCTTACCACCTTGAGATCACGACCTGAACAGAAACCAAGAGCCAGAAAGCTTAACCAATGGCTCCTAAAGTGGAGAAACTCTTTCTTCGTAGATGATAGTGATAGTGGGCTATCAGTTCTAAAACATGAAAGAACCTTTGTATTTTGGAGCAGTGCAGATATCCTGGGCTTACTTTCTCATATACTTCTTTCTTGTTGTGGAATCTTGTTGGAATACCTCAGCCAGATAAAATAGTGAAAGAAGGCTTGTTATAATCTGAAATTGCTGAAGTTCTTTTGGCAAAGCTGGTATAGACTAGCTGGGAGCTACCTAAGGGGACAGCAAGTAGGCAGAAGGTTCTAGAAATCTGGATATTGGGATCTGAGAAAAAAATGAAGCTGGGAGGTCATGACCTGAAGGAGATGGGAAACTAAACTGAGCAGAAGTTACTAACACTAAGGTTATTAACGAGGGTAGTGGTGGATGGCATGGAGATTAAGGTATGCAACAGGAAAAGTGAGATTGTTTAGGAAACTAAATCCACAAACAGCTTAGGAAGGTCTTCTTTTTATGGTTGTAGAGCTAACTTCTGCAAGGTGTCCTAAAAAGGAGTTTAGCAATTGAGAATTTCTAAGCAAATTTAACAAAACTTTAGGATATACAGGAGAAACTAATTCAGGTGTATTGATCTTTCATTAGATGTATGTTTCAGTTGCACAAAATTTTGTGTCTAAATCTATTTCTAAGGGACGCCTGGGTGGCTCAGTTGGTTAAATCTATTTCTATTGTCATGCCAACTCAGAATTCTGAATGGCTGTTGCTTTCTAGGTAACCTGGTCATCATTTCTTAAAGATAGATAATCCTTGATCCATGGTACTTATTTTCTATAGAGGACAAGATAGCTGAATACACAACTGAAAAAGAGTTTTGGAAAATACTTAAGTCAAATAGGGGTTTTTGCTTCTCATTGATCCCTTTTAACAGCTGAATAAAGAGAGATTCTGCTTCTGTTTTTAGTGCATACACCAGATCAAATCGTGGCAATCCTTATTTTTCTTTCTTTAGCTTTTATAGATTCCCTTTCCCCTTCAGGCAAATCAGTTTCTTCTTTGTATCCCATACATTGTATATATGCCACTCACATCATTTTATAATTTGTATGTATCTCTCTGACATAGGGAATACTTGCATAGGAGAAGCTTGACTTTATTAATGTTTATAGTCTCAACTTTATCAAAGTCTGTAGTAACTAGCAAGGATTCAGTAAGCCTTTGTTGAATTATGTTATATATTCTGCTATCTTACCTTTATTGCTCTTTAATATTGGTATAGAGGTAAACTCTCTGGTGTCCTAACCCATTTTTCAAAGATACTTTCTGTCAAAGAGGAAATCTTTTTTTTTTTTTTAAAGATTTTATTTATTTCTTTGACAGAGATAGAGAACACAAGTAAGCAGAGCAGAGGGAGAGAAAGATGCAGGCTCTCTGTGGAGCAGGGAGCCTGATGCAGGGCTCAACCCCAGGACCCTGGGATCATGACCTGAGCCAAAGGTAGCCACTTAACCAACTGAACCACCCAGGCGCCCGAGGAAATAATTTTTTATAATTCTTAATATCAAGCAAATAAGTTGGAAGTTCAGTTTAACATCCTTATTAAAATGACAAAAAAAAAAACCAACTTAAAAATATCTGCTTTACAGGAATCTTGAAAAGAGTAAATAATGCTTGAAGGAAGAAAAAGAAATAATATAGGAACGTCTTAAATGTAATAATGAGAATATTTTATGTTGGAGTCTTATAAATCAGATAGATTTTGTTAATACTAATGCCGGCAGGCCAGGTTCAAGGACCCAGAGAGGGCCCCACAGTAACAGCCAAGAGCGTCCTTGGTGACATGCAGGATAAACATCAAGCACAAGCTGCAGGAAGGGAGAGAGCAGAGTTTATTGAAGATATATATAGAGAGAGCAGATACAAACACAGTATCTGGGAAACTTGGAAAGGGAGACAGTTATGTCTTTACTTGGGGTCTGGGGTTTTTAGTGAGGACTGTAGTCTGGTGTACATGTCCTCTCAGGCATCTGGGAACCAGCTAGAACAAGGACAGTGTTCCAGATGTCCTTCATAAGCCTCCTATTCCCGGGAGCCAGGAAGTCTTGGCATTGAGATGTTTGGTGCCTGTGGTCTGGAATACACATACGATGGCCTTGTCACGTCATTCTCCCATGGCCCTTCCTTTGATGTTATCTGTTGTGCTGGAAGACTCTAAAAAAATCGTTAACTTCTTGTCCCTTACAAGGAGGACATATACTGTTCCATGAGGCATGTGTAAAGTGAGAGTACAGGTCCTAGTAAGAACAAAAGCAGGAAAAAGAGGAAAAAGCAGATTTTTATGGAGTCTTTCAGTTTCCCTATCTCAGTATAAGTAAAATATCTGAATAAAATAACAACACTTTATGGGGCACCTGGGTGGTTGAGTGGGTTAAGCCTCTGCTTTCGGCTCAGGTCATGATCTCAGGGTCCTGGGATTGAGCCCCACATCTGGCTCTTTGCTCAAGAGGGAGCCTGCTTCCCCCTCTCTTTCTGCCTGCATCTCTGCCTATTTATGATCTCTCTCTCTCTCTCTGTGTGAAATAAATAAATAAAATCTTTAAAGAAAAATTAAGAAAAAACCCACCATTTTCTAAGCAAGTCTCCCTTATCTGTTGTGCCAAGATCTAAACTATTAAAAAGGAACAGCCTGGTTTTTAGTTGTCCCTGAAGCTCATATACAATATTGCCTCAATTAAAAATGTTCTTTCTTCAGTGAGAGGAGTTTTACTTCCTGAAACTGAAGACCTAGTTTGGAACACCCAAAGCTCAAGTCTTCCGTCAACCCCACCATCCATTCTGGTAAGTATGTTTCTATGTTTTATGCCTAGAATCAGGCCTTCAAACTTCTCTTCTTTATACACTCACCTGCTTACTTTGGCATCGTGAATTTCCTGAGCTGTTCCTATTTCAAATATTTTCTTACATCATCCTTGGAACATTATTCACAGTTGTCAGCTCCAGAGTCCGAAGTATTGGTTCAGAAAATTTAAGCCTTCTGCTGTAATTAAATGAAGTCTGCACTGGTTAATTGCCAAGCTCTACATGTGGTATAAACCTTACTTATGGTTTATGATTATTTGGTAATAATTAAATTATAAGTACCTACTGAGTTGTTCTCTAAAAGTTACTCAGAAGTAGTTTTTATAGCCAAGACTATAAATCGATGTACATAGGTACATAGAGTATAGATTTGTGTTCTGAAGATTGTATTGAAGAAAAATGTCAGACTCCAAAGCATATAGAATAGCGTGTGTATGGGAGAAAGAAAGAATAAAAATAGCAGCCAGCCGACAAATGACAGGGATTCAAAATCAGGACTCCTTTTAATCTGTACTGAAAACATTCCCATTTGCACAGAAACATCATGGAATGAATGTTCCTTTTTGTTTTTACCACCCAGCTCTCTTGGGTGATCCTTTATCCCCTTCAAACCCCTCCACTTGTCACTTCACCCATAGAGAGGCATCTAGTACCCCGAGACACGACCTGGGTACAAAGCATTTGTGAATCTTTTGTTACCACATAGAGTAGGGGGACTCCCTTCTACATTCCCTACTCCTATTCCCCTGAGACTTTTCTGTCTCATAGACGCTTTTTGAAATACCTGTTTCTTGACTTTAATCTTGCAATGAACATTTGCAAAGTCGACCCCAAATTCACTTAGCCATTAATACAAGCAGCCATTTCTTATACTTCATTATAGAGCAGCTCAGTATTGAAATGTGGTGTCATTAGAAATACTCCTTTCACAGAGTTCCATATTGGAGAAAGAAGGTAGTGGGGATTGACACTAGAAATTACATTATTTGGTGTTTATTTATTCAATCACTTATTCATTCCTTCAAAAGTATTTATCATGTGCTTTTCACATGCCAAATGCTGGGGAAACTAAGATGAATAAAGGTGTGGGTTTGCCCTCATGAAGTTTCCAGTCTGGTAGACAGACTTTTCCACAGGTAAGGTGATGCAGTGGTAGGAGTCCATCCTGAATGCAGTGGCAGAGGATGGTGATTCGCTGTAAACATGGCACCACTAGTCTTCAGTCCTCACCCTATTCGTCTCAGGCTTCTCTAACCACAGAATGATGTTGTAAAGATAGGAATTTCTATATGAGCCAGAGGTTGCAAGCTGGAAACCAGCCAGCTGGATCCAGCTGTAAGCATGTACTTTGGAGCCAATTTTTTTTTTTTTTTAAGATTTAATTTATTTATTTGACAGACAGCAAGAGAAGGAGCACAAGCAGAAGGAGTGGGAGAGGAAGAAGCAGACTTCCTGCTGCACAGGGAGCCTGATGCAGGGCTCAATCCCAGGAAGCTGGGCTCTTGACCTAAACCAAAGGCAGACACTGAATGATTGAGCCATCCAAGCACCCCCCTGGGGCCAAATTTTTTAAAAAGCTAACATATAACAATTAAGATATTTTTGCAAGAAAATGTAGATTTCCAACTTCTTTTGAAAACCAGGAAGATCTGGTATTCTTAGGCTGATGTCTTCCCTGTTGCAGTAGTTAAAGTAGTTAAGGTTTGGCTGAAAGGGCCTTGTCCTTTAATGAAGATAAGCACTGACTAAACGGGCTCACGTGGTGTCTGCAATTTGGCTCCATTTGCATAAAAGCCAACCCCTCAGCTTTTTGAATAGTGCTAACTGTGGGGGCGTTCAGTGACAGTTTGAGGAGACAGTGGGATTGTTAATGGACGATAATTAGACATGAAGAAAAAGAATGATTAATTAGAAGTGTGTGGCTATTGATTTTCCTTCTTTTTGGGTGGCAAACTGTTAAGATTTTGTTCTTTTATAGAAAGGAGGTTAAATTTTTTTTACAGATTTGATTTTTAGAAATTGAGGTAAAAATGTTGGGATATTGAATTTGACACCTTTTGGCATCCTAACTTGGAAAATCGCATGTTGCACAGTATGCTTTCTATAGCACTAGCAGGCTTTTCAATTGGCATTCACAGAAGTGAAATTGGGCCAGTGTAAGTTAATGTGCTACACCAAACTAAAAGAATTCTTGAGTTGAATTTGTTACTATGGGAACATCTATTCCCATAAAAATAAATGAAGTGCTATTACTGGCATATAGATGTTATACCTTTCGCAATGTATGACAAAGCTTCATTGCCATGCCATTTTTTAGAGGGCACTTATTTGGAGTAGAAGGTCATCCTTATTTAAAAAGTCAGGTTGTGGTAGTTCAGTCAGTTAAGCGTCTGACTCTTAGTTTCATCTCGGTTCACAATCTCAGGGTCCTAAATTGGAGCCCCACCTCAGGCTCCCACTCAGGGTGGAGGAGTCTATTTGAGATTGTCTCTCCCTCTGCCTTTGTGCCCTGTCCTCCTACTCGTGCTGTCTTTCTCTGATTAAAAAAAAAAAAAAAAAAAAAATCAAGTTGCCTACTTTCACTTTTTATGTGGCCTATTTATGACTTGACTTTTATTATAGATATTCTGTATTACTTTTAATTTTCATGGAATGAAAAGGCATTTCATTTGTAGATATACTGAAATTGTGTATATTGTTGGAGAATTTCTTTTTCATTAAGGATGGGGCTGTTTTCCTAACGTGTGTCAAGTCATAAGATCTGTCTGATAAAACTCAATTTTTTCAACACAGGTTAAAGTGCTTAAACATTTCACTTGGCATTTTGAAAAAATTCACATGTAGAATTTGAAAGGGTATAAATATGTCTGACTCAGCTGGATGAATGTATGGTTTTAACACATCTCTAGATGTGGTTTTAGAGTGAATTCCCGGGTATGGTATGATTGTCATCATCCTAATTAATTTTTTGTGGAACAAACTTGGCATTGAGCAAATGGCCTTCCTGCTTCTCCTTGAATGCATTTGTGGTTTTAGACACTAGAAAAAGAAACGGGAAGGAAAAATGTTTTCAGTCTATACAACCTCCATATTCAACATAGTAGATATTTACATATTAGAAAATGGGCTTTCCTCTCTCTCTTTGCTCTGTTTACCTGGGTCTTACAGACCTGTGGACATAGGCTAACCTGAGTAAGAATGGACTGCCAAGGCTGTTCTAGTTTCTCCTCTGGGAATCCTTTCGCCTTCTGGTGATGTATACTTATACATATCTTTCAATGAACAGTCTGGTATAGTGGGCAAAGCACTGGGACTGAGAACTCTAGAAACTCAGGAGTGTAGTTCTGATTTTTTTTCTCAATTTTCTGTGACTGTGGGCATTTCACTTCCATGAGACTCAGTTTCTTATCTTCATTAGGCAAGGTTAAACTACATGATTCATGATTCCTATTCTAGGGGTGCCTGGGTGGCTCAGTGGGTTAAAGACTCTGCCTTCGGCTCAGGTCATGATCTCAGGGCCCTGGGATTGAGCCCCGCATCGGGCTCTCCACTCAGCAGGGAGCCTGCTTCCCCCTGTCTCTGTGCCTGCCTCTCTGCCTACTTATGATCTCTCTCTGTCAAATAAATAAATAAAATCTTAAAAAAAAAAAAGATTCCTATTCTAAAATGTGACATGTCTGTTTTATTCACATATTTGCACACACTCACCCCCCTAACATGGTTCTGAGAGTCAGTTTTCAATATGTGAGGTGGGAGTGTTTCCACACAGCACCATGTAATTCTCCAGACACCAGCTGGGTGTTCAAGGATTCAGTTCAATTCTGACAATATCTCCTCAGAGATAGCATCAGATTCCACAGGTTAAAGGTTCAGTTCTGTAAGACTGTACCTCCCTGTCCACTTCCACTTCAGACACCAGTTGTTGCAAGCCTACATTGCTACCTGTGCTTTTGACCAACCAGCTATAAATCATAGGTTCCCATGACCTCTTTCTCAAGTTTGGTTAATTTGCTAGGATGGCTCACAGAACTCAAACATTTTATTTACCAAATTACTGATTTGTTATAAAAGATAAAATTCAGAACAGCCTGATAGAAGAGATGCATAGGACAAGGTATGTGTAAGGGGTGCAGAGCTTGCAAGCCCTCACCAGGTATGCTGCTCTCAGGCTTCTCTAGGTGTTCACTAAGCCAGGCTCTTTGGACTCTATCCTTGGATTTTTATGGAGGCTTCCTTAGAGAAGTATGATCAATTAAATCATCAGCCATTGGTAACTAATTCAACCTTTAGCCCCTCTCGCCTCCATGGAGGTCCCAGGGTGGGACTGGAAATTCCAACCCCTTAATCACATGGTTGGCTTTATTGGCAACAAGTATCCATCCATAAGTGCCCTCTAAAAATTACTCCATTAACATAACAAAAGACACTTTAATAACTCTCAACACTTAGGCAATTCCAAGGGTTTTGGGATCTGTGAGCCAGGAATTATAGACACTAAAACCAGATATATATATTTATAAATTACAATATCATACCTCTTTTCCTAATATAAGATTTATAAACCAAAGGAAAGTCTTTTAAGAACCTGAGTTTTGGGCAAGACAAAAGCTGGTAATTTTTCTTAATTTGTTTTCCTTTCCCACTCTGGACTTCAATTTGTTGACTTTTCATTTATCTGGAACTGAACTCTTGCTCTTTCCATTGGGACCATTCTTTTTTTCCTTCCCAAGTTTACTGTGATATAATATTATATAAGTTTAAGGTGTACATGATGATTTGGTACACTTATTGGGAAATGATTACCATGGTAGGGTTAGTTAACACTTCATCACCTCACATAATTACCTTTTCTTTTTCTTTTTCTTTTTTTTTTGTGGTGAGATGAAATGAAAACATTTAAGATCTCTCTTAGCAATTTAAATGAAAACATTTAAGATCTCTCTTAGCAATTTTCAAGTATGTAATACAGCATTGTTAATTATAGTCACCATGTTTAACATTAGATTTCCAGAACTTATTCATCTTATAACTGGATGTTGTACCCTGGGACCCACATCTCCTCACTTCCCCAACCCCCCCCCCATCCATGGAAATCATTATTCTTGTCTCTATTTATGAGAGTTCCGCTTTTTTAGATTCCACATATAAGTCACATCAGGCAGTATTTGTCTTTCTCTGTCTAGTTCATATCACTTAGCATAATATCCTTAAGATCCATCCATGTTGTCACAAACAGCAGGATTTCCTTCTTCCTCATGGGTGAAAAGTATTCCTCTGTGTGTGTGTGTGTGTGTGTGTGTGTGTGCACCGCATCTTCTATTACCATTCATCCTCTGATAGATACTTAGGTTGTTTTCATATCTTGGCTATTGTGAATAATGCTGGAGTGAACAAAGGGGTGTTGGTATCTCTTTGATATACTGATTTCATTTCCTTTGTGTAAGTATCCAGAAATGAGATTACTCTATCATATGGTGGTTTTATTTTTAATTTTTTGAGGAAACTCTCTATTGTTTACCATAATAGCTGTATATTCCCACCAATATGAACAGGGTTCTCTTTTTCCCATATCATTGCCACACCTATTATCTCTTGCCTTTTTGATATTAGCAATTTTGACAGGTGTGAGGTAATGTCTCATTGTGGTTTTGATTTGCATTTCCCTGACAATTAACATCTTTGAACATCTTTTTATATACTTACGGCCATTTGTAGGTCTTTTTGGAAAAATATCTATTCAAATCCTCTGCCCATTTTTATTTTTTTTAATTTTTATTTTTTTTAATCAAATTATTTTTCCAGTGTTTCAAGATTCATTGTTCATGCACCACACCCAGTGCTCCATGCAATACGTGCACTCCCCAATACCCACCACCAGGCTCACCCAACCCCCCACCCTCCTCCCCTCCAAAACCTGCAGTTTGTTTCTCAGAGTCCACAGTCTCCCATGGTTCATCTCCTCCTCCGATTTCCCCCAACTCACTTCTCCTTTCCAACTCCCAATATCCTCCATGTTATTCTTTATGCTCCACAAGTAAGTGAAACCATGTGATAATTGACTTTCTCTGCTTGACTTATTTCACTCAGTATAATCTCCTCCAGTCCCATCAATGTTGATACAAAGTTGGGTATTCATCCTTTCTGCTGGAGGCATAAGACTCCATAGTGTATATGGACCATATCTTCCTTATCCATTCATCTGTAGAAGGGCATATTGGCTCTTTCCACAGTTTGGTGACCTTGGCTATTGCTGCTATGAACATAGGGGTACTGATGGCCCTACTTTTCACTACATCTGTATCTTTGGGGTAGATACCCAGTAGTGCAGTTTCAGGGTCATAGGGTAGCGCTATTTTTAATTTTAAGGAATCTCCGCACTGTTTTCCAAAGTGGCTGTACCAACTTGCATTCCCACCAACAGTGTAAGAGGGTTCCTCTTTCTCTACATCCTCTCCAACACATGTTATTTCTTGTCCTGTTAATTTTGGGCCATTCTAACTGGTGTAATGTGGTATCCCAATGTGGTTTTGATTTGAATCTTTCTGATGGCTAATAATGATGAAAATTTTTCTAAGTGTCTGTTAGCCATTTGTATGTCTTCTTTGGAGAAGCATCTGTTCATGTCTTCTGACCATTTTTTTGATGTGATTATCTGTTTTGTGTGGGTTGAGTTTGAGGAGTTCTGTATAGATCTTGGATATCAGCCCTTTGTTGGTAGTGTCATTTGCGAATAACTTCTCCCATTCTCTGGGTTGCCTCTTTGTCTATTGACTGTTAACTTTGCTTTGCAGAAGCTTTTGATCTTCATGAAGTCCCAAAAGTTCACTTTTGCTTTTGTTTCCCTTGCCTTTGGAGATATGTCTTGGAAGAAGATGCAGTGGCTGATGTCGAATAATACTGCCTATATTCTTCTCTAGGATTTTGATAGATTCCTGCCACACGTTGAGGTCTTTTTTCCATTTCGAGTTTATCTTTGTGTATGGTGTAAGAGAATGGTCAAATTTCATTCTTCTATACATAACTGTCAAATTTTCCCAGCACCATTTATTGAAGAGACTGTCTTTTTACCACTGGATATTTTTACCTGCTTTGTCGAAGATTAATTAATTGATCAGAGAGTTGTGGGTCCATATCTAGGCTCTCTACTCTGTTTCACTGGTCTGTGTGTCTTTTTTTGTACCAGTACCATGCTGTCTTGGTGATCATAGCTTTGTAGTAAGGCTTGAAATCAGGCAATGTGATGCCCCCAGTTTTGTTTTTCTTTTTCAACATTTCCTTAGCAATTCAGGGTCTCTTCTGTTTCCATACAAATTTTTGGATTCTTTGTTCCTGCTCTTTGAAAAATGCCAGTGGAATTTTGATCAGGATGGCATTGAATGTATAGATTGCTCTAGGTCATATAGACATTTTCACAATGTTTATTCTTCCAATTCATGAGCATGGAATGCTTTTCCATCTTTTTGTGTCTTCAATTTCTTTCACGAGTGTTTTGTAGTTTCTTGAGTATGGATCCTTTACCTCTTTGGTTAGGTTTATTCCCAGGTATCTTATGGTTCTTGGTGCTATAGTAAATGGAATTGATTCTCTAATTTCCCTTTCCATATTTTCATTGTTAGTGTATAAGAAAGCAACTGATTTTTGTACATTGATTTTGTATCCTGCCACATTACTGAATTGCTGAATGAGTTCTAGTAGTTTGGGTATGGAGTCTTTTGGGTTTTCCATATAAAGTATCATGTCATCTTTGAAGAGAGAGATTTTGACTTCTTTGCCAGTTGAATACCTTTTATTTCTTTCTGTTGTCTGATTGCTATTGCTAGGACTTCTAGTACTATGTTGAACAAGAGTGGTGAGAGTGGACATCCTTGTCATATTCCTGATTTCAAAGGGAAGGCTGTCAGCTTTTCCCCATTGAGGATGTATTCACTGTGGGTTTTTCATAGATGGATTTTATGAAGTTGAGGAATGTTCCCTCTTTCCCTATAGTTTGAAACATTTTAATCAGGAACAGATACTGTTTATCTTGTCAAATGCTTTTTCTGCACCAGTTGAGAGGACCATGTGGTTCTTTTCTCTTCTCTTATTGATTCATCCTATCACATTGGTTGATTTGCAAATGTTGAACCACCCTTGCATCCCAGGGGTAAATTCCACCTGGTCATGGTGGATAATCTTTTCAATGTACTGTTGAATCCTATTAGTTAGTATCTTGTTGAGAATCTTGGCATCCATATTCATCAGGAATATTGAAATTCTCCTTTTTGATGGGGTCTTTGCCTGGTTTGGAGGTCAGGATAATGCTGGCTTCATAGAAAGAGTCTAGAAGTTTTCCTTCTGTTTCTATTTTTTGAAATAGCTTCAGGAGAATAGGTATTATTTCTTCTTTGAATGTTTGGTATAATTCCCCAGGGAATCTGTCAGGTCCTGGGCTCTTGTTTTTTGGGGGAGGTTTTTTTTTCTTTTCTTTCTTTTTTTTTTTTTTAATCACTGCTTCAATCTTTTTACTAGATATTGGCTTGTTCACGTTGTCAATTTATTCCTGATTCAGTTTTGGAAGCTTAACGTATTGGCATATGGCTGTCGATAATAATTTCTGGTGATTGTTTCTATTTCCTTTGTGTTCTTCGTGATTTCCCCCTTTCATTCATAATTTTATTAATTTGGATCCTCTCTTTTCTTTTGATTAGTTTGGCCACTGGTTTATCAATTTTACTGATTCTTTCAAAAAACCACCTTCTGGTTTCATTGATGTGTTCTTTTGTATCTCTGGTTTCTATCTCCTTGATCTCTGCTTTAATCTTGATTATTTCCCTTCTTGTGTGTGGGATTAGCTTAATTTGTTGTTGATTTTCCAGTTCTTTAAGGTGTAAAGAGAGCTGGTGTATTCTGGATTTTTCAATTTTTTTTTGAGTGAGGCTTGAATGGCTATGTACTTCCCCCCCTTAAGACTGCCTTTGCCGTATCCTACAGGTTTTGCACCAATGTGTCTTCATTCTTATTAGTTTCAGTGAATTGTTTAAGTTCTTTTTTGATTTCCTGGTTGATCCAAACATTCTTAAGCAGTGTGGTCTTTGGCTTAAGGAATCTCCAAACACTCTTACAAGTGTTTGAATTCCTTCCAAACTTTTTCTTGTGGTTTAGCTCCAGTTTCAAAGCATTTTGGTCTGAGAATATGCAGGGAATAATCTCAATCTTTTGGTATCATTGAGCCAAGATTTGTGACCCAGTATATGGTCTACTCTGGGAAAGTTCCATGCATGCTTGAGAAGAATGAATGTTTTGTTGTTTTAGTGTGAAGTGTTCTGTATATATCTATTAGGTCCATCTGGTCCAATGTGTCATTCAAAGCTCTTGCTTCTTTATTGATTTTCTGCTTGGATGATCTGTCTGTTACTAAGAGTGGTATGTTAAGATCCCCTACTATTAATGTATTCATATCAATATGACTCTTTATTTTGATTAACAGTTGGCTTACGTAGTTGGCTTTCCCATGTTGGGGGCATAAATATTTATAATTGTTAGATCTTATTGGTGGATAGACCCCTTAAGAGTGAGGTGGTGTCCTTCTGTATCTCTGGCTACAGTCTTTAGTTTAAAATCTTATTTATCTGATATGAGAGTCACTACCCCAGTTTTCTTTTGAGGCCCATTGGCAGGAAGGATGGTTCTCCATCCCTTCACTTTCAGTCTGGATGTATCTTTAGGCTCCAAATGGGTCTTTCATAGAGAGCATATGGATGTTGTTTTATTCAGTCTGCAGTCCTGTGCCATTTTATGGGAGCGTTTAGGCCGTTCATATTGAGAGTGATTATTGAAAGATGTTTTTTATTAACATCATGTTTCCTGTTTCTATAGATTGTCTCTGTAAATTTCTGTTCTGTGTCACTCTTGGGTTCTTTCTTCTTTTATAGAAGACCCCTTAATATTTTTTGTAGTGCCAGCTTGGTGGTCACATACTCTTTTAAACCTTGTTGGTCTTGGAAGATCTTTATCTCTCCATCCATTTTGAATGTCAACCTTACTGGATAAAGTATTCTTGGCTGCATATTATTCTCATTTAGTGACCTAAATATGTCTTGCCAGCCCTTTCTGGCTTGCCGGGTTTCTGTGGACAGGTCTGACATTATTCTTATGGACCTTTCTCTATACATAAGGAAACTCTTCCCCCAGCTGCCCTCAGAACCTCCTGTCTAAAATTATGATTCATCAGTTTCAGTGCCTCGAGGTCTTTCTAGACTCATTGATCTGGGGAAGGGGGGTGTTCTTTCTACCTCTAGGACATGAACAGTGGTTCCATTCCCCAGATTGGGAAAATTTTCACCCAGAATTTGTTCAATTATATCTTCTAGTCTTCTGTCTTCTTCCACCCCCTCAGGATCCCAATAATTCTGACGTTGGAATATTTCATGGCATCATTTATTTCCCTAATTCTGTTTTCATGGCTTCTAAGCTGTTTGTTCTATGCCTTCTGATCCTTTTTCTCTATCATTTTGTCCTCTAGATCACTAATTCTATCTTCTGCCTCTGTTACCCTAGCTTTTAGAGTAGTTAGGTTAGATTCAGTCTCATTGATAGCTTTTTAAACTTCCGCCCTGGTGGCTCTCACTGCTGCCCTTAGAGATTCTATGTTGTCACTAATGGGTTTCTCCAACCTAGCTATTGCCTGGATAACTGTTACCCTAAATTCCCTTTCTGATATACTGTTTATGTCTATATCCAATAGTTCTAATGGAGAGGGCACAGTCTCTGAGTTTTTATTCTGTTGGGTGTTCCTCCTCCTAGTCATTTTGGTGAGAGATGGCTGAGGGTATTTATTGCTGAATATATCAACCATGATCCAGGGAAGGTTCACCCTGGAACACTTCAGAAGAGCAATTGGAAGTCACCACCAAAAAGAAAGAAAAAAGAAAAAAAAAAAAAACAAAGAGAAAGAAAAAAAAAAAAAAAAAAAAGACAACCCAGGCAGAATGAGCCCCCAAAGTAAGATTTATAAGGTATATAAACAAAAATAGACAAACAAAAAGACTGACAAAAGTAATTGACAAGAAAAAAAAACCCAGTCAAAATGAATCCCAAGAATAAGATTTATATAATATCAGAACAGAAACAAATACACAGAAACACTGTCAGAAGAAAAAGATGGGAGGGTGGATATAAATCCTAGATGTGGGTAAGGAAGTTTATTTTGGTTCTTCCTGGATGTATCTTGTTATCTTTTTTAAAGGACTCAACTTTCCAGAGATAAAGGGAGATTAAAACTAGTTTATATATAAGCGTAGTATTGAATAGGGAAAAAGGATTACTCTGAAGCTTACATACACACACACACACACACACACACACATATATATATATATATATATGTATTTTTTTAAAAAAAGAAAAAAATAAAAACACAGGTATATGTATGAAAAAAGTTCAAGTTAAAACATTATTATGGAGTATGTTTTATTAAACCTCTAATTGTAATGGTAGTTAGGTTAAAGAAATTAAAAGCAAGAATTGTGAGAATGAATTAAAAAAACAAAGCTGTATCTCTGAAATATACAGGTTTTAGGGCAATACTGGGAGCTTAATATATTGTTTTCTCCTGATATTGGGGTTTTATAGTTTTATGGGGATCTTGTGGTGGTTGTCCCCTCATTCTTTTGGCTGGCTTTCTGGGGTTTTTTCAGGCAGTCTTGCTTGGGTTTTCAGGCAGTCTTGCTTGGGTTGAGTCCTCCTGCTTCCTATCAATGGGCTGGGCTCTGTTGAGACTGGTTTTTCAGGCTTTTGTTCTCTGGAGGTTTTTGTTTTTGTTTTTGATGGCTTTTTGTGGCCTTTAGAAGGTTTAGTGGAAAGCAGACTGCACCCAGACCTCCATCTCAGAGAGAAGCCTCAGCCTGCTCCCCTCTGGGTGGTCCAGAACACAGAGACTCCCCCTCCACAAACCCCGCTGAACCACACAACCTCTCACAGGCTATGCGTGTCCCCAGCCACTGTCTCAGGGGTCACCTGAAGGGCCCACTTGTCTCTGCACCTCCGTGTCAATACCGTGCCAATACCATAAACAATATTGATCTAGGGAGTCCACTTTCAGTGGTGCCTTTGCCAGGACTGCTGTCTGGGACCAGGCCCATGTTGCTGGTTTGCTCAATGGCACAGTGGCTGCTGCTGCTGAGGAGTCCAGTTAGAGACTGGGCTGAGAACCTTCAGGCACTGGCTGGGAGCGTCCAGACCCTTGGCTGGTCCAAAAGACTGCTGGCTAGCACCCATGCAGAACTTTCTAAGGCATGGGTGGGGAGTGACTGGTCAGACCCCGGTCCGGCAGTGCATGCAGAGTGCAAAAGGCTGTGGTACTAGAGAGCACCCACCAGACTCCTGTAATTGGTATCTGTACATTGATCCTACTGTATCCTGTAACTTTACTTAATTCATTGATTAGTTCTAGCAGTTTAAAAAAAATATTATTTATTTTAGAGAGAGAGCATGATTTGGGGGAAGAGCAGTGGGAGAGGGAGAGAATCTCAAGCAGACTCCCTGCTGAGTACAGAGATCACTGTGGGGCTTGATCTCTACAGAGCCTGTTGTGGGGCTCAGTCTCACAGCCCCGAGATTATGACCTGAGCTGAAACTGAGTCAGATGCTTAACCAACTGAGCCACCCAGGTGTTCCAATTCTAACGTTTTTTTTTTTTTTAAATTTATTTAGTATTTTATATACATAGGATCGTGCCCTCTGGAATAGACCACTTTACCTCTTCCTTTCTGATTTGAATAACTTTTATTTATTTTCCTTGCCTAATTGCCCTTGCTGGGACCTCTAATGTTATATTAAATAAGATGTAAGAGTGAGACAATTGTCTTATTCTTCATCTTAATAAGAAAGCTTCAGCCTTTCAAACTGGGTTATGATATTTGCTGTGGGTTTGTCATTCATGGCCTTTATTATGTTGAGATATGTTACTTCTGTACCCAGTTTGTTGAGGATTTTTATCATGAAAGGACTCTGAATTTTGTCAAATAATTTCTGTATCTATAGAGATGATTGTATGATTTTTTTATTCTTTAATTTAATTTTAATTTAATTTTGACAGAGAGAGAGAGAGAGATCACAAGGAGGCAGAGAGGCAGGCAGAGAGAGGGAGGGGGAAGCAGGCTTCCTGCTGAGCAGAGAGAGTGATGTGGGGCTCCATCCCAGGACCCTGAGATCATGACCTGAGCTGAAGGCAGAGGCTTAACCCACTGAGCCACCCAGGTGCCCCTTTCTTCATTTCATTAATGTGACATATCACATTTATTGATTTGTAAGTTTTGAATTGTCCTTCTATCCAAGGGATAAGTCCTCACCTGATCCTGGTGGATTATTCTTCCAATTAGCTTTGAATTCAGTTTGCTAATTTTGGGGGGCAATTTTTACATTATGTTAATCAGGGATATTGGTCTGTCATTTTATTTTCTTGTATCTTTGTCTGGTTTTGCTATCAGGGTAATGCTGGCTTTGTAAAATCAGTTTGGGAGTGTTCATTCCAGTTTGATTTTTGGGGAGAGTTTGGGAAGGACTAGCATTAGTTTTTCTTTAAATGTTTGGTATAATATCAGTGAAACCATCTGGTCCTCCATGTTTGTTAGGTCCATTTGGTCTAAAGTATAGTTCAAGTACATAATTTTCTTTCTTTCTTTTTTTTTTTAATATTTACTTGAAAGTTTTTTTTTTAATTTTTTATTATTTCAGTGTAACAGTATTCATTATTTTTGTACCACACCCAGTGCTCCATGCAATCCGTGCCCTCTCCAATACCTACCACCTGGATCCCCCAACCTCCCACCCCCCACCCCTTCAAAACCCTCAGATTGTTTTTCAGAGTCCACAGTCTCTCATGGTTCACTTCCCCTTCCAGTTTCCCCCAACTCCCTTCTCCTCTCTAACTCCCCATGTCCTCCATGCTATTTGTTATGCTCCACAAATAAGTGAAACCATATGATAATTGACTCTTTCTGCTTGACTTATTTCACTCAGCATAATCTCTTCCAGTCCCATCCATGTTGCTACAAAGTTGGGTATTCATCCTTTCTGATGGAGGCATAATACTCCATAGTGTACATGGACCACATCTTCCTTATCCATTTGTCCGTTGAAGGGCATCTTGGTTCTTTCCACAGTTTGGCGACCATGGCCACTGCTGCTATAAACATTGGGGTACAGATGGCCCTTCTTTTCAATCCATCTGTATCTTTGGGGTAAATACCCAGTAGTGCAATTGCAGGGTCATAGGGAAGTTCTATTTTTAATTTCTTGAGGAATCTCCACACTGTTCTCCAAAGTGGCTGCATAGTTTTAGTTAATTTTACTACTTTTGTCTTTTTTACTAGCTTTATAAGTGATTATTCCATTACTTTTATAATATGTTTAACTTTTGCTATGAGATTTTTACTTTTGCATGGTTTCTTGTCATTAATCAGTATCATTTCTTTTCAGCTGAAAGAAGTCTCTTTAATATTTCTTGTAAGGCCTGTTTAGTGGTGATGAACTCCTTTAGCTTTTGCTTAGCTGGAGAATTCTACCTCTGTTCTGAATAATAATCTCACTGTGGGTGAATATTCTTTCCCTAAAGTACTTTGAGAATTTCATGCCACCACTTTCTGGCTTGCAGAGTTGCTGCTAAAAAAAAATCTACTGATAGCCTTATGGGTTTCCCTTGCATGTAGTAAGTTCTTTTTCCTTATGCTGGATTTAGGAGTGTTTCCTTATCTTTGTCTTTTGATATTTTAGTTATAGTGTGTCTTGATGTAGAGCTCTTTGAATTCATTTTTTTTTGGAACTCTCTGTGCTTCCTGAGCCTAGATGTCTATTTCCTTCCTAGAATAGGAAATTTTTCAGCCATTATTTATTCAAATAAGTTTTCTGCCTCTTCTCTCTCTTCTCTTTCTCGGGCCTCTATAATGTGTGTATTATTCTATTTGATGTTGCCCCACAGGTCCTTTAAGGGATTTTTGCTTGTTAAAATTATTTTTTCTTTTTGTTGCTCTGTCTGGGTGAGTTCCATTGCTTTGTTTTCTAGCTTGCTGATCTGTTTTTCTGCTTCTTCCAATTTGCTTTTGAACCCCTGTAATGTACTTTTCAGTGTAGTTATTGAATTTTTCAGTTCTGACTTACGTTTGGTATTTTCTTATGTTTTCTCTCTGTTGAAGTTCTTTCTGTGCACATCCCTTCTTCTCCTGAGTTTGGTAAGCATCTTTATGAAAGTTATTTTGAACTCTTTATCAGGTAGATTATTTATCTCCATTTCATTAAGGTCTTTTTCTGAGGTTTTGTCTTATTCTTTCATTTGGAACATATTTTTCTGTCTCCTCATTTTAATTGATTCTGTGTTTGTTTCTGTGTATTAGACAAAACAGCTACCTCTGTTGTAGGAGTCTTGGGGTAGTGGTATTATGTAGGGGATGACCCATGGGGGTCAGAAACACAGCCCCCTTCTGGCCACTAGAACCAGGGGCTACCTGAGTTTCCCCTGTGGGGGCTGTGTGCATCCTCTGACTGTGGTGTGGCTGAGCTGTGGTGGAGTGGTTGGGTGGGGTTCTTGCCTAGCCTGTCTGTGATATATTTTTGGCAGGAGTTGGGAGCTGGGGAGGATGTGGCACTTGTTTGGCTGGCTAAGACTTGACTGTGACATGGGGTGTGGGGTGGTGATGGCCTGGCTGGTTGTGATGTGCTGTGATGTGGGTTGGGAGTCCTACATGTGCTAGGAGGTTGGAGGGTGATTGCCAAAATGGCACTTATCTGCACCAGTGTTAGTAAGGTACAGTGGGATTGCAAAAATTGTACCTGCCAGTGCTTCTGTCTTTAGAGAAAGCCCTAACAGGTTCTTTTCTTTTTGACATTTGCTTTAGGATTAGTGTGTCTCCTTCACATATGGTCTAGGCACTTTTCAAACTTCTGCTTTTAATACCATAAAATCTGGTAATTCCAATACTGGGTATTTACTCAAAGAAAATGAAAATACTAATTCAAAAAGATAATTCACCCCCACGTTTATAGAAGCATTATTTCCAATAGCCAAGATATGGAGCAATCTAAGTGTCCATCAAAAGATGAATAAATAAGATGTGGTATGTGTATGTATATGCCATGGAATGTTATTCAGCCATAACAAGAATGAGCTCTTGCCATTTGCAATAACTTGGTTGGACCTAGAAGGTATTATGCTAAGTGAAGTAAGTTATACAGAGAAAGACAACTACCATATGATTTCACTTTATGTGGAATCTAAATGCACACATATACGCATATGTAAAAGAACAAATAAACAAACAAAAAACAGAAACAGACTCATAAATACAGAGAACAAATTGGTGGTTATCAGAGAGAGGATGGTAGGGCTACAGGTGGTTATCAGAGAGAAGGAAGTCTTCCAGCTATGGGATGAGTAAGTCATGAGGATGAATGCACAGTATAGGGAATACGGTCAATGATATCTTAATAGTATTGTATGGTGACAGATTGTAGCTATATTTGTGGTAAACATAGCATAATGTATAGAATTGTAGAATCACTATTTTTTATACTAAAACTAATATAACATTGTTAACTATATTTTACTTAAAAAATATTAAAAGTTCCCTCTGAAACAAACAAACAAACAAACAAACAAACAAACATATTGCTGCTTTTGCACTGGGGCCTGGGGCAAGCAGGTCTGTTAGTGAATCCTTAAGGGCAGGTTCTCCATTCCCTACAGTTCTGGACATAATCCCTGATGGTTTTATGTTTTGGGGGCTGGTCTCTTAGGTGCAGGACCCAAGAGTTGGGGTGCCTAATGTGGGGTGTAAACTCCTTGCTCCTTGGGGGGGAAGTTCCATATTTTTAAGATTTCATTCTGATTGTGGATTGTAACTCTTTGGGTGGGGTTTTTAGTGAGAGCGTATCTCTGCCTCTCCTACCAAACTCAGTGTGGCTCTTTTTTGTTGTGGAGATGCTGTTCATCTACTTTTTAGGATTTTTTCAGAGAAAATTATTCCATATGTAATTGTAGATTTGTTGTGTCCATAGGAGGAAGTGTGTTCAGTATCTTCCTATGCCAACGTCTTGGACCCAACACCAGGAAATTTCTTATAGGGTCTACCTGATAGAAAATATAACAATTCAGCAACTAAAGAAGTATTTTAGAGACCCAGCCTGTAATACTATCAGCAGAACATGATCAGCCCGTATCCTCTATGGGAGTATTTTTAAAGTACCACGTCTGGGTCCTATCCACAAGCAATTAAGTTAGGATCTCTGGGGTGTGAGGCTTGGACATTGGGTTTTTTAAAAGCTTTCATGTTATTTTAATGCTATTTAGAATAAAGAATGATTCTTCTTTTCTATTTTCCTTTTTTAGTTTTCACCCAGGAAATATTTTATGAATTTCTTCTTTACATATGGCACTTTTTATTTTTTGTTGTTTATAACTCAGCATAGATTGAAGTATAAAAATTATCACCAAATGCCATGGCCATTTTACCTATTAGTATCACCACTCAACTTTTTTTGTGTAGATTTGTCTTTATATGGTTACATAATTAGCATGTTCGAGGATTGTGTTTCTGTCTACTTTTCTATTCCTCAAGTTAAATTTTAAGGTAAGATTAGTACTCTATTACCATATTAATAAAAAGTCACTAGAAAGAGAAAGTTGTATTTTGTAAGTGGGATACCATTTCATAGATTGCCATTCTTTTGAGGTACAGATCACATTTTGATGTGGTGACATTTCTTACCAAAATGAAAAACCTTACATAGTTAAATACCTTTTGGAATGATTAATAAAATTGCTAACTGTTCTTTCCTGCTGTGGGAAATGTGCTTAGGTCTTTGACATCAAATTATAGATATTAGTAATTATGTAGAGTATTTAAGCTAAAAAGACAGAAAAAGGGACATCTAAAGCAGAGAAATAATATTTTTTCCACAAACTTACTTTGGAATCTTTTGAATATATTATCTCATCTCTCCCCAATTTACAGATGTGATTCAAGAGGTTCATGTCTTTTTTCTAGATTTCTAAACTAGTATGTGGGTTGAATAAGGGTTTGATGATAGCTCTGTTTGATTCTAGAGGCCATGTTCCCACCCTCCTCCCCAACAATATTACATTGTCTCTGTGTCCTTAGAAAATCTGGGAATGTGTATACATAGGTGATATTTGAAATCATTTTTATATGTTTCTTTTATCTATGATATGATTTAGCCTTTTTTTCCCCCCAGGATAATACCCTTCAAGCTGAATGGCCCTCAGCAGATGAAACTACCACCAGCAGTATTTCACCACTTGATTTCAGCTCTGGTCCTCCCTCAACCACTGACAGGGAACTCTGGTCAGAGAGCCCTTTGGGTGATTTAGTGTCTACACCCAAATTAGCCTTTCCCTCGAAGGTGGGCCTCAGTTCTTCCCCAGAGGTTTTAGACGTTAGCAGCTTGACTCTTCATTCTGTCACCCCAGCAGTGTTTCAGACTGGCTTGCCTGTGGTTTCTAATGAAAGGACTTCTGGATCTCACCTACTAGAAGATGGTAAGGGATTCTAATTACTTTTCACAGTTTTATACTTTATTATATCAGATGACAGGGTTTTGAAGAGAGAAAGAGACTAAGGTTAATAGAAAAACATAGTAGCATCTATTAGGAGGAAATGGCTTGGGGAAGTCATATGAGAGAGGGACTGGTCAGATTTAATTGGTTGGAATGGAGACTCCAAATAGGTAAATAATAAGAAATGAACTTGGTGGGCTGGGATGGCTATCAATTAATAGATATTTTGAACATCTTATTAAAGGATACATAATTTAATTAGATTACTATTAAAGAACTACTTTACTTGAATAGTGTAAGGTAAATGAATAAAATCAAAGAAGATTATTATAGTAGCTTTTAGTAAGGGAGAACTGAACTAGGGTAGCTACAGCAGAGACTAAGAAATGAAAATCAAGTGGGTAATTTAAATGTAGTGGAGGAAAAGAAAAATGTGACTTATGAATGGAGTATATAGTGAAAGAAGAAGTTGAACAAAGATATAAATAATGAGTCCAGGATTTTAAACATTGGGTGAATTTAGAAGTGACTGGACAATAAGGGAAATGGGAATTGAAAGACAAAATTTCCTAAGGGATTTTCTCCCTTAGTTTTTACTAGATTCAGTCTTTGTTGTCAGTATGGTAACCAGCAGTTCTTCATTTCCATGGAGTAAATACATCAAGTGTTTGAAGATGAATCAGTTCAATAGCTGAGATCTTGTTATACTCAGGGATGGGGGCTATATTCATGATGATTGTACCATATCACACAGACATAATGAGATCTTCTTGCTTGCTAATTTATCGGAGTAAAAATAAGCAACTGAATCTCCTAACTTAATGAGAAAAAACACAAGTAGCCAGCTTTATTAGGAGAACTGGGAATACATTTTGGCAACTCTGTAGATTAATTAATGGAAGATTTTATTTTTAGGATTAATCAAAGTTGAAGGGTCAGAAGATTTTCTTTCTGTTCAGCCACTGCCTTCAAGTCCATTCACTCAGCCAGTGCCAAAGGAAACAATACCATCTGTGGAAGATTCTGGAGTGTCTTTGACATCCTCACCATATCTGACTTCCTCTGTTACTTTAGATCTTCTTGCTAAAGAAGTAACTATATCTTCTGGTTTGGACTCTTTGGCCTCCAAAGACAAAGGCCAATTAGAAGTGAGCACTTTGATGCCAGACACATCCATAGAAAAAGAGTTTATATTTGAAAGTGGTTTAGGCTCAGGGTCTGGGCAAATGGTAGATCAGATTACTTGGCCATGGAATGAGACTTCATTAGAGAAGAGTTCTGAACCACCGTCTAAGTCATGGCTTGAAGATCAGGAGTCACTTTTGCCAACTGAGGTTATAGATGAGAAATTAGTTCTAGATGACAAAATAGATTCTACAGGACAAAGTATTGACTATTTAAAATATGGGCATTTTGATAAATCCACAAAATTTGCAGAGGAAGAACTCATTGGTGGGCCTACTGTGCCCATCTCTGCAGAAACTACAACTCAGTCTGCATCTCTAGTTCTCTCCAAACAAATATCAGAGGTACCTGACATTGATTATTACCCGGTTACCAAAGCACCTCTCCTACTGACATCTATAGCAATCTCTGCTTCTACTGATAAACCAGATCTACCGTTTCTAAAGGAGGATGTGGAACAAACTACAGAGTCATCCAACCATGAATGGTTTGATAATGAGATTTCAGTAATGAAGCCAGACATGCAACAGTTGGGGACTGTATTGCCAGAATCAGATGTAGTTTGGGCAAGAACTTCTTCCTTAGGGAAATTGTTCAGAGACACGTTGGCAAGTACACCACAGACTACTGACAAGCTCTGGTTGAAATCTTCCATAACACAGTCTACCAAATTGTCTCCAACCACCAGCTCCACCCTGCTAGAGGATGAAGTAATTATGGGTGTTCAGGATATTTCATTAGAACTGGACCGGATAGGCACAGATTACTATCAGTCTGAGCTAATCCCAGAGGAAAATGGCAAGGTTGGTAGTTATGTGGAAATGTCTACAAATGTCCACTCCACAGAGAGGGCTATTGTGGCACAGCCCACGGAAGGAGGTGACTTGAGTCATACCCAGACTGCAGGAGCTTTGTTGGTTTTCTTTAGCCTCCGAGTGACAAACATGATGTTTTCAGAAGATCTGTTTAATAAAAACTCTTTGGAGTATAAAGCACTGGAACAAAGATTTTTGGAACTGGTAAGCACTAGAAGTGGAACTTGGGCATTAGTGAATAATCATGTATGAACTAACTCTCTTTTCCCTAAACACATAAGATCCAATGAAAGTGTGGTCTGCTGTGAACATTGATTTACAAATAGTGTCATGGCCTAGGGTAGGTAGAAAAACAATAAGTTAGATACTAAGAAATGGAAAACACCAACATGGCACAAGGGTGATGTAGAAACTTAGATACTGAAGATTGAATTCCATGAATTATGGAACTGAAACAAGCTTAAAAATTTTTTTTTTCACGTTACTGTAAGACCAGTATTTTGTACGTACTTTTGATACTTACACTGTTGTGATTCTTTAGTGAAACAGAGAGAGTAAACTCTCTGGGTGTCTAAAACTGTCAGTTCCATTGGTTCCTAAATAGCACTGGGAAAATCTCTCACTCTCAAATAACTCAAAATTTATACTATTACGGATGAACAGTTTAAATAATGTAAATAGAATATAGTTTGGAAAAGTAGGGGAGGGGCTCATCCTTTTTTTTTGAGTGGGGGTTGGTATATTTTGAACAAAATGCAAAACCTTGTAAACTGACTACTTTTCTTGTATTGTAGCTGGTTCCCTATCTCCAGTCAAATCTCACAGGATTCCAGAATTTAGAAATCCTGAACTTTAGAAATGGCAGTATTGTTGTAAACAGCCGAATGAAGTTCATGAAGTCTGTCCCTCTTAATGTCAACAATGCTGTATACATGATTCTGGAAGACTTTTGCACCACTGCCTACCAGACCATGAACTTGGCTATTGATAAATTCTCCCTTGATGTAGAATCAGGTAATGGTATTGAATACTATTGTGGTTTCTAAGTGAATCCAGTGATTATTCTTGTGTATTTTCCTTTATACTGAGTCAAGGTGAATTTATTACTTGAAGGGAAAAGGATACTATGTCAGGCAAAATATTCACATCTTGGTAATTATTAAATGATCTTTTCATAGGACATCAATATCATTCTTATTTTTTTTTAGAAAATATAATAGTAAATGTATTTTTATTTTTTAAAATTTTAATTTCTTCTTATTATGTTCAATTAGCCAACGTATAGTTTTTGGTCATTAGTTTTGCTTATTCTCTTTTTTAAAAGGTTGTTCACACACATTATCTTGTTTACCTCCCATTCCCTTTTCTACCTATTCTGTCTAGCGCTAACTCTCTTTTTTACTTATCCACTGGATCTGCTCTGGCTGCATCTCTAAAGTTGCCAAGCTCAAATGATTTTTGGCTTTCTTTCCTTCTATATTATTTTCCTAAGGTATTTTATCCATTTCCATTGTTGTAAGTCTTATATAAATGTCAATAATTCTTTTTTTTTTTTTTGCAAAAAAGATTTTTTTACTTTTTAATTTTTATTTGCAAATCAGACTTATCTTCTGAGCTCCAGAATCAAAATATAACTATGTATTTGATGATCTCAGTTTAGATGTATCATCCTATGTATATTGAACCTAAGATATCCAAGAATGAGCTCTTGTTTTCCATATCTCTCCCTCTTTTAACTAAGTCTAATCCTTTAGTCAGCTTCACCATCTTGAGAAATGGAAGTCATGTCCATTGAGCTACTTAAATCAGAAACCTAGGAAGTCATTCTGATGCCTGTTTCTATTACCCCCAAACTTATGTTGGTTCTGAATATTCTAAATATATCTCAAATCTATGTACTTCTTTCTCCACTGCTGCTAGTCTAGGCCAATCATTCATCAGCCCACATTTGAACCAGTTTCCCTACTACTTCTCCCCTATCCCTTCTCCCAGATAGCAGCCAGGGTACTCTTTCTAAAACATCAGATTATTTCACTTTCCTGCTTGAAATATTTCAGTGGCTTCCTGGTTCAACAGCCACAAGGTCTGGTCCCTCTTTTCCTCCAGTATTATCTAGTGAAACTAACTTCTTGGCTAAAATCCTCATATTCAAGAAACTTTCTTTCTTTCTTTCTTTTTTTTTTTTTTTTTTTTGCTTTAAAGCCTTTGTGCCAAGTATCTTTAATCTCCAGAATAGCAAGAAAATCAGCAATTCTTAAAACCATATTAGATTTTCTGGAAACAGACTATGCTATGCTATTTATTTATTTATTTATTTAGGCTAAACATCACGTTTTTCATCTAGATGAGCCTATGGATTTTTTCCACCTATTTCATCTGTCTTTTGTATCCTTGTCACTGTTTGCCATTCACAGGTTGCCATTCACCAGTGAACAGCATATAATGAAACCAAGTGGGATGAAAGACCCATCATGGTCAATGTCTTACATGATTTTTGATCACTTATTGTCCTAATTTTTTAAAATTTTTATTTTTATTCTCACCTAATCAAAGAAAAATAAAGGTACTGAAATCAAAATATTGTTAAGAATGGCCCGAGGACGTCCAGGGCTGATATATTTTTCTAACATTGGCTTCCACAAATCTCAAATGTTCTTAGCTGCTCTTATTGGGTTATACACACTCCTGAGGCTCCTATCAATGTCTGGGCTTTGTCTCCTGTTCCATGTTCTCACTATGGGATAGGGCATTTAGCATCACATATAGAATAGAGGTAGCCTGTGGTAGGTTAGGGTTGGTGCAGATGAATGGTATATGAAAACTGTGTTCAATTTAGATTGACAACTACATGGCATAGGTTTTAAAGTGTCCTCCTGCTCCCTTGATAAACAATGAAAAAGCTTACCCAGATCACTGAGTTTTATGCTTTGGCTCTGGATTTTTAGAGATATTTAACAACAGCTCATCAATCCAAGGATGAGTCAGAATTTTTTTGTGGTATTATTGGTGATGGTGTATTTTAATGTTTCAGGAAGGGGGGTGTCCCTTGTTACTTTGGAGGGGGTTAGTGTTACTGGAGGGACTTCATGTACTCATTCCTGTGTTTTGCCTTTTCTTGTTTCATTCGCTAGTGGGTTTTTTTTTTTAATGTTTTAGGTGATCAAGCCAACCTTTGCAAGTTTCAGGCATGCAATGAATTTTCTGAGTGTGTAGTCAACCCCTGGAGTGGAGAAGCAGAGTGTAGATGCTTCCCTGGGTACCTAAGTGTGGAAGAACTACCTTGTCAGAGTCTCTGTGATCTACAGCCTGACTTCTGCTTGAATGATGGAAAATGTGACATTATGCCTGGACATGGGGCCATTTGTCGGTATGTTGTAGTTAGAGATTTTGGTTTCCCAAGGTTATGGATACTTCCTCCATATAGATACTTCTTGGATGAAGAAGATGAGTCTACACCTATGATTTTAGGATAATCACAACAATTTTATTATAGAAGTTTTATCTAGGCAATAAATGGATGCCCTCTAGTTCTCATGTGGAGAGTGGGTCAATTAATAGGGCTCAATTATACCCAGATCGGTTGGTTATTTTATTTTTATACTTTTAAGATGCTGTAAGAAAAACATTATTTAAATGTGTCTTAATTAGAATACTTGAAGTAGTTGGAGACCTTTGTGTTGGTTCTTAGTGGTGATGATAAGGCAATTTATACTCAAATTAGGTTTAGGCTAAGATAATACTTTACACTGTGAAATTTTATTGTCTACTTGGATATTTTCTTTCTTTTTTTTTTTTTTAAAGATTTTATTTATTTATTTGTTAGAGTGAGCATGGGCAGACAGAGTGGCAGGCAGAGGCAGACGGAGAAGCAAGCTCCCACTGAGCAAGGAGCACGATGTGGGACTCGATCCCAGGATGCTGGGATCATGACCTGAGCTGAAGGCAGTGGCTCAACCAACTGAGCCACCCAGGTGTCCCAACTTGGATATTTTCTTAATGCCTGTGGCTTTCTCTTGGTCCTACTGAATGTTTGAAAATAAAGAAAAGCAAGTATTTAAAGCCTTTGAAATTGTTAACAAATATATTTTAAGTAACTTAGGTCCATTTTTTAATAAGGCAGAACTACAGAAACTCCAGCAGACAGATGAACAGATTTGGGTAGCCTAGCCATTCTCCCCGGTCATTTTCCTTAAACAAATCAGCCTCTGAACCATACAACAACTAGTCACATGGTTGTAAAAGGAGAGAATGCTGAGAACGAGCAGAGAAACATGAATAAGAAGACAGTTTATGGATGTCAAGATGTGCAAATATTATAGATGCCAGACCCAGAGGATATAAGTGGGAATGATCCAGACTCTTCTGTTCAAAAAAGTACAAAGTTTAGCTAGAAAACTCAAAGGAAAAATAGTCTTTTTATTTTCAGAGATAATGGTGGTTCCAGCACCGAGGTGAGCACTGTGAGGAGTTTGTATCTGAGCCCTTGCTGTTCTCAGAATTTAAGACACGTTTGCACAAGTCTGGAGCCTGGGTGTTGCAGGCATCTCTGCAGTATGGTGAAAGAACACTAGGAGTTTAGAGACCTGGGTTCTAGACCCAGAGCTGTTGCTGACTAATTGTGTGATCTCAGTCACTTTCCTTTCTAGGTCTGTTTTTTGTTAAGTATAAGTAAGGAATTTAATTAGAACACTTTACATCTACCCAATCTTTTATTTAGTTATTTACAAATAGTCAGGGAGGACATACTGGGTCTGTACGAAGCACTATTCACAACCTTAAATTGTATGATCATTGAATCTATTATGTTCACTTCTTTTTAAAAAATTTTTTAAAAGATTTTATTTATTTATTTCTGGAGAGAGATCGCAAGTAGGCAGAGTGGCAGGGAGAGGGAGAAGCAGGTTCCCCACTGAGCAGAAGGCCCACTGTGAGGTTCCATCCCAGGACCCTGGGATCATGACCTGAGCTGAAGGCAGATGCTTAACTGACTAAGCCACCCAGGCACCCCTTTTATGTTCACTTCTGTACTGAAGCTTCACTTGGTCAGCCTTTATTTTGTTACCTTTCCCCAGTCCCGCCAAAGGTTCTGCCATTGTTGTTTTCAACACAGTGATTCTGTTTTTGGACTTTGTCACTTGTCATTACAGATGCCGGGTGGGTGAGAATTGGTGGTACCGAGGTGAGCACTGTGAGGAGTTTGTGTCTGAGCCCTTGGTCATAGGCGTCACCATTGCCTCGGTGGTTGGGCTTGTCCTCGTCTCTTCTGCTTTTGTCTTCTTCTTTGTCAGGACTCTTCAGGCTCATTATGATAGGAGGGAAACAGAGAGGCCCATCAGGTAAATAAGATAAATTGCTCTCTAATGGAATAAAATGTTCCTTTTAGTCATTTATTTTGTACTTCTTATATGCCAAATATTGGATAATGATCTGGGTGGAGGAGAGCTATAAAGTTGAATAAAAACATGGTCCCTGGCCTGAAAGGGTGTTAGATTAGAAACAAACGTAAGCGCTGGTATGAATAAGATGAGGGATAAATTGCTTTTGCCTGGGAAGAGAGTCTTAGAAGTTTTAATGATAGTTATGATATTTAGCCAGAAATAAGAGTAGATATTTGCTCTGGGGGTGGCTAATTGAATGAGCATGAGCAAAGTCGCAGGAATCCATGAATCTCAAGGCACACTGAAGGAGTGGCATTGTTGAATGTGGCCAAAATGCCTCTTTCCTGGTAGGAAGTGGTTAGAAGGGTGATGGACATGAGGTGAGGCCCTTGTGTGAGGACCACATTTGTTAGTTTGTTCCTTTTAGTTCATTCCAGTGGTAATTAGCCAGACTTCAATGTATTTATTATTTTTTAAAAAAGATGTATTTGTTTATTTGAGAGAGAGTGTGCAAGCACATGCATGACTGGGTAGAGGAGCAGAGGGAGAGAATCCTCAAGGAGACTCCCCACTGAGCACAGAGGCCATGATGGGGCTAGATCTCACCACCCATGAGATCATAACCTAAGCTGAAACCAAGAGTCAGAGACTCAATTGACTGAGCCACCCAGGCACCCCATAATTAGCCAGATTTTAAATCTGACTAAGAGTCTGACAAGAACTGAAATCTGGTTCTCTGTTTAGTAGCTTCATTAATAGGAGAAATAAAACTTGCTCAACTTAGTAGGCTAGGGATTCAGAGACCTTTTAGTTGTTATGTGATTGAGATCCCTGCTTGTACTTTGCTTCTGTGTTTCTAGAGTCTATAAGGGCTACGCTTCAGGTTCAAGTTACCTTCCCTCGACCTCTGGCATGGCTAAGAAGTTACCTCTCCTAGGTGCCTAGAGTACCCAGGAGGACATACTTCCATCATTGTTCTTAAACTTTTTACTGACTCACTTTGCATTAGAGTATAATCTCATTCAGGACAGAGTTCCACCAAAGTCTTCATGTCATCAGCATCTGTGATAACCCTAGGCACATAATCAATGCTGAGTACATATTTGTAGCTCTGAATTGAATTTCACTAAGGTCTCTCTACATTTATTTTCTACCAATTCTCTGTGTGGTTACATGGTTACATACTGATTTTGATTTACATACTCAGGGAATGATGGAGCTGTATTCATTTAATGATATGCTATCTGTTGACAGACATATTTCCTCATTAATATTTATTAATAAACACTGTGGGGCAAATAAAGATGGATGATACGTGAAACAGTAATTCCTTAGGGCCCTTGCCATGTAGTTGGGGAGATGATAATGACAACACCTGATCTGGATATTTCTCATAGTCACATTCCTACATTTGTATCCAGTTCACCTCTTTTTCTTGCTCAACAGAAATCTTACCGCAGGTAAATAGTCTTCTAAGTAGTTGAGCGTCTGAAGAACCTGAACCAACCATCCTTTCCTTTTTGTGGTTCCAGCAGGCAACCTGACAGCCTCTCATCCATTGAAAATGCTGTGAAGTACAATCCTGTGTATGAAAGCCATGTGGCTGGACCCGAGCAGTATGAGGGACCCTATCCTCAGCACCCCTTCTCTAGTTTTGCAGGTGGAGAAATGATTGGTGGTCTGAGCAGGGAAGAAATCCAGCAAATGTATGAGACCAGTGGGCTTTCCAGCGAGGTAGGAAACTGCTTTTCTGTTGCTGCTCTGCTGGTATGTGTGTGTGTGTGTGCATGCACACATGTGTGTGTATGCATGTACATGGGCTTCAGGAAAGGATGAAAAATATTTCATGATCAGTTTCTTTCCTCATGGTATCTTCCAGGTGATGTGGTATGCAGGGGATATATAATTCTGAGCCGTAACTCATTTCCCACCCAGTGGCTTCTTTTTGCATTATTAGCAAATGCTTTCTCTCTCCTCCCTCCCTTCCTTAGGAATATATCTCTGGGTTTTTAAGAGTGATTCCAGCAATATCCAAACCCCCATCTCTCTGAAAAGGCCATTCTTTCCTATAACTCTCCCCTGGATAGGCCAGAAAGCTAGAACTCCTAAAGTGCTGTTGAGGTTTTTCTAATGCAATGTATGGTCTTTTTTTCTTTTCTAAGGAAATTCAAGAAAGAATGAGAATTCTAGAACTGTATGCCAGTGATCCTGAGTTTGTAGCTTTCGTGAGAGAACATCAAATGTAAGCATCTGATATAGTCTTCTTCTCAGGTTCCTTGCAGGGTGCCTTCTAGTAGGGGCACCCGCGTGAGTACATAATTCCTGTCCACATGACGTGGGTTCCTGGGATAACCGATGTTTGTTGAGCTCTTTACAGTTCATATGCTTCCACACGAATTACTTCATTTATTCTTCATAATGGCTTTTTAAGTTGAATGTCTTGTATTTAAATTTTTTAAAAGATTTTATTGATTTATTTGAGAGAACAAGGAGGAGGCAGCGAGAGAGAGTGCATCTGAGGGTGGGGGAGGGCAGAGGGAGAAACAGACCCCCTGCTCAGCAGGGAGCCCGATGTGGGGCTCGATCCCAGGACTTGGGGATCATGACCTGAGCTGAAGGCAGATGCTTAACCTACTAAGCCTCCTAGGCACCCCTGTATTTAATTTTACAAATGGGGAGAGGAAGCCTCGGAGAGATGAAGGGACTTAAGACCATAATGATAGCAAATGGCAGAGAAGATTTAAAACTAAGACACTGTTCTGGTCTAGAGATGCCTGGGCTGTTCATATTTTCTCTCTTGTTACCACAGATATCACATGTGATTTAATGCTATGCAGTATTTTTCATAGTCAGTTTCTAAGAAAAGCATTTGAACAGCCATAAATCCTCACATATTTTGATGTATCTTTCCATTTCTGTCTTTGTAGACACTTGTCAGTATGCTTTGAATTACACAAATCTCATTAAGGTATACATTTTGTCCTTATAAAGTTCATCTTACATTTCCCTCTATCTCTTTCCATTTGCTTTTCTCAGAGTGCATTTTGGGCAAGTGTCTGTAATTATTTTTCTTTGTTCCCCAGGATCCATAACCAGCCTTAGGTTATAAAAATAAACTATCTTGTAAAGAGACCATTATAGACATTAGTTGAGTATAGTGGGTGAGATATAATTTGGCTTTGATTTTTGGTCCTGTTGCCCTCATAAAGGTACCTCCTTATGTATGGGTTCCACCGAGGCCAGATATCCTCATCTGGCTTTTAGAAGAGAAAAACCAGAGCAATTCATGCATACTTACAGAAGAAATTGATGAAAGCTCATGATCACACAGAGCTCTGATGGGAGCCCCTGCCCCTATGCTCTGAATCCCTTCGTTCCAATAGGCAGCCCCTCACTCATGGTTCTGATTAACTGTAACCTAAGGGAACTGAAGAAGTTGCTCATTTATTTATTTTTTAATAAACATATAATGTATTTTTAGCCCCAGGGGTACAGGTCTGTGAATCACCAGGTTTACACACTTCATAGCACTCATCACAGCACACCTCACCAATGTCCATAACCCCACCACCCTCTCCTGACCCCCCACCCCCCAGCAACCCTCAGTTTGTTCTGCAAGATTAGGAGTCTCTTATGGTTTGTCTCCCTCCCAATCCCATCTTGTTTCATTTATTCTTTTCCTACTCTGCAAACCACCCATGTTGCATCTCCATGAAGAAGATGCTTATTAATTCCATGTACATGCTGGAGACTCCTTTAAAAATCTCTAAACATCTGAAAAAAATTTAAAAATAAATAAATAAAAATAAAATAAAAAAGAAATGCAAAAAAAAAAAAATCTCTGAACACTGACTTGGCCCCATTGTCAACCTTGCTGAATGCTGTTAGAGCAATATTACTGGGAGTCTACCTTTTTTTTTTTTTTTTTAGGTTTTATTTATTTATTTGACAGAGAGATCACAAGTAAGCAGAGAGGCAGGCAGAGAGAGAGGAAGGGAAGCAGGCTCCCTGCTGAGCAGAGAGCCCGATGCAGGACTTGATCCCAGGACCCTGAGATCAGGGCCTGAGCTGAAGGCAGTGGCCCAACCCACTGAGCCACCCAGGCGCCCCAGGAGTCTGCCTTTTAAAGACCAGGACTTCTACTCCTCCCTGAATCTCCAGCCAGCAGATGGCCTATTGCTCCATTTCAGTGGTATCCAATAGAAAGAACATGATTGATGTTGCCTAAGACTATTTTTAAGCTCTTTAGAGCCTTGAATGTGCTCCCTGAGTTAAAAACATATTTCATCTAGACTAGGACATCAAAAGAAAGGATTCAGGAGAGCCTAATTAGGGACACACAGATTAACTACATGCTACAGTTCCTTATGGTAACTATCTGCCATGGAAATAGAAATGAAAAAGAAAAAAAAAAAGAAATATACCAAAAAAAAAAAAATCAATGTAACAAAGAAGATTTAAACAAAAAGATCCTGTGAAACAGAAGAAAGCCCATGCAGACACTGTAACCTTAAGAGGGATGTTCACTGAGGGAAGACAGCATTGCAAAAATGTTAGGCCTGCCGTCCATATGACATTTTCAATTTCACGTAGTCTCAGCATCTACGAGTATCCGAAGAAAAAGTAGGCTTGATTTAGAATTCATAAAAGCTTGACAGCGTCTTCACAGAGTGGGGTTTCTTTTTGTTGTTGCTGTTTTTGTTTGTTTGTCTTATTTGTTTTTTAACTTGGCAAAGCCCAGGAAAACTTCCCTGCAAGGAAAGAAAATAGAAAGTATTAGTGATCTTAGGAACATAGTTTGGTGGTGTATTGTAACAAAAGTGCATTACAGGGCATTCTTGCTTTTTCCATTAATTGTTCTCTGTTTTTTGTTTTTGTTTTTTCATGGCAGGGAAGAGCTTTAACCAAAACTTCTATTTTGAAACTGATCAGAAGCCTAGAGAAGATGGAGATCCCTTGCTACCTCTGTCATATAATTAACCTGGATTTTAAACTCTGTTGGAAGAAGAAGAATTTTCTACTCAAAAAATTAAGTTTGGAGACCAATTTTTTTTCCAGCTTAAAATTTCAGAATATAGTAAGAAATATGGCAATTTTTATACCTACAAAGACCAAAAGTTTTATTTAAAGAAACTGAAAATGGTATGAGTTCTGGGAAGTATTCTACAAGGAAAATAATGACCCGAGAATTGGGGCTGGATTTGGGGTCTGCTTCTGAATCTCTGAAGGTGTGACTCAGAAACAGTGGTTCAGGTTTCCCTGGAGGAAAATAAGGCAAGACTCTTTCAGGAGAAGGCAGGGTTAGTAAGTGAATATTTGGTAGTATGTCTGTTATTGTTAGAATATTGTGGAATGAAAAGCCTTTGAATTAGTTTTATAAAGTTTGTAGTCAGACACTCATTTAAATAAAAAACATTAAGTATTTTTGGCAGTTAGACTGCTGAAGGAAAACCAACATTTTTGCGATAGTATAGAATTAGGCTTGTACTTTTTCTACCAGAGTTTTGAATTTCCTCAGCATGTGAATCAAGACCACATTATTGTTAAGTATGTCAGTATCCTATTTTTTTTTTTTTTTTGGTTGTCAAGGGCAATGCATATGTATAGTGTTTAATGGGTTCCTGTTAGACTGCAGATGAATTTAATCATATGGACAGGGAGGAGTGGGCATTGGTCAAAGTCACAGCACTGTTAATATAGTTTGCTGATTGGTGGGTGGACTAAGTCGAACTAATGGGCTCCTTGGCTCTTCTTCTGCTATCTCATGTTGTCCTAGGCAAGTCCTGGATTTTTCTAGTTCCTGATATATTAATTGGGAAAGCAGCACTAACTACCTCACATAGTATAGGTTAGCTTATTTACATTGCTTCTTCTTATGTAATAGTTTGTGTCTAAATTCATTCCTGCTTACATGAAACATGACAGGACTTTTACTGCAATTAAAATTTTTAAAATTATATAGGTAGGAAACATCCACATATTATATAAATCTTAATTGAAAATGGAAGTTTTCCTCTTTCTCTCTAGTAAATTTTCGAGTGGGTAGCTTTGGAGGGTGCAAGGAGAGGGCCAAATAATCTTCACTATTAATATCAAATTGCATATACAAATAGCTTATTATTGATATAGTTATTTTATGTTAGATGTCTTCATGTTTGCCAAAAATAATCTTGAACATTTTGATTTCTTTCTGATCAGATTTAACCAGATTAGACTGACTATAAGATAAAATACTTAATTCATGTATTTTTTTTCTTAACTTGATGATTGCCAATGTCACTCATTATGGAGATATCCAAAACTAAATCTCTGAGTACATGGCATAGTAAAACTATTGAAAGTCTAAAAGATATCCAGCTAGTTTGCAAAGTATGTATGTTGTGTGTTGGTATGAACGTTCCTGTATCTCGGTATTCCTTTTCATTCCCTACTCACTTAATGGATTTTCTACGAGTTCAGAGTAGACACAAGCCACTGCTTGGACATATTCTACTGGACTCATTTGAAAGGAATTGATAATTAATTATCTTTAAAGCATTATAAATGTTAATGATATTTGCCACTACTAAATGCTTAATTTTATTTCTGAAACTTTCAAAGATTTCTGTTTAACCTTCTTGTGTTTCAAACTTTTTTCCTAAACTTATTTGTGTTAAATGAAAAGAAAATTTGTCTTTATCACACATTAACACTAGACTGCAACAGTTTGAATGTCTGCTTGCTGGCAGAGTTCTAGATGGGCATAAAAGGAGTCTGGGGCAAGTCACCACCTGGAACATAGGAGAAGCACAAATTAAAAGAGCTAAAGAAGATTGTTGTTTTCTAGAGGCTAAGCAGTAAAGTGGGAATTTGAGAATGCTGACATGTCTCTGGCTCTCCCTTTTATATGACCTTTTTGTGTAAGCACAAATCATTCAGCCCTACATGAATGTCTGCTTCACACCTATTAAATGGAAGAATAAGGGAACTCCTACATGTCAGGGATAATGACTTTGCCCTACTCTTGCTATAGCTGAACCACAGTGGGAAAGATCAGAGAATGCAGCTTCCAAGGTGACAATCCATAGGGCTAAAGGAGCTATTGCTCTAACGGGGCAGAGGACATTGAAAGAGCTTCTTTTTAAAAGAGCTTTCTCTGAGGCAATTTAATGGAATGTTCATTTAAAAGTATAAGGACTTGGGTGCCTGGGTGGCTCAGGTGGCTAAGTGACTGCCTTCAGCTCAGATCATGATCCTGGAGTCCCGGAATCGAGTCCCAGATGGGGCTCCCTGCTTGGCAGGGAGTCTGCTTCTCCCTCTGTCCCTCCCCCTTCTCATGCTCTCTCTCTCTCAAATAAATAAATAAAATCTTTTAAAAAAATCTTAAAAAGTATAAGGAATTAACTCTCCTTTGGGTTGTATAGTTTTGGGAACATACTCATTAACCTAGTAATAGAGTATTTAATAAAAATATCACCTTACTTGAAAACAATAAAATGCAGTTAGCACTAAAAGTATATGGTAAATAATTCACACTTTTTGGATTGATAAAGTGCTTTGGAGTATTGTACATATAGCCTTCATAACTGAGTGTACATTCACAATTACTGTTTTCATGGGTCTGGATGAAGGGGAATTTGTTTGATTAATAAGACTCAATTTCTACCATGGCAATGTTTAAGGATGTTTGTTCACATTTATGTGCCCTAAAGTCTCATTTAGTACTTAATAAAACAAGTATAGGGTTTACTTGATTTTATTCCTACTTCTTTGTTTTTTCTTCTCCAGTATCTAGTTATTATTATGGGTTGGCAGCTCCCCCTCCCCCTCCTCTTGGTTACCATAGAGTGATTATAATGTAGTTGAACAACCTGACTCTCTAGAAGCTTTTGTTTTTTTTCCTCATTTGCTTAAGGTAGGGATGGAAAGAAAACCAATGGAGTTGGTTAAAGAAAGATTGCTGGGGGATGTAGCTAGTACCAGCTGTTCTGTAACTAGAGAAGGAATTGGTGACCTGTCTAAAAAGAACAGATAATACATAAATATGGTGTTAGCAGTCCAAATCAATCCTGCATGGGAAAGGCAGAAGGAAAATCAGCTACCACCAAAAGCAGCAGCATCAGAAACCTCAATTTTCAGTCTCTTTCTTTCCTACATTTTCATCTTCACTTTCTGGCAACAGGGCATGAGGAAGTTCTAAATCAATCTTGGAAAGAGGAAAGTGGTCTTAATTTGATTCCAAAGACTGAATTATAAAAACACAAATAGGGAGAAATGTGTCTAATAAAAATGCCCGTTAACTGATTAATTAGTGACCTAGTTTTAGTTACTAATTAGGAGAAACAGTGAGTAATAACTCTGTTTTTAATAAGCTTTGTTCAGGATAAGCCCTAGTCACTGTTAGCTCTTGGCCTTGTGATGCTGGTCAGCTTTCTAGGTCCTTCAGTATATGTCCCAAATGAGCTAGTTCTTATTGGACTCTGTTCCATGAACTAAACTTTAAATTATCTTTTCACCAACATACACACATGTTTTGTGTCCCCCACTTAAAAAAAGAAAAGAGAGTGGGTTAAGCCGCTGCCTTCGGCTCAGGTCATGATCTCAGGGTCTTGGGATCGAGTCCCGCATCCGGCTCTCTGCTCAGCAGGGAGCCTGCTTCCTCCTCTCTCTCTCTGCCTGCCTCTCTGCCTACTTGTGATCTCTCTCTGTCAAATAAATAATAAAATCTTAAAAAAAAAAAGAGAGAGAAAGAAAAAGATTTATTTATTTATTTATTTATTTATTTTAGAGGGCATGCTTGGGTGGGGTGGGGGGGCAGAAGGGAAGAGAGAGAGAGAGAATCTCAAGCCGATTTCTCACCCAGTGGGAATCCCAATGCAGGGTTCAATCTCATGACCCTGAGATCCTGACCTGAGCTAAAACTGAAAGATGAAAGCTCAACTGACTGAGCCACCCTGGTTCCCTGTGTCTTTCCCCTCTGCCCCAACCTCTCCCTTCTTATTTTGGTGCAAATAAATCTGTGCTAAGATAATAATAGCTGTTAAGGAATCATGATTTTTAAAAAAGATTTTATTTATTTATTTGAGAGAAAGATAGCATGTGAGCAGGGAGGGGCAGAGGGAGAGAGGGAAGAATTTGAACCAGGCTCTGCACTGAGAGCAGAGCCCTATGTTGGGGATCAATCCCAGGACCCTGAGATCATGACCTGAGCAGAAAATCAGAGTTGGATGCTTAACCAACTGAGCCACCCAGGTGCCCCAAGGAATCATGATTTTCTAAGTAACAACAAAATGGTATGTGGGCTTTCTGGATATAGTTCATGTTTCCAAATGAATAACTCTTATTGTCAATATTGCACACACGGCAGATTTGGGGAAGAATATGCATATTTTTGGCAGGTGGGTGTTTGAATGAGTCTCAGAAAACCCTTTTCTGTACCATGTACACGCTTTTATTCCATTATTCATTAATGTTTTTATAATTTTTAAAATTTGTGTCACTGACTTTCCACTAAACTGAATTCTTTAATGTTAGAGTCATATCTTGCTAATTTGTTATTCATGAAGCCAAAGAATGGTTTGCCTACTGTAGACAGTTTGTCTACAGTAAATATTAACTCAATTGGCTTAGATAGTGGGGTATATGTAGGTACCTATTTTATGACTAGCAAGCAAATGATTAATTTGTATCTTGGGAACAAATTAGGTGGACCTGGGAGGGGTTTACAAACTGTTTGGAAAGAAATGGTTTATAGAGATTTTAAAGTAACCATAAGCGTGTCAAGAGACTATGGACTCTGAAAAACAATCTGAGGGGTTTGAAAGGGCGGGGGGTGGGAGGTTGGGTGAACCAGGTGGTGGGTATTAGAGAGGGCACAGATTGCATAGAGCACTGGGTGTGGTGCATAAACAATGGATCTTGGAACACCGAAAAAATATAAAATTTTTAAAAAGAGTAAGGAATGTGCTAGCATAGTAGATACAAGCTTCTTGTGTGTGGTTGGTGAGGGAGTGAAGATCAGGGAGCTTGCAGAGACAAGTTTGTAGGAATAAAAATTTGACTTTACTTTGTATTGATAGATTTGGGAGCATAATGCATATAGAAAACATTGTTTAATCTTAAAATACAGGTGTTTTTAAAAAAATGATCTGATTTCTTATTTATTTCTTTATTGCACAGAGCAGAATAAAATAAAGGCACTAGGGAGCAAGATGTGACTCAGTTCTTGCCTTTCTTCAAACCAACCAACCACAACAAAGCACTACCAGAGAGAGGGATAAGTTGGTTAAACCTGCCAGTTTTATTTATGTTCTTGTAATCATATCTTTTGAAAGTGATGCTATGCCTTTAAAATTAATTAATTAATTTTAATTAATTTAATTAATCATGCTTATCCTGCACATAGCAGCAACTGATTTTGTTATTTCCTCTCAGGTTCCCCATGTTCACCATAGGGGAAAATTCATAACTAAATCCTAGCAAAGTGGCTGGTGTCTCTGTGCTCCAAAGGAAAACTCCTGAAGTGGGAAAGCTTCATGCCAGATTCCTCCAGGTCATATTTCCCATATATGATATAAGTTCTTGGAAGCATCTATTTGGCTCCATGCTCCTAAAGGGGCAGGTATTCGTTTTGCTCAGTGTCAGATCATTTGTAAATACTTAGAGTCATATTGCTGCTTATGTGATACCATCAAAAGTTAAATATTTCATTCCCTATAATGAATGAAGGAAACACATTTATGATTCAGATTTTATTTTTTTTATTTTTTAAGATTTTATTTATTTATTTGACAGAGAGATCACAAGCAGGCAGAGAGGCAGGCAGAGAGAGAGGAGGAAGCAGGCTCCCTGCTGAGCAGAGAGCCGGATGTGGGGCTCGATCCCAGGACCCTGGGACCATGACCCGAGCCCAATGCAGAGAACTTAACACACTGAGCCACCCAGGTGATTCATGATTCATGATCCATGATTCAGATTTTAAATTGCTATTGCTCTGAAGTCACAGAAAATAAAACAGATTCAAAATTTTTTGAAGTTTGAGGAAAAATTAAATTGTACTTATTTGAAAAAACAGACATGAGTTTAATCTCCAAATGATTCTTATAAATTAGTAGTTATGATGCCCCTTTCCCTACCCTTTAAAAAATTTTACCATGGGCACCATTTTTCCACTTAACTTTTTATGGAGAAAACTCCTGTGAAATTTCCTCAAAAATTCTGTGCTTTTTGCTGTCTTAATACCTTACTTACTATACATAAGAGAAGCCTGATGATAGAAACTAAAGAAAAAAATGATTCTTTTCCTTTTTTTATGCTATTTGGATTTGGAATACCTCAGATAAAATAAGTATCTAGGTCACATTCTACCATTTAGTGATAATTTCATTTTAGATGAATAATCAATCAGTAATTTACATTGCAGTCTCCGTTGGGAAAATGGATTTAATGGCCTGTTTGCAGAGCCAGGTTAGATTCTTCAAAGTATCCACATGAAGAGAGTGTTGGGTTGGAACTGCACCTTTAAGATGTTCCTGTTTCTCTTAAAAATGTTAATGTAAAGATAACTTATTTCTAGAGAGATTTATTTTCCTTATGAAGTGCTCTCCATGACAGTAGTGTAATGATCTCTCTTCCTCAAAAAGAAAGCTCTAAAACACATGTTGAGGGTTGGAAATACCTTCTGTTCAATACTGTGAGCCAGGAAAATTTTCCATTGCTTCACTTTTTCTTATTTTACTTTCAGATTTGCCAGTGATGTTTCAAAAATCAGCATTTAACTTGGAATTGAAAAGCTGCAAGCTTAAATGGACTTTCCATTAATGAACAGGTTTAAACATTATTCTACTTTGAGAATCATCTTAAATTAATTTTGACTTAAAAATACATAGTTGATATTTTGGAAAGATCTATAAAATCAGATGATTTCTCTCAGTTTTATTAAAGCAAGGTGGAGAGAATAGAAATGGAAATCCAGTAATGTTAGGAGACATGTTATAAACACACTGGCTTTGCCGGAATTTCTTCAGGGCCCAGGTAGGAGCCACATTGATTGATGGTATTTAATCATTTCTTCCTGACACAGGCCTATGATACATTGTGCTGCCCTTATCTATACATTTACATCAGGACCTCACAGTGAGCATCACTTGGGATGGCTCAGCAGTGTACCAAGCAAGAGCCAGATCCCTGCTGTCTGTTCCAGAACTTACCGGGAAAAGATGAGAGCTACATGACAACCTGCAGAGATAAATATGTTACAATTCAGTTACTCCAGAGTTTCCTTCTAATTGCATTAAAAACATTTTGGCACTAATGCTATTTAATTTAGAACAGATGATTGGGTAAAATTATTACCTAAAATGTTCATTGTTGAGGCCATCTTTTATCGCAGACTTATGTGAATTGAAACACAGTATTTTGGGGGGAGAGGGGTAAAGGGAGAGGGAAAGAGAGAGTATCTTAAGCAGGTTCCATGCCCAGCATGGAGCCCGACGTGAGACTCTATCTCATAACCCTGAGATCATGACCTGAGCCGAAATTAACAGTTGGACTCTTAACCAACTGAGCCACAAAGGGCTCTTGAAACACAATGTTTTTAACCTCTCAACTTTTATATTGATTTAAGGGGCAATACTATTGCCATTCCCAGGTTATAAAACTATTCCTCAGAACCAGAAAAGGAAGTAAAATACCTTGAGAACTCCATTTGAAGTTTCTTTTTATTATCTAGGAGACTGGAAAATGCTGTAATTCTAGCCAACAGAGGTAGTCATGAGACCTGATTTTCCAGTATTAATCCATTTGCCAAAATTTAGACCATGTACAGAGCTCACAAGCCACCCAGGTCTGAAAACCTAACTCCCATCTCAGCCACCAGTGAGGTGGGAGGTACTTTTGTGTTGATGGGCACATGTAATGTCTCCATCCCCACCTCGTCTTAATGTGATTTCTTGACCCTCTGCATGTTTTGAGTTGCTGATGGCTTCTAGCTATGGCATCCTCTTCTTCCCTGGCCACAGTGATCTGTGTGTACTCATGGTTACTATGTGAGCTCAGTGTCTGCTCCACACTCATCACCATCACAGAGAACTTGTGTCCGAGGCTGGCCTACACAGTGCCAAGTGGATGGGAGGGCATGTTGGGCTGAGTGGCTGGAAACAGAGACTGACAGTGCAATCTGTTGTTAAAGTAGCTAGTAGAGGTGTGGCAGATGAATAATATGACATCTTTTCCCCTAGCCCTGAAACTGGTCACTTTTAAGATGAACACTAAATAAAATCAGCAGGTCTACATTGTCAGTATTGTCATCAAATTTATCTTCCTAGTGTTTTTCTTTTTTTTTAAAGTAAAGTTATTGTTCTCTTTCATATGCCTCTCTTTGGTCTGCTACTAGTTTGGGTGTCCTATGTGATTCTGGAATTATTGAAAAAGATGGCGACTTTCCTTTAGCCATGGTTAAATTTTATTCCTTTCTAACAGATAGGTAGGTTTCCTCCTATTCATATATCTGGGTTTAGAGCATGCAAAATAGCTTCTATATTTGACTAATCGAAACATAAATGTAACTTTGGGCAAAATTGCTTCATGAAAAGTTGCCTGATTATCTGAGGATTATCCAGGGTCTAATCTTACTCATTCCCAGGGATGTTCTTACAAGTCTCTAAACGCCTTTTCTCCAGAGAGTTTTAGAAGGGTGCAGAATAGAAAATAAACACTGGAATAATTAATAAACATTGGCTAAATAGGGAAGAAAAAGAGAAGAAGAAAAAGTAGACTATGATAAACACTTTAAATAAAGTTCTGGCCATATTTGACCTAGGCTTCCCCAAAGGAGTTACAATCATAGTTTATTGCTGGATTCTGATAACCAGGGGTTGGGGACTTGGGCAAGGAGAAGATGGCAGCGATCAGGGACATGATTTGAACTCAACTATGCTGGTCAGAATCTGAGACACACATGGTGGTGATGGTGGTGGGGAGGAGGTGGCAAAAGGTCCATAAAGGCTAATAACGAAGGCACAGATAATGGTTGCAAACTTAGGATGGGCTGAGGTTAGCATCAAGACAGACAAGCCAATGGCAGTTATTTCTAAAGTCAAGTCAATGTTAGCCAGAAGTTGCTGCAAAATGCAGAAGTCCATCATTGGAGCTCTGAGGTCCAAATCAGGGTCCAAGATAGAAGAGCCCATAGCAGATGAAAGAAAAAGACGTCAATGAACAAAGGAACAGTCTAGCAAGGGTGCCTGCAATGTGAAGAAATTTCCTGTTCCTGCTTCTGGATTTAAATGGCTCCTGAGAGGGGCACCTGGGTGGCTCATTCGGTTGAATGTCTGCCTTTGGCTCAGGTCATATCCCCGAGTTCTGGGATTGAGCCTCACATTGGGCTCCCTGCTCAGAAGGGAGCCTGTTTTTCCCTCTGCCTCTGTCTGCCGCTCTGCCTACTTGTGCTCTCTCTCTCTCTGTCAAATAAATAAGTAAAATCTTTTAAAAATTGGCTCCTGAGAGACAAGAATTTCTCCCTTGGTGCTGCCTGGGCTCTGCTACACAAGCAGGCATTGGAAGAGCCTAACTGAGGCTGGGAGGTGAGGACAAGGATCATTAGTGTGAAAATGACAATGAAAATCAAGGGTGCCTGGTTTCCCAGGTAGCACCCTGTGGTGCTGGTCATTGAGTTACTTAGCTATTCTGAATTGTCAATTCTGAAATTTGCAGAAGGCCATTGATTTAGTCTAAGAGTTCTTTATTTTGTAAATTAGTCTAAATGAAAATCCTACCAAATGCATTAAAATGTGATTGGGAAGATCCCATATATACACAAAATTCTGCCTTATAATTGTAATAACCTCTGGGCATTTTACTGAAAAATGAACATAAATCAACATCTAATCAATGGTGTAAAAAGCAAATTGCCTAATACATCTTGTAGCTCTTTTTTAAAAAGATTGATCCATTTATGTTAATAGGCATTATATTTGTTGGTATTTATTTGTTTTACAAACTTCTTCCTGCCTTTATTCTTGAAGGCCTGTTGTTGCTTGTTCCTATTGAATGCTGCTCTCAAAAAAGCCATGCAGTTGCTTATTTTCAGTTTGCATTCGCAATGAGACATCTCTATTCCCTACTAATTATGAATACCTTATTTTTCAAAAGATTTTAAAGAAATATTTTATTTATTTATTTGACAGAGACACAGTGAGAGAGGAAACACAAGCAGGGGGAGTGGAAGAAAGAGTAGCAGGTTTCCCGGGCAGCAGGGAGCCTGATGTGGGGCTCGATCCCAGGATCCTGGGATCATGACCTGAGCCAAAGGCAAACAACTAATGACTGAGTCACCCAGGTGCCCCTTTTTAAAAGATTTTATTTATTTTATTTGAGAGAGATGGAGAGAACACAAGTGAGAGGAAAGGACAGAGGGAGAGGCAGACTCCCTACCGAGCAGGGAGCCCAATATGGGGCTCCATCCCAGGACCTTGGGATCCTGACCTGAGCCAAAGGCAGATGCTTAATCCACTGAGCCACCCAGGCGCCCCATGAATACCTTATTTTTAAAGTTACCATTTACTGAGTGTGTTTGGGGCCAAGTGCTTTATATACATTATTTTTGTATCTGCCTTCAGCAATGTTTGCAATCTGTTCATAGTGTTAAATTAGTCTTTTTTTTTTTTTTAAAGATTTTATTTATTTATTTGACAGACAGAGATCACAAGCAGGCAGAGAGGCAGGCAGAGAGAGAGGAGGAAGCAGGCTCCCTGCTGAGCAGAGAGCCCAATCTGTGGCTCCATCCCAGGACCCTGGGATCATGACCTGAGCCGAAGGCAGAGGCTTTGAATCACTGAGCCACCCAGAGACCCTGTTAAATTAGTCTTAATGCTATTCAAAATTGTGGGACTTCATAGTAATTTAGACCCAAAATTTAACATGACTGATTGAAGAATAATAAACGAGATGCCAAGTTTTCTGAGTTGCCAAGTTTTAGAGACATCACCCAATTAATGCTGTGACATTAATGTTGGACACAAAGGAAGGGCTGAGAAAGTGTATTTTTCCTTCTTTAAGATAGTTTTTAAAAATACAGAGTAATAGGGGCACCTGGATGGCTCAGTTAGTTGGGCGTCTGCCTTTGGCTCAAGCTGGGATGGAGATTGCATTAGGCTCACACTGAGCCCCTGCTCAGCGGGGAGACTGCTTCTCCCTCCCCCTGATTTTGTGAGCATTCTCTCTCTGTCCCCACTCTCAAATAAATAAATAAAATCTTAAAAAAATTTGGAGTGTTATAAATCTTCATTTGAGGAAAATTTGGAAAAATATGGAAAAGTGTAAAGAAAACAAATAATCCATAGTTTCCTTCCAGAGACAGCTATTATTTGGATGTCTTTCCTGCTAGTATTCTTTCCTCTTTTAACCTACTATTATGCAAAGAGCATTTTCATTAAAAATTCTTTAATAGCATATCAAAAACATTCTACCATGTAGATCAGAGGTAGCAAGCTGGCTGTGTGTGGGCCAACTGTTTGGACTTTGCAATATTAACAAATATTTGAATTAGTTGACAAAATATTTAATATCAGGAGATTTCCCACCACCTAGCCCACTTCACTTGTCTGGGTGACCTATTTGGCCACTTTGCTTTGAGAGTGCTGAGATCGCTCTACCAAAAGTTATGTTAGCCATTCACATATTGTGATTTATTTTAGGTTATTTCTGTTTTTAATAATTGCCAGAATGACTAATGGAAGGAATACCATTGTATTTTCTGAATTTCTGAATATTTCCTAAGAAAGATTTGTAGATTTATTTATTTAATTGAGGTTTCAAGTTTTTTTCTTATCATGCTTTCTTGGCAATCAAGTCATAGAACCTTCTTTCCATTTGGCCAGTCTGCTTATAGTATCTGCAAAGCAGGTTCTTGGACTGACTGCAAGGGTGTTCTCCAGACCGGGCCTCCTGCTGGCCTGGCATGGAGGGGCTGTCAGCCATCAGCACGAGAGCATGTCCAGGCTTGACTTTCCACTCACCTCTTTTGCTAAGACTTTGGCTTAAGTGAATTTGGCCAGGATATCTTTTAATTTATTATTTTAAAAACCAAAGATGAGTTAGTACAAGTTAGTTTTATGATATTTGGTCACTTTTTACTCGAGTATAAGATTATTATTAAAAAGTAAATTTTTACTAGCATTCTTTAAAAATATTCTTAATTTTTATTCCGAGTTATAAACTTTTGGGTGTTGTTCCAGTTTATCGCTTTACTGTAATGTTTAGGAAAATACTTTTTAATAAAAGTCTCTATTGAAACTTTTAACACCTTGTTGTGGGAAAGTCAAAGATGCATGAAGCATCCTTCCTCTTGGAATCTAGTTGGGAAGACAGAACTCAAACACAGAGAATATAATCAAGTACATGACTGGATGGAGCAGGTTATTTCTATGGCTCAGGAGAGTCAGAGGAAGAGAGGATTCATTGTGGGGTCAATAGGCTGAGCCAGGATGGTTAGTTCTGGGTTGAATTTAGGTTCTAGCAGACTTTACAGGTGATAGGGTGAGGGTAGCTGCAGCATGAGAGGAGACTGGCCTATCAGGGTAGAGCGTTCAGGCTGGGAAGCAGTGAGGGGGTACATTTAGATGGGTGGGAGGTACTGCGGCTGTAAGGTGTGGGAACACCAGACAGACCATGGTAAATTTACTCTGATGGACAACAGGAAGCTCTTGGAGGTAAGAAACATCCTGATGGCAGACCTTGGGGGACTTTGTTTTTCTTTCCTGTCACTGTGATTTACAGGCATATTATTGTACTTCACTTATGGGGGTTTGCAGATAATGTATTTTTTTGCTAATCGAAGGTTGATGATGACCCTGCTTGGAGCAATTCGGTTGGCACCATTTTCCAACAGCATTTGCTCATTTCATGTCTCTGTGTCACATTTTGGTAACTCCTGCAGTATTTCAAGCTTTTTAATGATTGTCATATTTGTTATGGTGGTCTGTGATAAGTGATCTTTGATGTTAGTATTGTAATTGTTTCAGGGCATCATGAACCATGCCCATATAACATGGGGAAGTTCAGTGACAAATTTTGACTGTTCTAATGACCAGCAGTTTCCCCATCACTCTTCCTCTCCTCAAGCCTCCCTATTCCCTGAGACACTGTATTGAATCTAGGCCAATTAATAACTGTGCCATGGCCTCTAAATGTCAAGTGAAAGGAAGTGTCAATTGATATGGCAAACTTTATTGTTGTCTTATACTAAGAAATTGCCACAGCCTTCAGTAACTACCATCCTGGTCAGTCAGCAGCCATCAACATTGAGGCAAGACCTCCACCAGCAAAAAGACTATGGTTCATTGAAAGCTCAGATGATGGTTAGAATCTTTTTTTTTTTTTTTAAGTAGGCTCTATGCCCACCCAGTGTGGAGCCCAGTATGGGGCTTGAACTCACCATCATGAGATCAAGACCTGAGCTGAGATCAAGAGTCTGACATTTAAACAATTGAGCCTCCCAGACACCCCGATGGTTAGTATTTCATAACAATGAAGTACTTTTAAATGAAGGTATGCACATTGTTTTTTAGACATAGTGCTATTGTACACTCAGGAGACTATAGTATAGTGTAAACATAAATTTTATATGCAGTGGGAAATTCATTTGACTTTATTGTGGTATTTGCTGTATTGTGGTGGTCTGGAACCAAACCTACAATATCTTCAAGGTATGCCTATATAATATTAGAATACAAAAGGAATGGACATAAGGAGGCCAGTTCAATGGTGGTTGTCATAGTTTAGGCATGACATTATGAGGGTAGGAATGTGGAAGATTTTATAGAAATGAATGCATTGAAGAAATTTTATATGGGAAAAGTTGACAAGATTTAAAGAATGCCTAGATATGGAGTAAAGGAAAAGAAAAAAAATTAGATAACTCTTAAATTTCAAGTTCTGGGCACCATAAACATTTTGGGGTTTTTAAATAGAAATGGGGATGCTTAGATTGTATTTTATTTTATGGCATAAAGGATTATATGTCCAACTTTAGAAATAATTTCTATTTCTCCCTTGGCTCCCTCTGCTGCTGAGGTTTTGCTGATATGAGAGTGCTAGATGATGAGTTTGAGTGTGAGGAATAGTGAGTTAACAGGTTACTTTCGAACGATACAAGATTTTCTTCTAAGATTAATGAACTATTTATGTTCCAACCTAATTAATTAATTAGCATAATTTTACCAAGACAAAGATCATAAGTTTTGTTTCCTGTTGTTCCCATGTGGACCAGTTCATTTTGCTCTGCTCTTTGGCAACATACCTTGCTCCTAAATGTAAACGAACCAGTTTACAAATTCATGTCCTTAACATCAGATATTAGGAATTTGAGAGAATAAATCAACACTAGTCAATTTCCACTTCCAAAACATGTATATACATATCTATGCACCCGTGAAGGCACACATACTCACATGTATATATACAAACATCCAGATCCATGCCTTTCTTATAGTGGGTTAGTGTATTTTTTTAGAGCCTTGACCATATATTTCTTTACTGGATTATTTACTCTTTAACAGTAGATGTCAAAGGAATAAGAAATGACTAAAAATTAATAGATTAGTGTGTCTTAATTTTAAAGGGTTGAGTTGCATTGTAGAACATGGGAGAGAGATGTAAACATTACTTTGGATAATTTTGTCTTAAACACTGTAACATATAATTGCATACATTTTAAGAGAAGTAAAACTACTAATTTTGAACTCCTTGGCAAAGAAATTAACAAGATTAATTTTTTAAAAGATTTTATTTATTTATTTGACAGACAAATGATCACAAGTAGGCAGAGAGGCAGGCAGAGACAGAGGAGGAAGCAGGCTCCCTGTTGAGCAGAGAGCCCGTTGCGGGGCTCGATCCCAGGACCCCGGGATCATGACCTGAGCCGAAGGCAGAGGCTTTAACCCACTGAGCTGCCCAGGTGCCCCAAGATTAATTTTTTTTAACAAAAAAGTCAGAATCCATTTTAAACACCATCCTAGGTTTTTAGATGAGCATGAGAGGGGCACCAAGTATCCCGGCTACATGCAAGTCATAAAAGGCAGGAAAAAATGATTTCTTTTTTCATGTTTGTGGATGAGATGAGCTCTCAGTTGGTCTAAGTGAAAAAGCATCATCGAATAGCAATGGTAGCCAAGTTTCCTTGGGAGGGAATAATGACTAAACAGCCCACAAACATGGCATCACCACACACTAACCTGTCTGCAGCATTGACCTCATATGACATAGTCCTAAATCCTTCTTTGTAGGGATTTGTGTTCCAAAGAAATGGCAAGAAGAGTGAATTGAGAACCTTAGGGTCAAGTGAATCCAAAGAACAAAGTGATACTTTGAGGAGCAACAAAGATACTAAATTGGTTAAGACAAAGTCATTCATAGAGTGCAAATGTAAAGAGAAGGGTGGGAGACTGAAGTGGAGCAAAAGACAGAGTGGAGCAAGAGCAAGGTAGGAATAAAACAAGGGGATTCCAGATTAGGATTGCCTATGATTTGCTTTTATCAGTGGCTGGCTGAATGTTGCATGGGTAGTTTGGTTTGATTTAAAGAATGGGGTGAGTAACACAAGACCTAGGAACTTAATTATAATGAAATAGCTTTACCTTTATTTGATTTCATAGTTTCTGGTGTCCTGTGTTAAAAATAAGAAAATAGGGGCACCTGGGTGACGCAGTGTATTAAACCTCTGCCTTTAGCTCAGGCCATGGTCTCAGGGTCCTGGCATTGAGCCCCACATCGGGCTCTCTGTTCAGCAGGGAGACTGCTTCCCACTCTCTCTCTCTCTGCCTCTCTGCCAACTTGTGATCTCTCCCGCTCTGTCAAATAAATAAATAAAATCTTAAAGAAAAAAAAAAAAGAAAATAGTAGATGTAGCCAAAATCAGAACAATGGGGGAGGAGTCAGGATGGCGGAGAAGTAACAGGCTGAGACTACTTCAGGTAGCAGGAGATCAGCTAGATAACTTATCTAAAGATTACAAACACCTACAAATCCAACGGGAGATCGAAGAGAAGAAGAACAGCAATTCTAGAAACAGAAAATCAACCACTTTCTGAAAGGAAGGACTGGCGAAGAAGTGAATCCAAAGTGACGGGAAGATAGACTGCGGGGGGGGGGGGGGGGGCTGGCTCCCGGCAAGCAGCGGAGCAAGGGAGTACTAAATCAGGACTTTTAAAAGTCTGTTCCACTGAGGGACATAGCTCCAGAGGTCAAACTGGGGTGAAGCCCACGCGGGGTCAGCGTGGCCTCAGGTCCCGCAGGGTCACGGAAAGATTGGGGGTGTCTGAGTGTCGCAGAGCTTGCAGGTATTGGAATGGGAAAGCCGGGGCGCCTGGGTGGCTCAGTGGGTTAAGCCTCTGCCTTCGGCTGGGGTCATGATCTCAGGGTCCTGGGATTGAGCCTTGCATTGGGCTCTCTGCTCAGCGGAGAGCCTGCTTCCCTCCCTTTCTCTGCCTGCTTTTCTGCCTACTTGTGATCTCAGTCTGTCAAATAAATAAATATTTTAGAATGGGAAAGCCGGCTATAGAGACAGAGCCGAGGAGGGAGCTCTCAGCTTGGGGATACCTTGAACCAGTCGCAGGCTCGGTGAGCTTGGAGCGCGGCCAGAGGCCAGGGAGACGGGAGTAATTGGGCGATGTTCTCTGAGGGCGCACTGAGGAGTGGGGCCCCAGGCTCTCAGCTCCTCTGGACCGGAGACCAGAAGGCCGCCATTTTTATTCCCATCCTCCAGAACTCTACGGAAAGCATTCAGGGAACAAAACCTCCTGAAAGCAAACCAGAGTGGATTACTCAGTCCAGTCCTTGGTAAGGGTGGTACAATTCCGCCTGGAGAAAAGACACTTGGGAATCACTACAACAGGTCCCTCCCCCAGAAGATCAACAAGAAATCCAGCCAGGACCAAGTTCACCTACAAAGGAGTGCAGTTTCAATACCAAAGAGAGCAGCAGAATTCCAGAGGAGGAGAAAGCAAAGCACGGAACTCATGGCTTTCTCCCCATGATACTTTAGTCTTGCAGTTAATTTTTTTTCTTTTTCAATTTTTTTTCTCTTCGTCTGCTAAATTTTTTTAAACTTTTACCCTTTTCTTCTTTTCGTTTTTAAACTAGTTTATCTAATATAAATATATATTTTTTCTTTTTTATATTTTTTCTTTATTCGTTTTCTTTTTTTTTTTCTTTTCTTTCTGAACCTCTTTTTATCCCCTTTCTCCCCCCTCACGATTTGGGACCTCTTCTGATTTGGTTAAATCATATTTTCCTGGGGTCTTTGCCACACTTTTAGTATTTTTACTTGCTCCTTCATATACTCTTATCTGGACAAAATGACTAGGCAGAAAAATTCACCACAAAAAAAAAAAAAAAAAAAAAAAAAGAACAAGAGGCAGTACCGAAGGCTAGGGACCTAATCAATACAGTTCTCAAGTTTCTAGCCGGGCTTGAAAAAGGCATGGAAGATATTAGAAAAACCCTGTCGGGATATATAAAAGCCCTTTCTGGAGAAATAAAAAACTAAAATCTAACAAAGTTGAAATCAAAAAGGCTATTAATGAGGTGCTATTAAAAAATGGAGGCTCTCATTTCTAGGATAAATGAGGCAGAAGAAAGAATTAGTGATATAGAAGACCAAATGACAGAGGATAAAGAAGCTGAGCAAAAGAGGGACAAACAGCTACTGGACCACGAGGGGAGAATTCAAGAGATAAGTGACACCATAAGACGAAACAACATTAGAATAATTGGGATTCCAGAAGAAGAAGAAAGAGAGAGGGGAGCAGAAGGTATACTGGAGAGAATTATTGGAGAGAATTTCCACAATATGGCAAAGGGAATAAGCATCAAAATCCAGGAGTGCAGAGAACCCCCTCAAAATCAATAATAATAGGTCCACACCCCATCACCTAATAGTAAAATTTACAAGTCTTAGTGACAAAGAGAAAATCCTGAAAGCAGCCTGGGAAAATAAGTTTGTAACATACAACGGTAAAAACATTAGATTGGCGGCAGACTTATCCACAGAGAGCTGGCAGGCCAGAAAGAGCTGGCAATATCTATTCAGAGCACTAAATGAGAAAAACATGCAGCCAAGAATACTATATCCAGTTAGGCTATCATAGAAAATAGAATGAGAGATTAAAACCTTCCAGGACAAACAGAAACTGAAAGAATTTTCAAACACCAAACCAGCTTTACAGGAAATATTGAAAGGGGTCCTCTACACAAAGAGAGAGCCTAAAGTAGTATATCAGAAAGGAACAGAGACAATATACAGTAACAGTCACTTTATAGGCAATAAAATGGCACTAAATTCATATCTCTTGATAGTTACCCTGAATGTTAATGGGCTAAATGCCCCAATCAAAAGACACAGGGTATCAGAATGGATAAAAAAAAACAAACCCATCTATATGTTGCCTACAAGAAACTCATTTTAGACCCAAAGACACCTCCAGATTTAAAGTGAGGGTGTGGAAAACAATTTACCATGTTAATGGACATCAGAAGAAAGCAGGAGTGGCAATCCTTAGATCAATTAGATTTTAAGCCAAAGACTATAATAAGAGATGAGGAAGGACACTATATCATACTCAAAGGATCTGTCCAACAAGAAGATCTAACAATTTTAAATATCTGTGCCCCCAACGTGGGAGCAGCCAACTATATAAACCAATTAATAACAAAATCAAAGAAACACATCAACAATGGTACAATAATTGTAGGGGACTTTAACACTCCCCTCACTGAAATGGACAGATCATCCAAGTAAAAGATCAACAAGGAAATAAAGGTCTTAAATGACACACTGGACCAGATGGACATCACAGATATATTCAGAACATTTCATCCCAAAGCAACAGAATACACATCTTCTCTAGTGCACATGGAACATTCTCCAGAATAGATCACATCCTGGGTCCTAAATCAGGTCTCAACCAGTATCAAAAGATTGGGATCATTCCCTGCATATTTTCAGACCACAATGCTCTTAAGGTAGAAATCAATTACAAGAGGAAATTTGGAAAGAACCCAAATACTAAACATCATCCTTCTAAAGAATGAATGGGGCAACCAGGAAATTAAAGAAGAATTGAAAAAATTCATGAAAACAAATGATAATGAAAACACAATGGTTCAAAATCTGTGGGACACAACAAAGGCAGTCCTGAGAGGAAAATATATAGCGGTACAAGCCTTTCTCAAGAAACAAGAAAGGTCTCAGGTACACAACCTAACCCTAAACCTAAAGGATCTAGAGAAAGAACAAGAAAGAAACCCTAAACCCAGCAGGAGAAGAGAAATCATAAAGATCAGAGCAGAAATCAATGAAATAGAAACAACAACAACAACAACAACAACAACAAAACCCCAATAGAACAAATCAATAAAACTAGGAGCTGGTTCTTTTAAACAACAACAACAACAACAACAACAAAACCCCAATAGAACAAATCAATAAAACTAGGAGCTGGTTCTTTGAAAGAATGAATAAGATTGATAAATCCCTGGCCAGACTTATCAAAAAGAAAAGAGAAAGGACCCAAATAAATAAAATCATGAATGAAAGAGGAGAGATCACAACTAACACCAAAGAAATACAGACAATTATAAGAACATACTATGAGAAACTCTACGCCAACAAATTTGACAATCTGGCAGAAATGGGTGCATTCCTAGAGACATATAAACTACCACAACTGAACCAGGAAGAAATAGAAAACCTGAACAGACCCATAACCCGTAAGGAGATTGAAACAGTCATCAAAAATCTCCAAACAAACAAAAGCCCAGGACCAGACAGCTTCCCGGGGGAATTCTACCAATCATTTAAAGAAGAACTTATTCCTATTCTCCTGAATCTGTTCCAAAAAATAGAAATTGGAAGGAGAACTTCCAAACTCATTTTGTGAGGCCAGCATCACCTTGATCCCCAAACCAGACAAGGATCCCATCAAAAAAGAAAGCTACAGACCAATATCCTTGATGAACACAGATGCGAAAATTCTCACCAAAATACTAGCCAATAGGATTCAACAGTACATTAAAAGGATTATTCACCACGACCAAGTGGGAATTATTCCAGGGCTGAAAGGTTGGTCCAACATCCACATCAATCAATGTTATACAACACATTAATAAAAGAAAGAACAAGAATGATATGATATTCTCAATAGATGCTGGAAAAGCATTTGACAAACTACAGCATCCCTTCCTGAAAGTGTAGGGATAGAGGACACGTACCTCAGTATTATCAAAGCCATCTATGAAAAACCCACTGCAAATATCATTCTCAATGGAGAAAAACTGAAAGCTTTTTCTGCTAAGGTCAGGAACACAGCATGGATGTCCATTATCACCATTGCTATTCAACATAGTACTAGAAGTCCTAGCCTCAGCAATCAGACAGCAAAAGGAAATTACAGGCATCCAAATTGGCAAAGAAGAAGTCAAACTATCACTCTTCACAGATGATATGATACTTTATGTGGGAAACCCAAAGGACTCCACTCCCAAACTGCTAGAACTTGTACAGGAATTCAGTAAAGTGTCAGGATATAAAATCAATGCACAGAAATCAGTTGCATTTCTATACACCAACAGCAAGACAAAAGAAAGAGAAGTTAAGGAGTCAAACCCATTTACAATTGCACCCAAAACTATAAGATACCTAGGAATAAAGCTAACCAAAGGGGCTAAGAATCTCTACTCAGAAAACTATAAAGTACTCATGAAAGAAATTGAGGAAGACACAAAGAAATGGGAAAACGTTCCATGCTCCTGGATTGGAAGAACAAATATTGTGAAAATGTCTATGCTACCTAAAGCAATCTACACATTTAATGCAATTCCTGTCAAAATACCATCCATTTTTTTTTCAAATAAGTGGAACAAACAATCCTAAAATTTATATGGAACCAGAAAATACCTCGAATAGCCAAAGGAATATTGAAAAAGAAAACCAAAGTTGGTGGCATCACAATTCCGTACTTCAAGCTCTATTACAAAGCTGTCATCATCAAGACAGTGTGGTACTGGAACAAAAACAGACACATAGATCAATGGAATAGAATAGAGAGCCCAGATATAGACCCTCAACTCTAGGGCCAACCAATCTTCAACAAAGCAGGAAAGAATGTCCAATGGAAAAAAGACAACCTCTTCAACAAATGGTATTTGGAAAATTGGACAGCCACATGCAGAAAAATGAAACAGGACATTTCCTTATACCATACACAAAAATAGACTCAAAATGGATGAAAGACCTCAATGTGAGAAAGCAATCCATCAAAATCCCTGAGGAGAACACAGGCAGAACCTCTTTGATCTTAGATGCAGGAACATCTTCCTAGGAACATCGCCAAAGGCAAGGGAAGCAAGGGCAAAAATGAATTCTTGGGATTTTATTAAGATCAAAAACTTTTGCACAGCAAAGGAAACAGTTTACAAAACCAAAAGACAACTTACAGAATGGGAGAAGATATTTGAAAATGACATATCAGATAAAGGGCTAGTGTCCAAAATCTATAAAGAACTTATCAAACTCAACACCCAAAGAACAAATAATCCAATCAAGAAATGGGCAGAAGACATGAACAGACATTTCTCCAAAGCAGACATCCAGATGGCCAAGAGACACATGAAAAAGTGCTCCACATCACTCGGCATTAGGGAAATACAAATCAAAACCACAATGAGATATCACCTCACACCAGTCAGAATGGCTG
>NC_081558.1:170449782-170450371 GCF_022355385.1 Mustela nigripes
AGACATCCAGATGGCCAAGAGACACATGAAAAAGTGCTCCACATCACTCGGCATTAGGGAAATACAAATCAAAACCACAATGAGATATCACCTCACACCAGTCAGAATGGCTAAAATTAACAAGTCAGGAAATGACAGATGCTGGTGAGGATGCGGGAAAGGGGAACCCTCCTACACTGTTGGTGAGAATGCAAGCTGGTGCAACCACTCTGGAAAACAGATGAAGGTTCCTCAAAATTTTGAAAATAGAACTACCCTATGACCCAGCAATTGCACTACTGGGTAAATATCCTAAAGATACAAACGTAGTGACCCAAAGAGGCACGTGCACCTGAATGTTTATAGCAGCAATGTCTACAATAGCCAAACTATGGAAAGAACCTAGATGTCCATCAACAGATGAATGGAATACTATGCAGCCATCAAAAGAAATGAAATCTTGCCATTTGCGACAACACTGATGGAACTAGAGGGTATCATGCTTAGCGAAATAAGTCAAGCGGAGAAAGACCACTATCATATGATCTCCCTGATATGAGGAAGTGGAGATGCAACATGGGGGTTAAGGGGGTAGGAGAAGAATAAATGA
>NC_081558.1:170450471-170525655 GCF_022355385.1 Mustela nigripes
GTATCATGCTTAGCGAAATAAGTCAAGCGGAGAAAGACCACTATCATATGATCTCCCTGATATGAGGAAGTGGAGATGCAACATGGGGGTTAAGGGGGTAGGAGAAGAATAAATAAAACAAGATAGGATTGGGAGGGAGACAAACCATAAGTGACTCTCAATCTTACAAAACAAACAGGGTTGCTGGGGTGAGGAGGGTTGGGAGAAGGGGGGGTGGGGTTATGGACATTGCCGAGTGTATGTGCTATGGTGAGTGTTGTGAAGTGTGTAAACCTGGTGATTCACAGACCTGTACCCCTGGGGGAAAATATATTATATGTTTATAAAAAATTAAAAATTAAAAAACAAAACAAACAACAACAACAAAAAAACAAACAAAAAAGCAGAACAATGTATTCTGATTTGTGTTAAAGATTTTCAGCCATATCTGGGAGAAGATATTTAAGACCCCTGTTAAGGGTGCCTGGGTGGCTCAGTGGGTTACACCTCTGCCTTCAGCTCGGGTCGTGATCCCAGGGTCCTGGGATTAAGTCCCACATAGGCTCTCTGCTCAGTGGGGAGCCTGCTTCCTCCCTCTCTCTCTGCCTGCCTCTCTGCCTACTTGTGATCTCTGTCAAATAAATAAACAATTTTTTAAAAAAAGAGCTGTTAAGAAACTTTTATTATAAGTCACTGGAACTAACTCCTGCTGCTGAACATAGGCATTTTGGATAATTTATTTGGCAAGGGTGTTCTCACCATTCAGACCAGGATGTCCTTAGTCTTCTATACTTTTCATTCATATTGACTCCTCTCTTTCTTTCTTTCTTTGCTTCAGGGATACAGGTCTGTGAATCATCAGCCTTCCACAATTCACAGCACTCACCATAGCCCATACCCTCCCCAGTGTCCATTACCCAGCCACCCTATCCCTCCCCTCCCATATCCTAGCAACCATCAATTTGTTTCCTGGGATTAAGAGTCTCTTAGGTTTATCTCCCTCTCCAGTCCCATATTGTTCCATTTTTCCCCTCCTATGTTCCCTACCACCCCATTCCCTGCCTCTCAAGTTCCACGTATCAGAGAGATCATATGATAATTGTCTTTCTCTGATTGACTTAATTTCACTTAACGTAATACCCTCTTGTTCCAGCCACATCATTGCAAATGGCAAGATTCTTTTTTTTTTTTTAATTAGGATTTTTATTCATTTATTTGACAGAGAGAGAGAGGGATCACAAGTAAAAAAAAAAAAAAAAACCCAAAAAACAAAAACAAAACAAAACAAAACAAAACAAAAAATACAGGTAGGCAGAGAGGCAGACAGAGAGAGAGAGAGGGGGAAGCAGGCTCCCTGCTGAGCAGAGAGCCTGATGTGGGGCTCCATTTCAGGACCCTGAGACCATGACCTGAGCCAAAGGTAGAAGCTTAACCCACTGACCCACCCAGGTGCCCAAGATTCTGGTCTTTTTGATGGTTGCATACTATTCCAGTGTGTGTGTGTGTGTGTGTCTGTGTGTGTGTGTGTGTGTGTATTTATATATCTATATCTATATATCTATATCTATATCATCTATCTATATCTATATATCATCTTCTTTAACCATTCCTCTGCTGATGGATTTCTAGGTACTTTCCATAGTTTGGTTATTTTGGACAGTGCTGCTATAAACATTCAGGTGACATGCCCATTCAGATCACTACATTTGTATCCTTAGGATAAATACCCAGTAGTTCAATTGCTAGGTTGTAGGGTAGCTCTATTTTCAACTTTTTGAGGAACCTCCATACTGTTTTACCCATTCTGTTTTCCAGAGTGGCTACACCAGCTTGTATTCCCACCAACAATGTAAGAGGGTTACCCTTTCTCTGCATCCTTGCCAGCTTCTGTCATTTCCTGACTTATTAATTTTAGCCATTCTGACTGGTGTGAGGTGATATCTCATTGTGGTTTTGATTTGTATTTCCCTGATGCCAAGTGATGTGGAGCACTTTTTCATGTGTCTGTTGGCCATATGGATGTCTTCTTTGCAGAACTGTCTGTTCATGTCTTCTGCCCATTTCTTGATTGGATTATTTGTTCTTTGGGTGTTGAGTTTGATAAGTTCTTTATAGATTTTGGATACTAGCCCTTTATCTGATATGTCATTTGCAAATATCTTCTCCCATTCTTTCAGTTGTCTTTTAATTTTGTTGACTGTTTCCTTTGTTGTGCAAAACCTTTTGATCTTGATGAAGTTCCAATAGTTTATTTTTACCCTTGCTTCCCTTGCTTTTGGTAATGTTTCTAGGAAGATGTTGCTGTGGCTGAGATCGAAGAGGTTCTGCCTGTGTTCTTCTCAAGGATTTTGATGGATTCCTTTCTCACATTGATGTCCTTCTTCCATTTTGAGTCTATTTTTGTATGTAGTATAAGGAAATGTACAATTTCATTCTTCTGCATGTGGCTTTCCAATTTTTCCAACAGTATTTGTTGAAGACTGTCTTTATCAATTGGACATTCTTTCCTGCTTTGTCGAAGATTAGTTGACCCTAGAGTTGAGGGTCTATTTCTGGGCTCTCTATTCTGTTTCATTGGTCTATGTGTCTGTTTTATGCCAGTACCATGCTGTCTTGATGACGACAGCTTTGTAATAGCTTGAAGTACGGAATTGTGATGCCACCAACTTTGGTTTTCTTTTTCAATATTTCTCTGGTTATTCAAGGTCTTTTCTGGTTCCATATAAATTTTAGGATCATTTGTTCCATTTCTTTGAAAAAAATGGATGGGATTTTGATAGGGATTGCAATAAATGTGTAGATTGCTTTAGGTAGCATAGACATTTTCACAATATTTGTTCTTCCAATCCAGGAGCATGGAACGTTTTCCCATTTCTTTGTGTCTTCCTCAATTTCTTTCATGAGTACTTTATAGTTTTCTGAGTATAGATTCTTAGCCTCTTTGGTTAGGTTTATTCCCAGGTATCTTATAGTTTTGGGTGCAATTGTAAATGGGTTTGACTCCTTAATTTCTCTTTCTTCTGTGTTGCTGTTGGTGTATAGAAATGCAACTGATTTCTGTGCATTGATTTTATATCCTGACACTTTTCTGAATTCCTGTATGAGTTCTAACAGTTTTGGAGTGGAGTCTTTTGGGTTTCCCACATAAGGTATTGTATCATCTGCAAAGAGTGATAGTTTGACTTTTTCTTTGCCATTTCAGATGCCTTTTATTTCTTTTTGTTGTCTGATTTCTGAGGCTAGGATTTCCAGTACCACGTTGAATAGCAGTGTTGATAGTGTACAGCCCTGCTTTGTTCCTGACCTTAGGGGAAAAGCTCTTTTTTCTCCCAGATATTTGCTGTGGGCTTTTCATAGATGGTTTTGGTGATATTGAAGTATATATCCTTTATCCCTACACTGTGAAGAGTTTTGATCAAGAAAGGATGCTATACTTTGTCAAATGCTTTTTCAGCTTCTATTGAGAGTATCTTATGGTTCTTGTCCTTTCTTTTATTACTGTATTGTATCACATTGATTGATTTGTGAATGTTGAACTGAACTTGCAAACCAAGAATAAATCCCACTTGGTTGTGGTATATAATCCTTTTAATGTACTGTTGGATTCTGTTGGCTAGTATTTTGGTAAGAATTTTTGCATCCATGTTCATCAAAGATATTGGTCTGTCATTCTCTTTTTTATGGGGTCTTTGTCTGGTTTGGGATCAAGGTAATGCTGGCCTCATAAAACGAGTTTGGAAGTTTTACTTCCATTTCTATTTTTTGGAAACAGTTTCAGGAGATTAGTTATTAATTCTTCTTTAACTGTTTGGTAGAATTCCCCTGGGAAGTCATCTGGGCTTGGGCTCTTGTTTGTTGGAGATTTTTGATGACTGCTTCAATCTCCTTACTGGTTATGGGTCTGTTCAGGTTTTCTATTTCTTCCTGGTTCAGTTGCAGTAGTTTATAGGTCTCTAGGAATGCACCCATTTCTGCCAGATTGTCAAATTTGCTGGTGTAACATTGCTCATAACATGTTCTTGTAATTGTTTGTATTTCTTTGGTGTTGGTTGTGATCTCTGCTCTTTTATTCATGATTTTAATAATTTGAGTCCTTTTTCTTTTCTTTTTGATAAATTTGGCCAGAGGGTTTATCAATCTTATCAACTCTTTCCATTAAACAGCTCCTAGATTTGTTGATTTGTTCTACTGTGCTTTTGGTTTCTATTTCATTGATATCTGCTCTGATATTTATTATTTCCTCTTCTGCTGGATTTAAGCTTTCTTTGCTGTTGTTTCTTTAGCTCTGTTACAGATAGGGTTAAACTGTGTACTTCAGACCTTTATTGGTTCTTGAGAAAGAATAATTGAGATCCCAGAAGAAATATCCCAAAGAATAATTGAGATCCCTTTCCTCTCAAGACCACCTTTGCTGTGCTCCAAAGATTTTGAACAGTTGTGCTTTCATTTTCATTTGTTTCCATGAATCTTTTAAATTCATCTTCAGTTTCCTAGTTGACCCATTCATTCTTTAATTGGATGTGGTTTTGCCTCCATCTGAGTATAGATTCTTAGCCTCTTTGGTTAGTTTTATTCCCAGATATCTTATGGTTTTGGGTGCAATTGTAAATTGCTGTTGCTGTTGGTGTAGAGAAATTAGAAATGAGTTTTTTCCAACTTTCTTCTTGTGGTTCAGTTCTATTTTCAATGGATTGTTGTCTGGAAATATGCAGGGAATGATCCCAATCTTTTGATATTGGTTGAGACCTGATTTGTGATCCAGGATGTGATCTATTCTGGAGAATGCTTCATGTACCCTAGAGAAGAATGTGTATTCTGTTGCTTTGGGATGAAATGTTCTGAATTATCTGTGATGTCCATCTAGTCAAGAGTGTCTTTTAAAGCTTTTATTTCCTTACTGATCTTTTGCTTGGATGATATTTCCATTTCAGTGAGGGGGATATTAAAGTCCTCTACTATTATTATATTAGTGTTGATGTGGTTCTTTGATTTTGTTATTAATTGGTTTTTATAGTTGGCTGCTCCCATGTTAAGGGCATAGATATCTACAATTGTTAGATCTTGTTGGACAAAACCTTTAAGTATGTTATAGTGTCCTTCCTCATCTCTTATTATAGTCTTTGGTTTAAAATCGAATTTCTCTGATATAAGGATTGCTGCCTCAGTTTTCTTTTGATGTCCATTAGTGTGGTAAATTGTTTTCACCTCCTGATTTTAAATCTGGAGGTGTCTTTAGGTCTAAAATGAGTTTCTTGCATACAGCATACCAATAGGTCTTATTATTATTATTATTTTTAATCCATGCTGATACCCTGTGTCTTTTGATTGGGATATTTATCCCATTTACATTCAGGGTAACTATCGAAAGATATGAATTTATTGCCATTGTATTGCCTTAAAGGTGACTGTTACTGTGTATTGTCTCTGTTCCTTTCTGGTCTCTTACTTTTAGGCTGTCTCTTTGCTTAGAGGACCCCTTTCAATATTTCCTGTAGGGATGTCTGGCATTTGCAAATTCTTTTAGTTTTTGTTTTTCCTGAAAGTTTTTTTTTATCTCCCTTCTATTTTTAGTGATAGTCTAGCTGGATATAGTATTCTTGGCTGCATATTTTTCTCATTTAGTGCTCTGAATATATCATGCCAGTCCTTTCTGGCATGATATCCACAGAGGTGGATAGATCTGCTGTCAACCTAATATTTCTACTATTATATGTTGTAGATCTCATGTCCTGAACTGCTTTCAGGATTTTCTCTTTGTCACTGAGACTTTTAAGTTTTACTATTAGATGACAGGGTGTGGACCTATTTTTATTGATTTTGAGGGAAGTTCTTTGTGCCTCCTGCATTTTGATGCTGGTTCCCTTCACCAAATTAGGGAAATTCTCTGCATAATTTGCTCCAGTATACCTTCTGTCCCCCCCTTCTCCTGGGATCCCAATTAGTCTAATATTGTTTCATCTTATGATATCACTTATCTCTCGAATTCTCCCCTTGTGGTCCAGTAGTTGTTTATCTTAGTTATTCTCCGCTTCTTTATTCTGTTATTTGGTCTTCTATATCACTAATTCTGTCTTCTGCCTCATTTATCCTAGCAGTAAGAGCCTCCATTTTTTATTGCACCTCATTAATAGCTTTTTTGATTTCACCTTGGTTAGATTTTTGTTCTTTTATTTCTCCAGAAAGGGATTCTCTAATATCTTCCCACTTTTTTCAAGCCCAGCTAGCACCTTGATAATCACCATTCTGAACTTTAGTTCTGACATCTTTCTAATGTCTGTATTGATTAGGTCCTTAGCCATTGGTACTGCTTTTTTTTTTTTTTTTTTTTTTTTTTGAGGTGAGGTTTTCTGCATTGTCATTTTATCCAAATAAGAATAGATGAATTAGAGAACCAAATACCAAAAGGGAAGCAATGACCCCAGAAAAATAAACACTAAGCAAACTGGAACAGTCCCAAAAGTGGGAGAAGAAATGAAGAAAAAAAATTAAACTGGTGAATAGAACAGAGCCAAACACTTGGTTTTGGTTGTATTTTTGTCTGTCAGAAGAAAATGCCTCCCAAAATTTTAAAGAAAGAAATACTTATATGTATGTATACAAAAATAAGGGCAAACACACTGAAGGGATGGAATTTAACTGTAAAGATGAAAATTAAAAGAACTTCTAAAAAAGGAATTGATAAGTACTTGGTTGAAAAAAGAAAAAAAAAAAAAAGGAAAGAATGTGAAACTAGAAGAAAGCCAGAAACTAGAAGAAAGCTAGATTTAGGGTACATTTTGATCTATTAGAAGAAATTGTATCCCAAAATTTTAAAGAAAGAAAAACCTATATGTATACAAAAAATAAGGCTGAATACAATAAAGGGATAGTATAGGAATAAAAATTTAAAAAGCTTTTAAAAAGGTATTCATAAGATAAAATGGTTTAAAAAGGTTAAAATAAGAAAGAGGACACATTTTTAAAAGTAGAATAAGAAAAATAGAATAAGAAAAAATAGAATTTAAGAAATTTAACTTTGAAAGACAAATCATGGGGGAAAAAAAGCCATGAATTCCATAATCTGTATTTCTGTATTTCTGAGGTTTTGCAGTTCTCATTGATTGATGAATTTGGTCTTGGCTGGATATTCTTGTTGATCTTCTGGGGGAGGGGACTGTTGCATTGATTCTCAAATGTCTTTGCCCAAGGTGGAACTGTACTGCCCTTACCAGGGGCCAGACTAACCTGCTCGGGTTTGCTCTCAGGAGCTTTTGTTCCCTGAATGCTTTCTGTACAGCTTTGGAGGATGGGAATGAAGATGGCGGCCTCCCAATGTTCAGTCCCATAGGAGGTGAGACCTCAGGGCTCCACTCTTCAGTATGTCCTCAGAGAAAAGCAGTCAGTCCCTCCCATCTCTGGTCTCTGGCCGTGCTCTGTGCTCACCTGGCCTGTGACTGAGCATTTATGTCTCTGTCACACAACCCTGCTTGGAGTTTCCAAACCCAGCAGATTCCTGCTGTGTGCTCCTGTGCCACTCCTCCCACAGGAGGAAAGATTGGGTCTCCTGGATCTGCCATCTGCAGGGCCCCTGCTTGAAGAGCATTGGCCCAACTGTACCTTGGATCACAGTTTAAGGTAACCCCCAGCTGAGAGTGCATCTCAGATCTGTCTCTGCAGTTAGCTTCTCCTCTCCAATCCCTGGGAGCTCAGGCACCCCCAGTTTTTCTGTGACCCTGCGGGTCCTGAGACCACACTGTCCCTGTTAAGGCTTCTTCCCCTGCTTAGCTTCAGGAGAGACATCCCTCGGGGAGCAGACTTCTAAAAGTTCTGATTTTGTCCTCTGCTGCTGTCTCACTTGCCAGGAGCCAGCCCCTCCTCCCATGGTCTTTCTTCCTGTATGTTACCTTGGATTCATTTCTCCCCACATCCTACCTTCCAGAAAGTGGTCACTTTTCTGTTCCTAGAATTGTTGCTCTTCTCCAATCTCCTGTTGAGTATGTAGGTGTTCAGAATGGTTTGATAACTATCTAGCTGAGCTCCTGGGACCTGATGATGTTGAGTCTCCTACTCCTCTGCCATCTTGCTCCTGTACATTTAAATTCCATACTGGCTCTTTTCTTGGTGATGGAGAGATACAATAGAGGCAGTTCAGATAAATTTCCTGATCTGGGGTGTGTGTGTGTGTGTGTCTGTGTGTCTGTGAATAAATATAGACTTCTATTAGAAATGAAAGTGTCTGACCAATCCATGTATAACAAATGGCAAGAGCTATAAGTTGGAGGGAGACACTGTTCTGGGAGTAGGGATAGTTAGGACTTCACTTTCAGTCATGGACCCACGGATCAGCCACAATATAACTGTGATGTTTGTTAGGTTACCTCTCTCAGTTTGAATTCCTCATTTGAGAAGCAAAGAAGTTAAAAGATTAGCAACTCAAATGTTATGACTGGTGCTTGCACACTGGGGTTTATTGTACTTGTTTCCCTACCTTTAAGTAAGTATGTTTTAAAATGGTCATAATAAAAAGTAAAAAAACAAACAAAAAAGAAACAAACAAAAACAGAATGTACATAAAAAGCAAAAATATCATCTCACCTTCTTCCTGGGTTTTACAAAATGGAATCAGGCTTGTTTCAAGCTCTTTTGAGTAGGAGTCTTATGCAATCAGTTTTTTCACCTGGAATGATTTTTCCAAATGGATGTTGCATTTTTTTTTTTTTTATCATATTTCTTTGGTCAATGTACCCAGAAATGTACTTGTATTTCACGGACTATTGTGAGTGGCCTCACATGATTTACAGTGATTTATAGTCTTTTCATATCAAAATCAATTTCAGGTCAGTAGTTTGAAGGATATTACATTCATATGAACAATTTCAGAACAGGCTGGAAACAGCAGCTCTTTGGATAACCATATGATTTCCCATAAAGGACACCCTTTATTGAAAGGTGATTCATGCTCAGTCTCTGTGGAAATTTAAATTTCTCCACCAGTTTTTCTTCAGGATTCCTCTATCCACACCCAGCTTCAGATATGAGACAATAAACCAATGATTTGATCAGTTTACAAAGATAAGTTGGACAGTTATTTTTTTTTTAAATGTAAAAACTTCCAGCAAAGTACTGCTCTTAATATGGCAATGTCAGTGGCATCAGCAAACCATTCTACCATTTCAGGCTTTTGTGTAAACAGGTATTCATGGACACTGAGTAAAAGACTCCACAGCAACCTATGGAGTAGCAGAAGTGACAGAAAAAGCCTGTTTTTAGAAAAAAGACCTACTAATAGTTTGATGATAGGGAAAATGTAAAGGCTTGATATTAGGATTATTTTGGAAATTCTTGCCTTCTGTGATAGCCACAAAAGCTTCTTTGTCAATCTGAGTGCAATTCTTTTCAGTATGGGACATTATTTATGAGCAGAACTCCGTGACTGCTGGCATATGGTGCTGAAGTCAGTTCCAACTTTATTAGATGAAATGTCAGAGGTAAGGAACAGGAGTTTATATTCATGCTCATATGCTAACCCAGATTTTAAAGTTGAAAGTCTCTTGACATTTTGGAAATTGTCCTCTGAGAACTGCCAAAAGAACCTTTCCTATTAGGTAATGCTGACCTGGCAGTACCTGCCTTTTGTGAGAGGAAAATATGGTAGAAATAGAGTAGCAACAGGAAGCCTAAAAACTAGTTTTGTACTGAGGAACTAGAACAGGTTGCCTAGTTATGGTTTAATATATCTCTTGCTTTCATCTATATTTTGAAATAGCCTATGGCTGCTTCTAAATTGAGCCCTCTTAAACCTTTCAATTGTTTCATCACTGGTCAGAGAGCACAATGTAGATAAAGGGTCAGAGAATTCATACTCAGAAGGTATGAGCTCAAGTCTTGACTTTTTCATAAGCTGTATGATATATATTTTTAAAAAGATTTATCTGCTTGAGGATTCTCTCTCCCTCTTCCTCTCCCCCACCCCTTGCTCATGCTATCTCTCTTTCTAAAAAAATAAGTAAATCTAAAGCAGACTCTACTCAGCTTGGATCCCAATGCAGAGCTCAATCTCAAAATCCTGAGATCAAGACCTGAGCCTAAACCAGGAATTCAGCTCTAAACTAACTATACTATCTATTGGCCCCAGGGTAAGTTTTTTCTTCCTGCTCTTTTTTGTTAAGAAGTTTCCTGGCTATTATTGACTGGAGCAAAATAATTTCTAAGTGAAGCATTCCTTAACTGTGAACACTCCTCACAGACTAAGAAATATTCATGTGTTCACCACAGTGTCCTGTGTTTGTTGTTCTACTTGAACATCACCCCACTTTGTAAGATCCCAAGAAGAACAATCCAGAATGTTACTCATTGGAATGAGGCCATATAGTAGTGTGTATACACACTACTATATGTATATATATACTACTAAATATAAATATAAATATATATATACTACTATGGATGGCTCATTTCCCCTCAATCCTACTTACCATTATTATTTGTTGATAGTATAACCAGTGTGATCCACTGGATATGTATAGTTGACATCCAGGCTCTCCTTTAAATCTTCTATCTTTTTTTCTCCCCCTCCCTTAGAAAAAAAAAATTGAATGACCACATAAAGGGTGGGGGGCTGTTGATCCTCATGGGCTGGCACTCTTTCATTCTTTTTTATGTTTGGAGTTCCTTCTAGAATACCTTGAGGAATTTGTTACCAGTTTCTATAGTTAGACTTCCTTACTAGTATGTGCACCGTGGCACTAATTCCTCTTGTAATTCCTTCCATCTGCAGGAGCCGTACTGTATAAGCACATCCTTAGTTTTAGCCAGGTGAACAGTAGGAGCTTTATAATCTCTTACAAAGAGAACAGCTGGTGATCTTAACATTTTTGGTATATAGGTTCTTGTGAAAAAATAATGCAAAAGTTATCTTTACTTTGTGTGGTTTTATCACTGCAGGAGTGACTTGCACTTTACTCATGGACATTTATGAGTACTGTTGCAAAGTCAGCTTTGTGCTGGCATTGTGGTTCACTATATTCTAGATCTCTCACTGCCTGGTGAATGTCTATGGAAATTCTTGACATTATTCTGATGACTTTAAAGAGCATATCTCTGTCAGGGTGGTCTCTCCTTCCTGTTTGAAACTTTCTTGCACCTGTAAGCAGAGCACTGTAACTTTGCTCAGTTTAAACAAGGATCGGTGTTTCTTAATTGAACTTCAGATATCCTACAGTTCCTGTACTCTGTTCATGCTGCTGGCTTTTTAGGGCAACATTTATGTCAGATATTTCCCAATTATTTTATTTATTTGTTTATTTATATAATTTATTTTCAGTGTTCCAGAATTCATTGTTTATGAACCACACCCAGCGCTCCATGCAATGTGTGCCCTCCATAATACCCACCACCGGGTTCACCCATCCCTCCATTCCATTCCCCTCCAAAACCCTCATATTGTTTTTCAGAGTCCACAGTCTCTCATGGTTCATCTCCCCCTCCAGTTTTCCCCAACTCCCTTCTCCTCTCCATCTCCTTATGCTCCACAAATAAGTGAAACCATATGATAATTGACTCTTTCTGCTTGACTTATTTCACTCAGCATAATCTCTTCTAGTCTTGTCTGTGTTGATACAAAAGTTGGGTATTCTTCCTTTCTGATGGAGGCATAATACTCCATAGTATATATGGACCACATCTTCCTTATCCATTTGTCCATTGAAGGGCATCTTGGTTCTTTACACAATTTGGTGACTGTGGTCATTGCTGTTATGAACACTGGGGTACAGATGGCCCTTCTTTTCACTACATCTGTATCTTTGAGGTAAATACCCAGTAGTGCAATTACAGGGTAACAGGGAAGCTCTATTTTTAATTTCTTAAGGAATCTCCACACTGTTTTCCAAAGTGGCTGCACCAACTTGCATTTCCACCAACAATGTAAGAGTGTTCCCCTTTCTCCACATCATTTCCAACACACGTTGTTCACTGTCTTGTTAATTTTGGCCCAATTACTTTCTACGAGATGTCATAATTGTGCAAGCCTTTTTTGGGTCATTACAAATGTCAAATTAGTTTATCCAAGTGACCCTGACAAATGAACTCTGCATTCAAGATACTCTCTTAACAGTGTTGTCTAAGAAAGTCTTTTTTACTTTGCAAAAGCTACTCTGAACTCACAAACTCCTAAATTCACTACACTAAGGAACAGGAACACAGATCTATTAAGCCTAGTAATGATTCACCACGTCTCAGGAATGGTAAATAATTGACATCAACAGAGTCAGTATGTTTTAGGATGATTACCATTTTGTCTCACATTTCCTGACTTATGCTTTCAGTAGTTGTCAGAAAAGTATATAAAATTCCTTATGATCATCACTGGCCAAATGTAATAGACTGTATATAGATACTATTGCAAGGGTAGATGATTCCTCAAGAAGGATGTAAAGGGCAAAGAATTATAACAAATGACATAAAGTATTAGGAAGTTAGATGGAGATGTAGATGAACACTGTCATATGAAAAGCTTTTTAAATTATCCTCACCAAAAAAAAAATCCTACACAGTTTATAGAAAAAGAGTGGTCCTTAAGATTATCATAAAGAAATCATAGATTACTAGAGAGGAAATCAGTTCTGATCGAAAACATATGCTTTCTTGTCTTTGCAGTTTGAACAGGTTCTGTGCTCTTGGTGCTGCACGTACTGTTTGAAGCAGAAGGGAAGTTGTTGTTCTGCCATTTGTAAAAGTCAGACTCAGTCATGGCCAGAACTGGGGAGTTGAGGGCTCCCAAGTCTCTTGCCTTTGGAATATGTGAAAGAACAAGAGGTTTTGCCAAGACTGGCTTTACTTTCAGACTTCCCCTTCAGCACACTCCAGAGCAGTCAGAGTGTGTGGTATTGAAACCAACCCACTGTCAGCATGTTTAGGATACATGATGACATGCTGTGAGTTAACAGGATATGGCAATGAATCTTCAGCTAGTTTGGGGAGTTTTGGTTAAGAACTGGTTTTATTCAGTGTATAGAGCATTAAAACTTTTCTTCTGCAATGAATGATAGTTGAAACACTTGCTCTAATTGCCTAAGATATTCTATGGCTATAATTTCAGCAAATTTGGAAGCTGTCCTATTATCTGTGTCATGCCATCAGGATACTATTTAGTTACTCATCAAGTTTTTATTGAGTGGCCAAAGGAACAGTAATATTTTGGTAAGTACTTGGACAAATATATTAAAGATTAATAAGTCTGAAAGATGTCTCAGTTTTATCCAGGGAAAAGCTTAGGCACTAGAAGAATTAGAGTTGGTAATTATGCAAACATGCTTTTCTGGTATATGAGCAGATGTTGTTAGTTTTGACATACCATGGCTAGATTGCAGTATTATACCTATTGCCACTTTTAGAAACTTCTGGTACAGAAAAAGGAAGATGTGCATACAAATTTTCCATGGGTGTGAAAAAGCAACTGTGTAGAATATGTATAAGAACTCAAAGAGCCTTCAGATCATTAAATTTGTATATTTGGGGTAAATGCCTAATAGTGCAATTGCTAGGTCATAAGGTAGCTCTATTTTTAACTTCTTGAGGAATCTCCATACTGTTTTCCAGAGTGTCTGTTCAAGCTTGCATTCCCACCAACAGTGTGAAATTGTTCCTCTTTGTCCAAATCCTTGTCAACGTTTGTTGTTTCCTAACTTGTTAATTTTAGCCATTCTGACTTGTGTGAGGTGGTGTCTCATTGTGGTTTTGATTTTTATTTCCCAGAAGATGAGTAATGTTGAACATTTTTTTCATATGTCTGTTGGCCATTTGTATGTCTTATTTGGAGAAGTGTCTGTTCATATCTTCCGCCCATTTCTTGACTGGATAATTTGTTTCTTGGGTGCTGAGTTTGATAAGTTCTTTATAAATCTTGGATATTAGCCCTTTATCTGATATGTCATTTACAAATATCTTCTCCCATTCTGTCAGTTGTCCTTTGGTTCTGTGAACTGTTTCCTTTGCTGTGCAGAAGTTTTTTTTTATCTTGACGAAGTCCCAATAGTTCATTTTTGCTTTTGTTTCCTTTGCCTTCAGAGACATATCTAGCAAGAGGTTGCTGTGACTAATGTCAAGAAGGTTGCTGTGTATGTTCTCCTCTAGGATTTTAATGGATCCTTTTTTCACATTTAGGTCTTTCAACCATTTTGAGTTTATCTTTGTGTATGGTATAAGAGAATGGTCCAGTTTCATTCTTCTACATGTGATTGTCCAATTTTCACAGCACCATTTGTTTTAGAGACTGTGCCTTTCCTGTTGGATATTCTTTCCTACTTTGTTGAAGATTAGGTGACCATAAAGTTGAGAGTCCATTTCTGGGTTCCCTATTCTGCTCCATTGATCTATATGTCTGCTTTTTTCTGCCAGTTCAATACTGTCTTGATGATTACAGCTTTTTAATACAGCTTGAAATCTAGCATTGTGATACCACCAACTTTGCTTTTCTTTTTCAATGTTCTTCCATTTATTCAGGGTCTTTTCTGGTTCCATTCAAATTTTAGGATTATTTGTTCCATTTCTATGAGAAATATTGATGGCATTTTGATAGGGATTGCATTGAATGCATATATTGTTCTGGGTAGCATAGACATTTTAACAATATTTATTCTTCTAATTCATGAGCATGGAATGTTTTTCCATTTGTTTGTGGCTTCCTCAATTTCTTTCATAAGTGTTATGTAGCTTTTAGAGTACAGTTCCTTTACCTGTTTAGTTAGGTTTATTCCTAGGGATCTTATGGTTTTGGGTGCAATCGTAAATGCTATAAATTCCATAATTTCCCTTTATTCTGTCTTGTTAGTGTGTAGAAATGCAACTGATTTCTGTGCATTGATTTTATATCCTGCCACTTTACTGAATTCCTTATTGTGGGATGGCAATTTTGCAGTGGAATCTTTTGGGTTTTCCATATAAAGTACCATGTCATCTGTGAAGAGCAAGAGTTTGACATCTTCATTGCCAATTTGAATGTCTTTTATTTCTTTTTGTTATCTGATTGCTTAGGCTAGGACTCTAGTACTATGTTGAACAGCAGTGATAAGAATGGGCATTCCTGTCATGTTCTTGATCTTAAGGGAAAAGTTCTCTGTTCTTCCTCATTAAGAATGGTTATTTGCTGTTGGCTTTTCATAGATGGCTTTTATGATATTGAGGTATATTTCTTCTATCCCTACACTGTGAAGAGTTTAAATCAAGAAAGGATGCTGTACTTTTCAAATGATTTTTCTAAATCTATTGAGAGGATCATATGGTTCTTGTCCTTTCTTTTATTCATATGATATATCACATTGTTTGACTGGCGAATGTTGAACCACCCTTACAGCCCAGGAATAAATTCCACTTTGTCCTGGTGAATAATCCTTTTACTATAGTGTTGGATCCAATTGGATAGTGTCTCAGTGAGAATTTTGACATTAATATTCATCAGGGATATTGATCTATAATTCTCCTTTTTGGTGGGGTCTTCGTCACTTTGTTGAGAGCGGAGTTCAAGGTAATGCTGGGCTCATAGAAGGAGTTTGGAAATTTTCTTCCATTTTTACTTTTTGAAAGAGCATGAGAAGAAAAGGTATTTGTTCTTCTTTAAATGTTTTATAGCATTTCCCTGGGAAACCATCCGGCCCTGAGCTCTTATTTGTTGGGAGATTTTTGATTACTGCTTCAATTTCCTTGCTGCTAATGGGTCTGTTCAGGTTTTCTATTTCTTCCTGGTTCAGTTTTGGTAGTTTATAATAGTTTCCAGAAATGTATCCAACTCTTCCAGATTGTCTAATTTGTTGGCATATAGTTGCTCACAATATGTTCTTAAAATTGTTTCTATTTCCTTGGTGTTGGTTGTGATCTCTCCTCTTTCACTAAAGATTTTATTAATTTGGATCCTTATCCAAAGGGGTTTATCAATCTTATTAATTCTTTCAAAGAACCAGCTTCTAGTTTTGTTGATCTCTTCTAATGTTCTTTTGGTTTCTATTTCATTGATTTCTCTTCTAATCTTTATTATTTCTCATCTCCTGCTTGATTTAGGCTCTATTTGTTGTTGTTGGTTTTTTTTTCCCCTCCAGCTTCTTTAGGTATAAGGTTAGCTTGTGTATTTGAGACTTTCCTAATTTTTTGAGAGAGGCTTGTATTGCAATGTGCTTCCCTCTTACAACTACCTTTGTTGCATCCTAAAGTCATTGAACAATTGTGTTTTTATTTTCATTAGTTTCCATGAATTTTTAAAAAAATTTTTTCTTTAATTTCCTGGTTGATTCATTCACTCTTTAGTAGGATGCTCTTTAACCTCCAAGTATTTGAGTTCCTTTCCAAATTTCCTCTTATGATTGAGTTCAAGTTTCAAAACACTGTAGTCTGAAAAATTGTGCAGAGAGTCATCTCAATCTTTTGGTACCAGTTGAGACCTGATTTGTGACCCAGTATGTGATCTGTTCTGGAGAGCTTTCCATGTGCACTCAAGAAGAATATGTGTTCTGTTGCTTTAGGATGGAATGCTCTGGATATATCTGTGAAGTGCCTCTGATCTAGTATATCATTCTCATTTCCTTATTGATTCTACTTAGATGATATATCTATTGCTGTGAGTTGGGTGTTAAAGTCCCTTACTATTATTGTATTGTTACCAATGTGTTTCTTTAATTTGGTAATTAACTGGTTTGTATAATTGTCTGCTCCCAAGATTATAGTAATAGTGTTCACAATAGCCAAACTATGGAGAGAGCTCAGATGTCCATGAACAGGTGAATGGATAAGGAAAATATGGTATATATATGTAATGGAATATTACTTAGCCCTCTGAAATGATGAATATTTACTATTTACATCCATGTGGATGGAACTGGAGGGTGTTACACTGAGTGAAATAAGTCAGTCAAAGAAGGATAATTATCATATGGTTTCACTCATATGTGGAATATAAGAAACAGCACAGAGGCTCTTAGGGGAAGGGAGGGAAGTAACAGGGAGAAAAACCATGAGAGACTCTATAGGAAACAAACAAGGTTGCTGGAGGGAAAGTGAGTGGGGGTGAAGTAATTGGATGATGAGTATTAAGGAGAGCATGTGATGTGATGAGCACTGGGTATTATACAATACTGATGAATTACTGAACTTTACATCTGAAATTAATGAATGTACTATTTATTAGCTAATTGAATTTAAATAATCATAATAAAAAGATTCAAACAGTCTATGAGTTTAGGAGGGGAATTCATAGGTTGGGAGTCAAGAATTTTTCCAAACTTCAGAAATTCACAATATACTTGATACTGTGTAATTGGAATACTACAGGAACATGGAGATCCACTGAGTAATGTTTCCAGCATAATCACAAGAATTCTACTATTTATTTATTTATTTTAACATAATCACAAGAATTTTAAAACTTTCTAGGCTAAATATTGACTCAGCCCTATGCTGGAGGAATTGCTATACTGTTAGAGAAACAACCATGAGCCCAGGTTAGGCCTAGCCCTGAGTAACTTCATTCAACAAGTAGTTGAATGCTTGCTTTGTGCAGTGTACTGGGAAGGATGAACAGGACATAAAGATGAATGAATGATTCATAGTCTGATGTCGAGGAACTCACAGACTAGCTGGGAGGCAGACATGTTCTTAATTAGCAATGAGAAACTGATAAATCCTGTGATAAGTATGTGAATAAAGTGCTGTGGGGGCACAAGAAAGAATAAGTTAAGTGCCAGTTAACAACAGTAAAGAATTTTTGCACTGGAATGTCCTTACAGTTTACCTAGTTCTTCTCCAACCAATGCAGGACATAGCATAGCATCCTGGCAGATGGTCATTTAGTTCATGCTAAAACCCTCTTCCAGAGGCAGCTCATTCCATTTTGAGGCAACTCTGTTTAATTTATTAATTAAAATGAACATTGCTTGAACCTTCATCAGGCATTGTGCTGAGTCCTTTGTCTCTGTTACCCCATTTAATCCTTACCTAAGAGTAGTTACTTTTAATATCCTTCTTTTCACAGGGCTCATTTGCCCAAGTTTACACATCTAATAGTGACTGGAACCTAGGTTTATATTCAATGTCTGATTTCAAAGCTGTGTTCTTCACCATTCTGATACTTCCATAATTTCCTATTCTTTCCATCTTCAGAGAAAAAGAACAAATTCAATTTATCTCCCTTGTGACAGCTGTTCAAATATTTCAAGAGAACGTTCATGTGTCCTTGTGCCCCTCCTCCTATGCCCACCTCTTCTCCAGTCATTCCCTCTAAGTTCCTTCAAATGGGTTCCTCCAAAGACATACACTTTAGACCATTTACCAGCCTGGTCACCTCTAAGGGCTCTCCTATATGTTGATGACTCTTCTCAGATGGAGTCTGCAGAATTACCACAGCATTCCAGAAGTAGTCCGTCCACTGTTGAGTAAAATGAGAGTGGTATCTCTTTACCTGGAAAGTGTTCATTTTTAATGACAGCTACATCACTATTTTGGCTCAGGCTTAGTTTGCTGTCAACAAAGTTCATTGGTCTATTTTTCTCCCCAATTTTTTTTTGGCCTTAGTTATATTTATCTATAACCATGCCTTATTTGCAGCTTTGAATATGTTCAATTCACATGATGTTTGAGTCAGACTTTAAAGAGAGATACAGTTGGGAATATTTCACCTTCACTTAGGAAGAAGCTGAGTAGGTGCATTTTAAAGATGCAGGTGGCTGAGCAGAGTTTCTTAGGGCATTCTTTCACTCCTCTGCCCCTGAAAGTTTTTCTCACATACATGATGGCATCCGGTCAACTCCTGTGAGGAGTTATGTCATCTAACTTTTCAGGGAGGGCAAGGTATATTCTCCCCAGGAATTGGCTCTGGCTCTTTAGTTTATTCCATTTGATCTCATCTTCTTGGAGCTCTGTGACAATAGAAAAGCTGCAGGATGAGGGATTATATTCTTCTGGCAGGAAGAACTAGGCCAAGTGTTGTGAAAGACTTGTTCTAAATACCATTTTGAAAGATTACTTAAACATTAATTAGAGCCTTATTTGGTGACACTAGTCATCTTAATATTAAGTAGTAGCTTGTATAAATGTTTAGTAACTAAAATGTGAAAACTTGAATATCTTGTCATATAAGTGTTTTAAGGCCTCTGGAAATCTTGAAATGCTACCTCAAGGTTGAGATAATTTAGAAAATCACAAGATTTTCAAGGTGGGCCAGATTTTAACTATAAATCCTAGGTGCATTTATACTGTTTCAAAAAAACTATAGTTACTTGAAACAGTAGATTTAAGAATTAAAGTATATATTATGAGAACAAACAAAAAGTAACAGAATGATTAAGTGAGAATTTTTTATGCTGATTAAAATTTGAGGAATATAGTTAATTTTTCCAGGGCTTCCCCTGGTAGGAATGATCACCATGGAAAAAAGCTATGTTTCAAGTCAAATTTATGCTCCACATTTGCAAGTTACTTATTTAAGCAAGCATGGAGAAACCATATTTCTGAACCATATTTTGATGCTTGGGTTTAATATTTTGACAAGTGACCTCAATAAGTTGTTTGAAAAGGTTATCAGAGGGGAAAGTCAATCCAAATTCTGAAAAAACAGCTCTTGCTCATGTTTATTTCTGTGCTTCTTTTTTGGAATAATCTCTATCTAGGTCAGTGATCATCAAAGTTTGGTCTCTAAACCAGCAGCATTAGTAACACACAGGAACATGTCAGAAATGCATATTTGCAGATCCCAACCCCAAATTTGCTGGATTGGAAACTAAGAGAATGGCATCAAGCACTATGTGTTTTCACAAGCCCTGTAGGTAATTCTGATGGTTACCTTGTTTGAGAACCATATATATATTGTTTCAAGCTTTTTAGAATTGTTCAGTAAGTATAGGGACAAATTCTAATGGAATGGAATGAGGAAAAGCTTCTATTTCCACTGTGATTATTACAAGCAGTCAGAGAAATGGTCCATTTAAGAGATGTGTACTTGGCAAGGAGAAACTGCTGTTCTTCACCCACTCATTTAAAATAATGATTATTTTTTCTTTAGGAAATCAAAGTAGATTTCCTGGAATGCCTAGAACTTATACTGTTAGGACAATGCTTAACTCAGTTGTTCAGTCAAACTCTTCACCCTAAGACAGAGAGAAATACGCCTAAGAAAAGGCATCTGAAGATGAGAAATTCTTACTCCTTGAAGGGCTGCATGAGATAGTGACATAAATCTGTGTATCTGGAAGGAGCTTGGAGAATTTATTTCATTGTCTTTAAAAGGAATAGTCTTCTCAAATAGGTAAGATTTTTTCTCTGATCTTAAAAACCTCCAAAGACAATTGTAATCATTTTGTTATTAAACTCAATGTTTAATAACCATAAACATCAGAAAATGCATTTTTGTATTTCCTATGCTATTTTCTATGTTAGGATCACATGGCAATTCAAATATTGCCTAAAACCATTTTTTATGGTTGACGGTTCTGACACATCAGTTGCCAATTTCTGTTGTTCCAAATGCTCATAGCTGAGCAACAGCTTGGGAGCAGATAATCCTCCAGGGCTTATGAAAAAGGAGACAAAATGACCCTGCCCAAATCAAACAGACTCCTCTCATCCCAGCCCAAATCTCTTTAATCTGAATATTGGAAAAGAGTAAATCCTTGATGTTGGGTCATTAGTTTCTGAGTCTGTGTGTGTGTGTGGGTGTGGGTATGTATATGTGGGTGTGGGTGTGGGTATGTAAGGAAGCTGTGCTTCCTCTCTAAAACTAGTGGAGTCACTTATAAAGCCTGTACACATTTTAACAGAGTAAAAGGAGCAAGTGAAATGATTTCATATTTTATCCCTTGTCTCAAGACTGTCCAACCAACCATTTTAAAAAGGCTCAAATTTTAAAGTATAAGAAGATGTCAAACAATACTCAAATAAATTTTTAGGAATGGAATAACCACATTACTTGAAGATTGTGCTTGACCTATATACCGTAGGTACTTAGATACTTTCAGCTTATAAATTAATATTTGTGATATATATATCACATATATATATCACAAGGATATACACATATATATATCACAAGTATTATAAACTGAAAGTACCTAAGTACCTATGGTAACCATATATATATATATATATATATATATATATATATATGGTTATAGTCATATGGTCATATGGTCAAGTAACGGTACATTTTATAATAATTGGTTAAGATTTATTGTTTTGTTATCAGGGAGATGTTCTGAGAACATTTTTTCCTGACCTCTTGTTAGCTGCAATGACTTCAGATAATATAAAATGTAAGTTTTGCCTGTTGTCTGGGGTAATGTCCTGTCAAGCTGACCATTCTCTATATGTTAGAAGATTCTTCATTTACTGATGCAGTTCTTCATACTGTCTCCAGGAAAACAGGAGTCTGTCATTATGAAAGTCTCATAATGAGTTTAGGGCTTTCTGTGGAGGTGGAGAGAAAAATACTATTTCCATTTCACAAGTGTCTGTTACTTGTTTCTTACACAAAAGAGTAAAAGTGGGGGGGATCTGGGTGGCTCAGTTGGTTGAGTGTCTGACTGTTGACTTCAGCTCAGGTCGTGATCTCAGTGTCCTGGGATTGAGCCCGTCTGGGGCTCAGAGAGGAGTAGGCTTGAGAATTTTTCTCTGTCTCGATCCCTTTCCCTCTGCCCCTCCCCCACTCATGTATTCTCTCTCTCTTTCAGATGAATATATAAATATTTACACAAAAAGAGTAAATGGGAATCAATCTGTAAAGATATCTATACTAAAATAGACCAGGGTTTCCATATCAGGGTCTCCTAAGGACATCACTTTAATTCTACTAAATTGAAAGAAAAAATATGTTCTCTAGGTGACAGAAATATAATGAACTATAAATGTCCTTTTAAATGTTCTAGCAGTCACATTAAAAAGGAAAAAGAACCCGTCCCATTAATTTTAATAGTATCTTTTATTTAACTCAGTGTATAAAAAATATTATGATTTCATCATGTAATGATTATGAAAAATGAATGGAATATTTTACATCTTTTTTTTTGGTAATGTCCTCAAAATTACAACCCACCTCAACTTGAACTTGTCATATTTCAAATGCTCAATAGTCACATGTGCTGGGTGGCTACCACACGCAACAGCACAGCTCTAGAATCTCCTTCTTCTACCCTTACCAACCACTGGAACTCCCCTTGCCTATGCAAACCACAAAATGTCTTTGTGGATGTCAAGTTACCTGTCCCTGGATGTATTCAAATAGAGGCTGGGCAACCACTGTTTGGTAGGAATATTGTGAACAAAAATTGTCAAATGAATGTTTGGGTAAGAAAAGCCTTAAAAGGCCCAGTGTTCTGTGATGCTATATTACTGAGAAATGAGATATGGAAGTATGAGTTTGGAAAAAACTTCCATAGTAGCCATGCTACTTCCTGCCATTATCACCTGATTGGTGATTTACTTCTTCTCTACTTCTAATATATATTCTCAGTAATATACAATGTATTAGTTGCTGTGCCTGGGATGCATTATCTGCAGTGGGTAGGATAAGCATAATCCCACTCTCATAGAATATTCAAGCTATCTCATTGTTCCTACACTTCTTTATCCCTGATTTCTAGAATCCCTCTTCCTTGTTCGGGATGATTCACCAGGAGCCACAAACCTACTGAAATGAAAACAGTGGTCTGACTTTGTTGCCTGATATGAAATGTCAATCCATCCCCAAAGGGCAGTTTTCAGTGATGGGAGAACTGAAGTTGGGATTTCCTGCTTCACTGATGTGATTAAGGCATTAAAAATAGAGAATATTCTTTATAGCACTAAAATAAAGTGAAATCTGCTGACATTCAGACACATGTACCACCTGGAATTGTAATTTGCATTAAAAATTCCTTTGCTGTCAGCCAAGTGCCAGGTAGACACTTAATCTCCTTTGACTCTCTGCTGTACCTTTTTGTGTTCTATCCAGGAATTCTGAAAGAATAGTTTCTTCTGAGTTATGGTTCAAAAATTATGATGCTTCTGCTTTAGAGAAAGAAAAAGCACAGAACTTTCAAGAGTCAGAAAAACTAGTATTTGTTCTAGTAGAAAAAAATGAGGGTTTATGACCAAGGAAAACCATTTGTAGAAGTATTTTAAGGATTTGATTATGATTCTGCCTAGTAAATTTAAAAATACTCTATCTCACTTTTACTTGGTTCTTAAAATGTCCCAAAGTATTTTGTGAATTCCATTTCTAAATTCCACTTACCCAACTTTTCTGGAATGTCTTCTAATGCCTAAATGTTACCACCAGAGAGCAGCAGAGATTTGTAGGTAGTTAAACCCTAAATACGAGAAAAAAAGGAAATTTGGCCAGTTGATTTGATCTCAACTCTCAATTAAATGGCTATGAGGAAAAAGAGGTGGTGGATTAATCATCAGACTTTCTCTTCTCTTCCACCCAACCCTTGCACCCTTTCTTTCAGTGTGTGTGTATTAGTACATGATTTTAGTAACTTATGACATTGATTGGGAAGAATTGATTTTGGGGATATGGATCAAAACAACTCTTATTCCACACTCATTCATACCATATGCTGAACAATGACTCTAAAAGGCAGTGAATCAGAAATTTGAGGATGTTCACTACTATCTTATGTAGACCAGGGGTCATAAACTACTGCCTACAGACCAAATCCAAACTCTTGCCTGTTTTTGTAAATAAAGTTTTATTAGAACAAGGCACACTCATTTGTTTATGTTTTGTTTATGGCCACTTCCATGCTACAATGGCAGAGCTGAGTAGCTGTGGCCATATGAAACCATATGGCCTGCTAAGCTTTAATTATTTATTATATTGTGTTTTGCAGAAAAAGTTTGCTAACCCTTGTTCTACACCTCATTTGTGTTTTAAATTTAAGTTACAGAAACTATGGGGAAGCAGGAGGAGTCCCAGATTGGAATTTCAACAATATTGTTCTATTCCTAGTTCTGCTACTTGGGCAAGTCCCTTACCATTTCTAGCCCTCATAGGTGTCCTTATTTGTAAATGGGAATGGGGATGGGGGATGTTGAATTTGGTAGCATCTGAGATCCTTTCCAAAAATTCTATGACTTTTTTGTCTTTTTTTTCCCGACATATCTATGGTATATAGAGAACAAGTTATTTTGTGGAGGTGTCATTTTTCTTGGACTATATCCCCCCAGGCTCCATTTTTAATCCCAGAGGATTTGCAACATGCCCGGGCCAGCACTATACATCAGGGAAGTCTGATGTCAGACCTACATATCCTTGAAAACTGACCTAATTTTACTTAAGAGAGCAGGAGAAAGGGTGAGGTCAATGCTTAGATTCTTTACTCTAGCTAAACAGGACTATATTTTTCTTTTTCTAAATTCTACCCTTTGACTATATTCCTAGACTACCTTCTCTAATCTTTTTTGAAAACCTTGTTTTTCAAGTAAAGTTATTAAGTGTGTACTAAATACCAGCTCAACACCTTCTACAACTTTGTTTTTTAATGTCTTATTGGAATGTCTGGTAATCTAAACTAGTATTGGTTTCCAAATGCAAACATGAAGGAAAGTATGTGAAGTAAAATTTTTTTTTAAAGATTTTATTTATTTATTTGACAGAGAGAAATCACAAGTAGATGGAGAGGCAGGCAGAGAGAGAGAGGGAAGCAGGCTCCCTGCCGAGCAGAGAGCCCGATGCGGAACTCGATCCCAGGACCCTGAGATCATGACCTGAGCCGAAGGCAGAGGCTTAACCCACTGAGCCACCCAGGCGCCCGTGAAGTAAAGTTTTTAATACAACAGATTTGATTCCACATTTTGGTTTATTATTCTTATTTTGATTGATTTATCAGTTCATTAATTTAACAGATTTTCACTTAGTAATCTAATTCATGTTGGAAACACACCAATGGGAAAACAGAAGATGCTCACTGTGGGGATTTTGGAAAACAAAGAAAATGTGAGACAGAACCTAATTTAAAGTATTTGTACCTGCTCCTGTTTTTTTTTTTTTTTTCCCAAACTGTATTTACGTAACTAGCACCCCTCAATAGCAAGCCTAATGTTTGCATTTCTTTGTTTATTTATTTCTAATTTATGGAATATTTATCAGAAGTTGCCTTTTCAGATTTCTGAAAAGAACTGATGAGGTTTTCATGACCCACCTTTCTGATGTCTAGAAGTTTTTACAGTACAGTTGTATATAAATGTATTATTGCTTCTACCATCTTAAGGGTCTTCAAGTCTGTGTAGTTAAGATGCTGTTAAATTCTGCATCAAAAAAGAAGGTAGCTCGTTTTAAGAGATAGACATTATGATCTAGCCATTTGGCGCTTCACATCTGAAGACGAAAGTGTTGACGTCCTTAGCTGCTTAAATCCTTTTTGCACCAACTGGCTGGATGAGTCACCTCACAGGCCCACTGCTTTCCTACTTCTTTCCAGGCTCAGACATATGTATGAAAGATATGGAATCAGGAAAGCTGAGTTCAAATCTCTGCTCTGCTTGTTCCTAACTGGGTGGTTGGGGCTGACTCACTCAAAAGTCTGAGAGCCTGTGTCCCCATCTATATGATAGAGGTAAAATACCCACTGTGCCTATCTCACAGGTTGCTGAGAAGGCAGAAAGACAATGTGAGGTTTAAATAAAAGCATGCTGTCAAACCCTAATAACCAATGCAAATGTAAGCCTAAGCTGTAGTTGAAATGAAGCCAGGCAGTCAGCATGTGGTCATAGCCCTTAGGATGGACAATTGACCTAGAGACCAACTTATTTAGTTGGGCTAAGTGGCTTTGCCTGTGGGAGTTTAGTAATTTACTAACATGGACTACTGAGTTCTTACAGTTGTCAGATCAACAAATATTTGCTTGATATTAACTATAGGCATGCTGTTGGGCTTATGTTGTAGAAAATATAAGGAAGCTCTCTGTCCATGAGAGCTTACTATTTAGAAGGCAAGGCTATCAATCAAGTGTAACAGGAAAACAAACAGCTTTACATTTTCAACAGAGGGATTTATTTATTTATTTATTTATTAATTATTTAGACTGTGAAAGAACCACGTCTCTCACTTTTGAAGGCCACTTATTTTGTAAAGTGTCCTTCAGTTTGGCTTTGTCTGATGCTTCTTCATGATCAGATTCAGGTTACACATGTTTGGTGGAAATACACAGAAGCAATGCTGTGTTCTCCTTCATGCATCTTATCATGTGGCACACATTTTTTATCTTTCCTAATATTGAGCATGTTCACTTTGATTATTTTCTTAGAAGACTGTCAGATTTCTCTACCATAAAACTCATCTTTTCCCCTTTATAGCTACTAAGTACTTGAGGAGGGAGTTTGCTTTGGGACTATGTAAATATCCTGTTTATCATCAAACTTTACTTAATCAGTATCAGTATAAATTCTTGGTTCCATAATTTATTCAGTAAATTATAATGTTACTGTTATTATTTTGATGTTAAAATTGTCCCTTTTTTGGCCAGAGGCGGCCCCTTTAAGCTGGCTTCTGTGTCCTTTGGGCATGTTCCCACCTTTCTTTGAATACTTTCTTACATTCTGTCCCTAAAAGATATTCCAGGCTCATCTTATTCTTTCCCTGCAGTGCCCTTAAAATCAGCCATATCTCTAAGGATCTCTGACTCATTCTAATGGAGGATGACATATTGACAGCTCATTGCTACTGGGATGTCATTGCTTTCAGATCCTAACAGAGGAGATTTAAAAAAAATTTTTTTAAAGATTTTATTTTTTTATTAGACACAGAGAGAGAGAGAGAGAGAGAGAGAGATCACCAGTAGGCAGAGCAGCATGCAGAGGGAGAGGGGGAAGCTGGCTCCCTGCTGAGCAGAGAGTCTGATGCAGGGCTTGCTCCCAGGACTCTGAGACCATGACCTGAGCTGAAGACAGAGGCTCAAACCACTGAGCCAGCCAGGCTCCCTAAGAGAGGGGATTTAATACAGGCAATTAATTAAAGCAGTGATAAGGAAACTGGTATCAATTAGCGGTCTGTGAGGCAACCCAGAATAATCACTAACACTCTTAGACTGGAGGGACAGAAGGGGGAAGCAGTGTGCTCAGGAGGTCAAGTCATCTGGAAGAAGCTAGAGAAACGCTGGACCCGTCCAGAGGAAACTTGTGTCCTGGAAGAGAGGCAGCTGCTGGAAGTCATGTGAGGAAGAGAGACTTCTTCCTTTCTCTTGCACTGGTCGTTTCTCAGTACTTCCCATTGGCCTGGTGTGGCCAGAGTCCAGCTCCACAGGATCCTGGGAAGAAAGCCTGAGATAGAATGCAGAGAAGAGAAAGGCTTAGAATAGAACTGAGGGCAAAAGGCCCGGACTGGCACAAAGTCACATATATCCCGGCAGACTGGTAATTGCCATTTTAACAAAGCAAGTAAAGTGTTCTTGACTCGAAGTAGCAACATCTTCTTTGATATAGCCAGTTAAATTTAACATGTTCTCAAGAATCTTCACCCTGGGTATTAGAACCCAGGCAGTGACTGGGTTACATATTTCCAGAACATAGATGACTGCTTTTTAAAAAACGCAGGCTCTGAATCCCTCTTCCCTCCTCTTTTCAGACAATCTCTACTTCATGAGAAGGGAACACTTAAGCACTAAACTGAGTCAGAGAGTCTGAATCAGCTTTTTACCAGAAATATTTCTACCTTGCATGCTTGTGGTTGAATTATGTCCTCCCAAAAGATGTTGAAGTCCTGATCCCCAGTCCCTGAATATGTGTGATTTGGAAATAGAGTGTTTGCAAATGGCCAAATAAGATGAAATCATTAGGGGGAGCCTTAATCTAATATAGCAAGTGACCTCATAAGAGGAGAAAATTTGGACAGACACACACACACAGGGAAGATGCTATGTGAATATCAAGGCAGAGATCAGAATGATGCATCTATAGGCCAAGAAACGCCAAAGATCACCAGTAAACCACTGGAAGCTAGGGGAGAGGTGTGGAGTAGAATCTCCTTTATAGTCTTCAGAAGGAACCAACTCTGCCAAATTGTTGGTCCCAGACTTGTAGCCTCCAGAACCGTGGGAAAATAAATTTCTGTTGTTTAAATGCTTAGTTTGTAATATTTTGCTGTGACAGACCTAGCAAAGAAATATATTGCTATGGAGGTGGATGTTAGCTACTCCATCGTCTTTCAATAAAGTGATATTGTACTTGGTCTCCAGCAGTGCAAGGTGGGGTATTGAAAGGATGGGAGGAGAGGAGGAATGCCCTGAAGACCTACTTTTCTTCTCCACATTTCTGCCTAGGAACAACATAGTCAGCACTGAACTTGTTGCTCCCCATTCCTCCTCTGCCTTCCCTGGTGGCAGGCCTGCCTTTGGCCATTATTGACAATGGCACCAGGGACTTGGCCAGGCTGATCGCCAGCTCTCCCTATGAAGGTATTCAGGCCTGGACTCTGTAGCTGGTCAACAGCTGGGAGCAGGGATTACACATATTATTTTCTTTCCTCCTACTTAAGGAAGGTTGGCCTCCTGCTTCAGGCCTCAGGTTGACTTTAAGTCTGACCCTGGCTTACAACCTGCATAGCGGAGAAGAGAATGCAAGACAATGTGCTGCTGGCATGACAGTCAAAATACCACCTCTGTTCATGTGACAACATTCCCTGCTTTTGAAGATAGAAGAAGAAAAACCATTGCTATTCTGGCTCGTTAGTTTATTTGATTATTTTTGTCTAAAAATAGTCTATAAAAATAATCTTTCAAAAAATTTTTGGCTAGAGCTGAGTATAGGTTTAGGTTTATATTGGCCAAGTTTCTAACACTTAATATGCTGAGGATTAATTATATACATTTCAGAAATTTACTCATCAAATGCTGAAGATTAACATCACATGTCTTGGGGGATGACACATAACTAGAAGTATGCAATGTTGCATTATGCGGTAGTATGGTATAATTCTATCCCCAGAGAATTGACCTTTAGGAAATTTGGCCTCAGTATAGGATATATTGCTGACATATGCTGTGTGTTAGTTCATACTTGTTGTAATTATATGTAACTCACTACACAATGCTTTGTTGCTATTAACCTTATAAGTTTGGGCCTATAAGGATTGAGATGATGTAAAAATTTAAGCCTCCAAGTACTTAGATGTGAAACATGTATCGCTGATGTTAGAATAGATGACAGGGCAAAGGCTCTGGGTTCTTGGACAAAGGAATAAGAAATAGAGCCTAGAGCTTAAAACATTATTTACTTTCATGACCATTTTTATAGAACTGACTTAATGGGCTTTTTATTACTAAGGATGACTATTTCTTCTGTTTTCTCTATATAAGAGTAAGAAGTGGAGTAATTTTTAAATGCTGTCCATCTGCATATCTATTATTTAGGGATACCGGGATGGCTCAGTCTGTTAAGCACCTGACTCTTGATTTTGGCTCAGGTCATGTTTTCAGGGTCCTGGGATTGAGCCCCACATCAAGCTCTGCACTCAGCAAGGAGTCATTTGAGGATTCTCTCTCCCTCTCCCTCTGCCCCTCCCCTGTTCTCTCTCTCAAATAAATAAATAAATCTTTAAAAAATCTGCATATCTATTATTCAAATGAAAAAATATTTTCTCTTTTTCTTTTTACCTACAGTATGCTAGTCCCTTTTTCTATTTTGAGCCCTCCACTCCATTTTTCATAGTCTCATATGTAGGTTGGATGTGTGGAGGATAACATCTTCCTGAGTTCACAGACTTTATCATCGGATATAGGTAGAGCAAAATCAAATGCCCTGGTGCTCTTTCTCTCATACCATACCAGCATCTCAGGAGGAATATTGAGCCTCAGGATAAATGTGTCATTTCCTGGTGGAGTATCAATGTTACTACGATGTCTGGGAAATAACATGAATTTCATATTAAAACACCCAGATTTATTGTAGAGTAGATAATGTAATCTGCATGATTTAAGAACATAGGACACTCTAGTGCCTGGCTGTTATTTTCAAGATGTAAACAATGAAGTGTAATATTTACAATAGACTATTTGGGCTCAGGTGAACCACTTAAACCCTTGTTAAACCTCGTTAAGCAGCAAGTTACTGGACTGCCTGGGTGGCTTAGTTGGTTGAATATCACACTCTTGATTTCAGCTCAAGCCATGGTCTCTGGGTCAGGGTCTCAGAGTCGTGAAATGGAGCTTGCCTGGGGCTCAGAATTCAGCCTGGAGTCTGCTAGTTTGTCTCTCTCCCCTTTATCCCTCTGCTCCCTTTCTCCCTCCCTTCATTCATCCTCTCTCTCTCTCTCTCAGGAATCTGAATGTCTTTTATTTATGTGACTTATAGCTATCAGTAGTTACATACTAGAAATCAAATACTAGAAATAATAATTAAATGCTAGAAATTAAAACTGGGAAACTGAAAAAAATAACAATAACAAACCCATTGCACATCAACGTAATCAGTTATTTTTAGTGGAAAATAAGTGTTTTCTCAAACAAGCAAATGTCAATAAGAAGCAGAGTAGCCTTATTTTTTAATTTTTGGAAATATCTTTAATGCCTGGCTTAATAGATGATAACTGGATTCTAAAATCTTATTCTGTATTTAATTTGTTGTGATTTTTTAAAACTGAGACATGCAAAGAAAACCTGGCATAATGTAGATACACAGTGGGAAAGGGAGATGTAGCTTTTGTTTTTATTTTTGGAGATGTAGTTTAATGGCCTCTTTGGGTAATTGTGAGTAGTCTTTAATACTACACTAAAATTTGAAAGTGGTAGTTTCTTAAAGGTTGGTTGTAATGTTGGATTTAAAATCAAATCAGCAAACTTTTTAGGGTGCCTGCGTGGCTCAGTCAGTTGAATCTTGGCCTTTGGCTTAAGTCATGATCCCAGAATCCTGGGATCGAGTCCCCCATGAGGCTCCTTGCTCAGTAGGGAGCCTGCTTCTCCCTTTCCCTCTGCCTCTTCCCTTGCCCATACTCTCCGTCTTTCTCTCAAATAAATAAATAAATATTAAAAAAACAAAAACCCAGCAAACTTTTCATACTCTGTATTAAAATCCAATTATACTTCTTGTACATTGAATAGTTACTTACCTATGTAACTATTTAGTTAACTATTTAGTTATCCACTTCTTCCAAAGGTGGATATGTTTCATTATTTAATGTAAAAAAACAAAATCACACAACCAATCTTATTAGAAAAGTTCTTAAATATTGAGAAAATATTAAGTTCATTTTAGTAGACACAAGTTTTCCAACATTCTAATTTTTACTTGTATTTTATCTTTGGTAGCAAGTACCATGAGCTATTTTCCTAGAAGTGGTGGGCTTACTTTATTGATTTTAAGAAAATACCTGCCAAATACCCCAGTCTGAATAATCATAGTTTGTTATTCATTCTTTTATTTTTATTTTTAATTTTTTGTTACTCATTCTTTTAAATAAAAATATCAACAGAAAGAAGAATAATGTGCCCCCCGAAGATGTCCTGTTCCCTGGAACCTGTGACTCTACTACTTTACATGGCAAAAGAGACATCGAAAATATGATTCAGTTAAAGATTCTGAGATAGGGAGATTGCCCTGAATTATCAGGGTGGGCTCAGCGTAATCACAAGTACAGAAAGTGGCAGGAGATTTGAAGATGCTCTCTGTCTAGTTTTGAAAATAGAGGAAGAAGCTACAAACCAAGAATGCAGATGGATTCTAGATGAAAAAAAAAAAAAAATCCCCCCCCAACCTCGAGCTTTTAGAAATTGCTTACTGTTGACACCTTAATTTTTGCCCAGGGTGATCTGTGTCAGGCTACTCACTTCCGGAAATATGAGATATTAAATTTGTGTTGTTTTAAGACACCAAGTTTGTGATATTTTGTTACAGCAGGAAGAGGAAACTAATACAGTATTCCATAAAAAAGCAGCTAATTCAGCTCACAAGTCAATCACATAAGTATTTTTCCAGAAGATAATATACTTGAGTAAGAAGCTAAAGTGTGTGACTGTACTTCTATTCATTTTCTTGCAGAATATTAAAAAGACACATAGTCAAGCAACAAGATGTAATAAAATTCATAATTTTTACTACTTATCAAGGACAGTCTTATGTGAACCCTTTTTTTCATTTCTTTCTGTGAGTGTATGAAGGTAAAGAATACACGACTATTAGCAAGTTTGGTGTCACGATCTTGATTTCTGTGAAGGTTCTAGTGGTTTTACTCTTTTACTTTTGCATCATCAGTGGAAATACCAACATTCAGAAGGCAAATAATGCCTTGGGATTTTGTGAAATGAGTTTTGACCTTGTGAACTTCCTAAAATGTTTGGGAGACAGCACAGTGTCCACAGAGTGAGGACTGCTGGGTAAATCCTCATATTATAAGACATTCTCTTTTAGCCATACTGCTCCTCCCTCTCTTGGAGGGATGGGAAAAGCCAAGACACTCTCCACAGACTTTTGGAAAATCCCTACTCCCTCCCACCAATTCTTTTATACTGAATAGATAGGGTTGGTACTGGGATGGTGGGTGATAGTGGCAAGATTAGCTCTGGAGAGGGTGTTTGTGCCTCAGGGGTACATAATATTTTTTTCCTCTAGTTTGAGGTCACTCCGTTGAAGAGGCTTTGAATTTTGCAACGGGGTTTAAATTGTAAGTGAAAGTTCTATTTTCAAGAGAATCCCTGGTTCCGCTTTAGAATGAGTTAAATAGCAACCCAAACCATGCTGGGTTTTAAAAACTGAATACAAATCAGGAAGCAATTTGGAAAATATTTTCTTGTAACCCACTGTGAACACTTTATAGAAGTCCAGATGTGCTTCTGAAGAAGTGAAAAAGCACAGTGATACAAATGAAAAATATGCTAAGATCCAATACTACCCTGAACTCCTGTAAAAGCAATCGTGGACCTCTGTTTTAATTCCTGTATTTGGTCTTCTGCACACAGCGGGTGCCAAATAAATACAACTCCCTGACTGATGGAAGAGAAATTGGATGAGAAATTGGATGAACTTGATGATGGCAAAATTTCAAATAGGAAAAGCTGATCCATTGCACTTAGCCCCTTCAGGGAAGTAGTAAGGTTATATGCCTAAACTGTGAGTTTGTATATGGCTGTAGTACTTTCATGCTGTGTGATTTCAGACAAATTAACTATTTTGAGCCTCATTTTAATCTCTTGTGAAATGAAGATAATAAATGTACCTAATGTTTATTATGGGGACCTAATAATGGTGAGGTATGTAATGGTGAGGAATATTTTGCAACATGCCATTCAAATTTTAATTCCAATATAATCATTAACCCAGATGGCATCATTGCAAATGTGAGGGCAGTTTGACAGTGAAAAACAGGGCAGAGGAGGGAGAGTCAGGCCCACGGGTCATGACACTTTCCTTGCCTCTCAGCATGGTCCTCAAAGTCCAAGCTGAGACTCTGCCATTTCTGTGTGACCCTGGGGATCATTTCCATATATTTTCATAGTGCATTCTAGATAGATTGGAATCACATGGAGTGGCTGTTAGATATGTAGGTTATATCCGCCTGCAAGCAGATTCCTGGCCCTCCCATCCAGACCCTCTGAAATAATCTTTAATGCTAGAGTTGAGTTTCATTTGTCAACAGGTCCTGATGTTAACATGATTCTGATGTACATTCAAGTTTGAGATCTGCTGCCTTAAGCTCTTTGTGACTCAAGTTCCTCATCCATCCATCTACACATCTATATTTTATCAGACGTTGTCAGGTCTCCTGGATAGCACCAGAATGATAAATTTCAATTATGTTTTTTACGATTTAAGAAGTGTTATACTTTTATCTTCAACCAAGAAATCAGCTTATTTATTTGAAAAGTCAAATACTATATGTTGGTAAGTGAATTTAAATAATAGAAAAAAAAAGTCAAATGGATTGGCAGATGGTGGAGAGTAATCAATGAATCGAAATAATGTTTATTTTCTGTGATGATTTCTACTATTTTAGAAATGGAAATATTTACTCTTTTTGCTCTGGCCAAAATGTTCATTTGGTGATGAATTAATTTGAGAAGCAAGGCACAAGATGTAACTAACAGAACTGGCGAACATGCAGAAAAGGCCGTCTCGTGATTAGGTCTGTTGGAAAGAAATCTCAGACTTCCACGGAACAGCACGACTGTACTTAGGGGTGGAAAGGAGCACGTAGTGAGCTGCTGACAGCAGATCTGGGGTTATCTGAATGCAGTCGAAGGGAACTGGGTCCCAGTAAATGCTCTGCTTCAGCCTGTGGAATCCTTCTTTTCTCATTATCATCACCAGATGATATAGTCAGGTCTTCCTTGGCACAGGATGCTGAGCTGGACCCTGTGTTCACATGGTGATCAATTTTCCTGAGACAAACTTCTGTGCTGCTAGAAGCAAGGGACAGTTTCCAGATGATGGCTATGGCTGCTCCCTCCTCTACAAAGCTCAGTTATCCTCGTATGATGACCATATGTCCTGGGGTTCCTAACTGAGACTCAATTTAATGTAATCTTATACTTTTCAAAAAACCATTAATTAAATTTCTAACTAAATCTGACATAATTGTTCTTCATTTATAGGAATACATGTATTATTCCTATAAATTATAATGTAATATATATATTATATATATAATAATATATATATATATAATATATATATATATTAAAGTCATTAATCAGAAAAAAAACTTCTCTGTCAGATCAGATTTTCCAAATTTTGGCTCAGGAATCATGGTCATCTATGAGGTCAGGTGGAAGGCAGAACTATTCAGTGGTGCTATAACAAGAAGGTAGAACTACTTAATAATGAGCAAACTGAATGGATACAGTCCAGTTTGGTGTGCTAGAGACAGCATAATCTTATATAGGCATGTATAAACATGTCTGATTTCTTTTTTTTTTAAAGACTTTATTTATTTGACAGAGAGAGAGAGACCACAAATAGGCAGAGAGGCAAGCAGAGAGAGAGAGAGAGAGAGTGGGGAAGCAGGCTCCCCGCTGAGCAGATAGCCCAACATGGGACTCGATCCCAGGACCCTGAGATCATGACTAGAGCCGAAGGGAGAGGCTAAACCCACTGAGCCACCCAGGCACCCTAACATGTCTACTTTAAACCAGTGTTCTTCTAAAAGTCTTTCTGTTAGTGGAATTTATTTTTTACAGCTGAGGAATCATGCATGGTTAATGTTGGCAGATGGATTTAAGAGAATTAGCAAGACATGCCTTGCTAGTCATTGAAATGCTTCTCACAGCATCTCTTCTTGCTTCCCATCTGTTGCTTTCTTCTTCCATATTGATTTTTGTGGACAAGACTTCACCAGTCATTGTTGATCTGAGTTTCCTTTGTGCTCTTATATCCTGGACAGTGTATCAAATACTTTTTTTTCCTTCTTCTTTAGATGTGAACTGAACAGTATTTTTAAAAAGTATTTAAAGAAAGTATTTTTAAAAAGGCAAAATCATTGGTTCCAGGTTTCAGCTTAAACCCAGTTTTAGTTCCTGTCCCTCTTGGAGTATTTAATATTTTCTCCTTTTGCTGGATTTTTTAGGTGACTGTGATATGAGAACCAAAAATTGCTGTGTATGATCTGACAAGGGATATGTTTTTCTGACTTGTGCATTTATTTATATTAAATGTCTTATAAATGGGGATAAACTATGTTGGATCTCATTATCAATTTAATGAATCACTTTTTTCCCCTGTGTGTTGGGTAAGGGGCCCATGGGGTCCTTGGCTTTCATAGGTCTCTAGAGAGAGCACCCTTGACTTTCTACATGGCCCCAGGACCCTGAAACTCTCTCAGTTGATGCTATAACTTACCTTGGGCAGAGAAATCTGTGAGTCTGTCCATGGTCTCTTCTGCTGTAGTATTCCTTCTCTGGCTTCTGACCACCACACTCCCAATCCCATTGGGTCTCTTAGGAATCAGAAAGTAGGCCCCCTTTCTCTTTTTCTTATATCCCAAGGTTGAAAGAATCCTTCTCACATCTAAGGGGCAGGGGTGAGATTCGCTTTCAAATTGCTGTCCAAGTGTTATGTCTGCCCATCTAATCTCCTCAGTCTAGAACGCAAAATCCAGAGAGGCTCATTTCTGGATTTTGCTTTGTTTGGTTCTGTTTTCTGTCCCACCAAAACTTCCTTTGAGGCAGCCAGCTGGCTGATGTAGGAAAACAATGAGCATAACACATCTTGAAATGTCAGAAGTACCACGCTGCGTTGGCACTCATTCTCATCTCTCTCTTGACATCCTTGAATTCCCTTTGAGTAATTATTTACAAGTAATTATATTTCCTCCCTCTGATATATACTCTGGAAACTAAAAACAAACCTGTAGTCCTAACTGAGGCTTTCCTGAGGAATCTCCTTGCAAAGGCAGTCTGTTCACTGCCAACTCTCATAGAAACTCTTTCAGATAACATTTTCTTCATTTTGGTTCCTGGTGCAGAATTCAAGCTTTTGAAAGACAATTTAAAAAGAATATTGTGGGGGTGCCTGGGTGGTTCAGTTGGTTAAGTGACTGCCTTCGCCTCAGGTCATGATCCTGGAGTCCCGGGATTGAGTCCTGCATCAGGCTCCCTGCTTGGCAGGGAGTCTGCTTCTCCCTCTAACCCTCCCCCTTCTTATGCCCCCCCCATTCTCTCTCTCTCTCTCAAATAAATAAATAAAACCTTAAAAACAATACTGTGAGATTTAATGGGTTGAATTGCATCCTCCCAAAATATATGTTGATGTCCTAGCCCCCCAGTACCTGAGAACGTGACCTTGTTTGAAAACAGGGTGCCTGCAGATATAATTAGATGATGTCATATGTAAATAGGGTGGGCCCATAATTCAACATGACTGGTGTTCTTATAAGCACATGGCCATGTGAAGATAGAGGATTAGAGAGATGCATCTATAAGCCAGGGAATGTCGAAGATTGCTGGCAAACTGTCAGAGGCTAGGGCTAGGCAAGGAAAGGATTACCCTACAGATTTTATAGGGACATGGCCCTGCTGACACCTTGGTTTCAAACTTGTAGAACCCAGAACTGTGACATAATAAATTTCTGATGTTTTAAGGCACTCATTTGTGGTATTTTATCATATCAGTCCTAGGAAACATAATCTGTAGTATGTAAATCTTTGATATTGAACTTAGATTTTTTTTTGAGTTAAAAAAAATAAGCTATAATATATAAGAATAAAGTATGTAAATTGAAAGTCCACAAACTTTAAGTGTATTGTTCAATTTTTATATGTAAATAATAGCTTTTTAATTGAATTTTTTCTTCTGTTGAAGATTTATTTGAGAGAGAGCATGAGTTTGTGTGGGGGGAGGGGCAAAGGGAGACAGAAAGAGAGAGAGATAATCTCAAACAGACTCCACATCTAGCATGGAACCCGATGCAGGGCTGATCTCACAGCTTTGAGATCATAACCTGAGCTGAAATCAAGAGTCAGACTCTTAACTGACTGAGCCACCAGGCCCTGCATGTAAATTTTAGTAGTTTTTTTTTTTTTATGTATACCTATGTAACCATCATCCAGACCAGTAGATAAAATATCTCCAACACTCAAGATGGCTCTCCCTGGGCGGCTTCCCAGTCAATATCATTTTCCTTGACCCTGAGAAGTAAACATCATTTTGACTTCTATCCCTGTTAGTTCCACTTATTCTTGAACTTTGCAAAAATGGAATCATAAATATGTACTCTTTTTGGTTTAGCTTCTGATCAACATAAAGCCTATAAGATTCTCTCATGTTGTTGTATGTGCCTGCAGTTCATTGACTTTAGAGTTAAGAATAACATAGTTTTCCATATTACTTAGGGACAGAATTAGCTCCTTAACTTTATGATGTAAAGTTCCTCCTATGAATTGATTTAATTTTATGATATAGTTTAATGAACTAGAAATGGCTGGAGTTTTCGGCATAAGAGAGTTTCAATGATTCTGATCTTTAAAAAATAATTAAATATACTGAACATCTTTCACTTGGGGTGTTGGAATTAGAAATTGTAAGTGAATCACACGATGAGAGCCATGCTTGTAAACTGCATGCATTATTGAAAAGACCCATGTGGGGCTCTTGCTTAATCCTGGGACATAACAGGAGAAAAACAAACATTTGTTCAGAAATCAGAGAGAATTCCCTTTGATCCAGGAATTACATTTCTAAGAATTTATGTCAAGGAAATAACTAGATGTGCAAAAAGTTTAGTTAAGGGGATGTTAAGTTTATTACTGCTGATGGGGAGGGGAAGAGTGAGAGAGAACATGAGCAAGAGAGAAAACTAAAGTGGGAGGGAAGCAGCTAAACTCTCAAACTCTCTAAATTAAGACACATCACAAAATAACAAGTGTTTCCATTTGTCAAATTTAATGCATTGCTACTTAAGCAATGAAATATTTACAGTGCTTAAAAATTATCTATGTGTTTTAGAAGTATCTTTAATGATGTGAACATATTGCCTGTATATATGTTTATTGGTAAAGTTGTTACTAAACAACAAACACAGGATGATCTCATTTTATAGGAACATCATGTAAATACAAAACAAAAGACTAGGAGGCTAAATACCAACATATTATTTAATGGTGGTTACTGCTAAGGGGTAGGATTATGGGTAATTTAAATATTCTTCTTTGTGCTTTTGGTTTCCCAAACTTCCATTAATATTTTTGAAATAAGAAAACTATTTCTTAAAAAAAGAAAAGGATGGGGAATAACTACCTATTTTAAGTCAATGTTCACATTGCTTTAGATTATTTTATTTGAAAACATAGCAATTTTGGTTCATTAGAATGTCCATCTGAGATAATTTTTAACATGGCCCACCTCTATTTTACATTATTTCATACAAGCAAAGCTTAACTTTCTTTTTTCTTAATATATTTTGTGTCTATCTCCAGAAAGAATCCAACCTTTTAAATGTAAAACATTACAATATATATTCAAGTTTATGAATATGAAACTTACGAGCAAACCCTGTTTTTCATTTTAATGTGATACTAAGAACTGGATGGGAAGATCAGCTGGCATGACTCACCCGACAGCTCTGTTTACTTTTGGAAAGAAGAGGCTGTCTCTCTGAAGCCTGGGGATGAGTGTACTTAGGTTTCTTGGGGAGAGGATGGATTGAAGGGGGTAAGGAATGAGAAGTGGGGCTTGCAGGCATTTGAACCAATCAAAGCTGGATTCCAAACCATAATTTCAGATTAGGACTGAATGTGCAAACTGAGACCTTCAGGTCCTTGTGGAATTTAAAGCGTCTGGGGCAGAAGACTGGGGATGAGGAATAAATGAATTACAGACCAGGAAGGTGCATCTTGATTTGAAAAGAGGGGCTGTGCATTTGTACTTTGTAACTTCTTGTTTTTGTGTCTTTTTAGATATGCATACGCACATCTATCATGTATATGTATATGTGTACTGTTTTTAGAGAGTATATCTCTTTTGTCTCTTAGAGATGGAAGCAGATGTCTGCTTTGGTAAGACTTTCAATATCTGGCATTCACTACAGTTTTATGAAATTTATTGGTTTTATTCTCTGTCCTCAAATATAGTACATTCCCACTTAAGGTCAACAATTTTATGGATATTGCAACAGAATAAGAATATTTTGTTTTTAATCTTTCTTTGTGTCCATCATATTAATCTCTTGAACTCTGTCTCTTTCTCTCTCTTTCTCACAGACACACACAGAGACCTAAACCAGTCTAACAGAGGCATTAAAGACCCAGAAATTTTTCCATTAAATTTTATTTATAACTCCCCTCCTTTCTATTTAATTTCTTCATCAAACACTACTGTTCTTTAGATCAGGACTAAGAAAGCAGAAAACCTCTCCCCTCCCTATTCCGCATTTGTTTTGTTTGTTTGTTTTCTGCAGGTATAAACTTGTTATCTCCCCGAGGACATGTTGATTTTCATCCATTTCCTGCTGAGACAGAGGTAAGGCCTATATATTGAGACTGGACCTGAAATGTGAGCAGTGGGCTACATTATAGTTAGACATAAGAAGATAAACACACAGGCACTTAGATGTGTTTCCACCATCAGAGCTCTCAAGAACCCTGATGCAGTCAGCACTTGGCTCTGTGAGAACAGGAATCTAGGGATGGCTGGCCCTGTTTTTCAATGATTTCAGGTCTCCTGTTGGTATCAAGTTCATTACCTGAGCTGGTGGTTACTAGGGAGCTGGGGTCTCAGTTTTAGGGATACTTTGTCTGCAGTCCTGCTCTTTATAAAGTGCTTTTGGCAGTAAACCCTCTAATTGCTATGGTAGAACCTTCTCATGGGTTTTAGTTATTTAGAACTCAGACAAGGAAATTTGCTTGGCTTGTTGTAGTCTTTTTTCTGTGAGTTAAATTTTTTATGTTTTTACCATTGATGTCTGCTTTTGTAATCTTATCTCTTATTTTTCCAATTGATTTTCCAGTGAATGTGGTCATTTTCATGATTTACAGTTGCCAGACTTAGCATATAAAAATACAGTAGATGCGGTTACATTTGAATTCCAGATAAACAGCAAATACTTTTTAGTATAAGTATATCCCATATGATATTTGAGGCATATTTACACCAAAAATTATTGTTGTTTATCTGAAATTTAAATTTAATAGGTATTCTGCCATTAATCTGTTTTCATCTGACTTAAGACCCTGTCCTTATTTAAAACTTTCTCAAAGAAGAAGGAGATCAAGTCCTTGTGGTTACAAGTTGTTGGAGAAGAAAGTTAAAATTTTGGTGGAAATGAGTCTTCTGGGATTATTTTTGGAATTTGATATGTTCTACCTAACCTCTGGGGCTTTGTATATGACGTTCTTTATGCCCGGAGTTGCCCCTTCCTCTTTTCATCATCCAACCCTCTCTTTGTCCTCTTGTTCCTGCTCTGCCCTGGCTGCCTGGGTCCTACTCTTTTGTTAAGTTTGTGTTTTGAGGTCATTTCTTTCCTCTGAGCACCTTTCCTTGATGACACAAATAAGTGCCTGTCCTCTGTGTGTGTACAGCGCCTTGGGCTTCCCTATCGTACAACTTGCTTGTAGCACTCAGTCTGTGAGGAGAGGACTGTATCTGTCCAGGTCATTGTTGAATCCTCAATGATGTCTAGCATAGGCTGTGAATGAATGAATGAATGAATGAGTGAATGAATACATATGGAGGACTATGAGTAAGGAGGAGTGAATTGGTAAACTGGAGAATCTTCACTAAAAAATGTGGTAAGAGGGGTGCCTGGATGGCTCAGTCATTAAGTGTCTGACTTTGGCTCAGGTCATGATTCCAGGGTCCTGGGATCAAGCCCAGAGTTGGGCTCATTCCTCAGTGGGAGGCCTGCTTTTCCCTCTTCCACTCTCCCTGCTTGTATTCCCTCTCGCTGTCTGTCTGTCTGTCAAATAAATAAAATCTTAAAAAAACAAACTTAAAAAAAATATGGTAAGAGAAAATGAAGACACCTGCTTGATTCTCGGAGAATGGACCAAAGCAGAGGGGAAGGGTAAGAGGGATGATTTTAAATAAAGCAAATGCTTTTCAACCATATTGTTCCCTGGCTCAGATTCCATGGGGTCATGTTTAAGTCCCAGGGGAAGGTGATTGCCTGTATGAGAGCATCCATTTGAGGTGTAAAGGCTATACCTCCACAGTGTGGCTGTGGCAGTCTTAGAACAGGTGCTACATCTTTAGCAGGTTGTGATAGTGTAGCTCACAACCCTGTGGTCCTCCAAGATAGGCACTGTCACATTTGTGAGCTTGGGCAGGCCAGAAGAAAAGGCAGCTATTCATGGCAAATACAAACCAGAGTTCTCGTACCCACTGAAGGTTCCCAGCATTCTTTGAGATTTATTTGAGGGGATCAGAGTTTTGGCAGAGTTGTTGGAGAACAAACCCAACAAATCCTGTTTATAACATATGGTGACCCTATTTTTACCCTCCAGTTGGTGTGGCCTGGGAGACATTCACTGTATCCATATTTACTAGCTTCTTTGTTTAGAATACTCATAAATAAAGATGATGGCTAATTCTTCCTCATGTACTCTGCAGCATCGTTTATAGTTTCTCTTTGCAATTAAATTTCAGGCTCTGAAAGAGTGGAGAACTTTATGAGACAGAGGAAAATCTGATAAACTGGACTTGTCCTCACTTGGAGCAGGTTTATGACCATATGTCATGTAATGGTGTTATTTATTAGCATTTTTAGGAGAAACTATTTGCTTCTAATAATAGAAGACCTTTCAGATAATTAACTGTGCTTGCTGCTAATTAAAATAGCGTACAGTTGCACAAAATAGGAAAGCTATGACTCTTTGTCCTGCTTTGAATATGAATTTGAATAACAATGAGTGAATAACAGATGTGATTATATGAGGAACACATTCTAACGTCCCTTAATGGTATATTTTTTTATCTTGACTACCTGTTACAAAGCTAACGGTTAACATCTTCCTGCTGAGACAGTAAATGAAAGGAGACACAATGTTGCTTACAAAAATATTTTTTATATTTGTTTTTGACCATAATTGAGAAGTAAGTAGTTGTAATGGGTGGGCAGAAGCAGGGTTAAGATACTTATGGTGAGAGTAGTTAGCATCTCACTTGCCTCTCAAGTCTATTTGCAATTATGAATTTACATAAAGGCTGTGGACCATTTGTAAAATGAGACTGGAACTGACCTGCTCCCTTCTACTCAGGTCCTCTTGACCTGGGTCATACATCATAGCTACCTGGGAACATTTAATTCCCTGATCTGAAAGTATGTCCCTGGCTAATTAAACCAGAATCTTTAGGGTAGGCAGGCATGACCTTTTTGAGAAAATTTTCCAGGTGATTTTAATGTGCAGTCAGGTTGAGAACCACTATTCTGGAATGTACAAAAATTATTTGCAGACACCCGAGTGTTAACAGTAGAGGCCAGATTTCAGGAAAAGGCTGGTGGTCTTTGAGATAGAATTTTCTATGAAGACCTGGAAGACCCAACAAGATGGTGGTTGGTGGGATTTGTGCTAGTCAGCCATCCTTGCAGCTCTGTGCATGTGTGTAGTGTACCCACACACTCAGCAAAAGGGCCCTGTGTGTTATACATATCTGTATGTAAAGAGGCCAGTGCTTTTTTCCCTCAGTGTCTTGGGAAAGACATTTTTGATGCTTGATAACCTGTTGAAGGAATGTGAATTATGGGAAAGGAAATAATGAGCCAAACCTGGCCCTTCAAGTGTGTGTGTGTGTGAGAGAGAGAGAGAGAAAGGGGGGGGGGAGCATGAAGGGGAGAGGAAGAGGAAGGGAGAGGGAAAAGATGGAGGGAGAGATAGAGAAAGAGAAAACACGAGAGCTGAGACTCAACTATTTTGAGACTCAGTTTTCCTGGGAACTTATCCTGACCAAGCATAAAATAGAGAAGAAGCACTTGCACTTCGCAGAAACACTGACACCTGGGTTAGTGGGAGGGGCAGATGGATTGTGAAGACTTCTCTGTGGGACTTGTGGAGTGTGGATGCGAAATCTTTGCTTAGCTAGTTTTGGTGGTAAGTTGAAGAGTTGTATCACCCAGGAACACCCCTTTGGATTTTTGGATAATTTGGGAGAGGCAATGACTGCTTGGTTTGTAGATCTTGGAAGATTTTATGGACCACATGGATTCCATTATACCACAGAAGGCAGGCAATGTTGTGGCCTAAGGCTGACTCAGAGAGGGAAACTTCCATGAAGATTTTATGTCTCAATAATATGTCCTCTATGGTGTCCTCCCAATCCCACCTACTTAGTCACATTACAGCTCATACTGTATTAACAGAATAGGCCAGAGGGAGAAACATCTGCTGTGCATCTTGTCCTAATGGCATCTCTGACAACTGGTCCATAACTCCTTTCTAAGTCCTTTCCTGGAGCAAGGTTAGCTTCACACTTGAAGACCTCAGGTTCCCTGTGTTTTATAGGGAATGTCATAGGTTCCTACTTGGGAGTCCTGAAAATACAAAGGTGAGAAGTTATAGAGACGATAAATTTGTCTAAATGGTTTGGGACTGAAGAAGGAAGAAATATAATGATAATTTGAAAATATCCATTCAAGACCATTCTACTCAAAGAAAGTATTTCATTCATGCTTTGATCATGAAGGAGGATTTAAAGCTTTTCTTGAGGTCAGGTTCATTCATTTCATTTTCTACTTCTTTGATACAAAGCTTCAACAGCCTCTGCCTTCTGCAACTTAAATGCACCAATAATCTTCAGTATCAGTAATTACTGTGATGCTATAGGAATTATAAAGTCTTGCTGTGGGAACCTCCATAGTTCCCCTTTTTATTTCACAAAACAAGATAGGGTGACAGTAACAGTTTTTGGAGTGGAAGTTTAGACTTGAGTAGTGCTTCAGGGGAATGACCTGAAATCTCAATCATGCTCTTTGAATTGGGTACAGCAGATTCAGCCTGGGAGTGAGTCTATAGTAAGATCACTGAGATTTTGCTTTTAATATTAGTGGTGCTGTAGCTGTGAACCCCATTCTCTTGGGTTATACACTAATACAGAGTAATTGAATATATCTTTGTCAATTGCTTGCTAGTTTAAGGTTATATGGGTGCAGCATAGGAATCTGTACTCATGGAAGTTTTGCTTTCTTTAGGAAAACAAGTCACAGAAACTTAACTTGTAGGGAAGGACAGAATATAATATATATCAATACAGACAGTTAAGAATATAAGTGGGTAAGAACAGCTGGAGAAGGTTGCTTGGACTAGGTAGGATTGAGAAAGGCTCTGAAGGCTAGGAAGGATAAATGAAAAGGTGAAGGAAATGGCATTTTGGGGTGGGAAAATAATTAAACAGATGTATGGAGGTAGGAAAGAGAATAATATATTTCAGGAACTTTGAGGAGACTGTTAGCTAGAATATTCATTCCCTACGGTTGCTGTAACAAACTACCATAAATTTGGTGGCTTGAAACAATAGAAACATATTCTCTCACAGTTTGGAGGGAGGGTAGAAGTTTGAAAGCAAGGTGTTGACAGAGTTGGTTCTTTCTGAAGGTCTTGAGGGAGAAACCATTCAATGCTCATCTCTTAGCTTCTGGTGTCTGTCAGCAATCCTTGGTGTTCTTTGGCTCATATATGCACTACTCCAGTTTCTGCCTCTGTCTTCACATGTCTTCTTCACTGTGTCTCCATGGCTTAAATTTCCCTCTCCCTTCTCCACAAGGACACCAATAATTGGATTTAGGGCTCACCTTAAATCCAGAATAATTTTACCCAAAGATCCTTTGTAAAGATGTTATTTCCGTAAAAAGATCATATTGATAGGGGTTAGGACTTAGACATATCTTTTGGGGGAGACACTATCACCCACTGCAGATAACAAAGGAGAGTAAGGTTGGATGGATAGGAGAAGTCTGATTGTGGCAGGTCCTAAGCTAAAAAAATATTGTAGTGAGGATTCTAGTTCAAACATCTCAGTTATCAGTCAAAATAAATGTGTTTGGAGGAAAGATCATGGGCTCAGCTCCTATAGGGTCCTTTGCATTAAAGACTGGGGAGAAATCATTATGAAGGAAAGAAAAATAGGGTACATATGATGGTTAATTTTGTGTGTATGTGTGCAATGGTTAATTTTTTGTGTCAGTTTTGACTGCAACATAGGGTAACCCAAATAAACATTGGTTCTGGTTGTGTCTGTAAGTGTTCTGGATAAGATTAGTATTTAAATTGCTGTACTCAGAAAGGTAGACTGCCCTCTCCAGTGTGGGTGGACATCATTATCCAATCCACTGAGGGCCTGAATACCGAGTTTGAGGAAGGAGAAAATCCTCCTTTTATCATTCTGCCTGCTTGCTGAACTGGGTCATGGTCTTCTCCTGCCCTTGGATTGGAATTTATACCATTGGCTTTCCTGGGTCTCTGGCAGATTTTGAGATTTCTTAGCCTCCATAATCATAGGTCAATTCCTTATAATAACCCCCTTATTGGTTGAGTTTCTCTAGAGAATCCTGATATAGTACATGAGATTAACCTAAGAACTATAGGTCATCATCAGGGGTAAGAGGTGATTTGAGTACATCATGGGTAGTTTTCCCAGGTTGGTCTTGAGTTTAACCCTCTCGGACCCTTATTTGGATCTTAAATCAGAGCCAGGGTGAAATCTACATAAAGCTGAGGTCACAAGGCAGGACTGTGGTCCATTCTAGCATAACGTGCATAGATAGAGTAATGACCTCTCAGATTTTCAGAGAACCTAGTAGTGGAATATTGTGCTCTGGAAGTAATAGGGACAAAAGATTTTTCCTCAGTTACCTGAAAATTAGGATCAGGAAGGACCTGGAATCAATGTAGCTAATATCAGGAGCAAACAAGGTTAACCAAAACATGGCTGTACTATGCAATAGATCAAGCAAGATCCATACCATGTCTTTCCTGATGCCTGCTTCTTCCTACCTAAAAGTTTTTGTGTATGCATCTTGACTTCCCAACTATGTTGCGATCTCCACAAGGACAATAATCATGTTTTAGGTTTATATGTTGGACATACAACACATAATTAATGACTGCTTGATGGGTGGATAGAAACAGATCACCAATTTGCCATATCATCTATCATTTCCTTATTCTTTCCAGAACCATAAACAAAGTGAACATAACTCTATACATTAAAGATGGTGAAGGAGGTTTTGTTCTAAAATGGAAGGATGACATGCCACTATAGGGATTTTTATTGTCCTATAAATTTCTGGCATGGACTGCCAGCCACAAAACTGTGGTGAACTTGATGGAATCAGGACACTGAGTAGAAAGGTGAGACTCAATGAGAGTATCAAAACTCACTCACTAAAGGGTGTTACTCAGAAGCATTTCCATTCTTTTCAGAAGCAGCTAGAGAATGGAGGGTGTACAAATTGTGTGAGTTGTGGCTCTAGTTTATTAGAGCTGAGGTTTAATGTAAGACTTCACATGAAGTTCTTAACATTTTGATTCGTTTAATGTTTCAGCCTTTTTCTTGAGAAAAAAATAGAAATAAATCGAGAACTAACGTATACCAAAATCTGAATGCATCTTTCTCAGGAAAGATAAATTTCATATTCTTGCAATAATGGTGTGATACAAATGATACTTTAGCATTACACAAATGATATCATATAGGTGATACAGTATTATTATAAAAAATTTGTCCATAACTTGTGCCATTTTGGTGTTTAATATTACACTAAAAAACAGAGAGGTTCTGGAGAGCAGAGAAAACCATCAACAAAATGAAAAGACAACCTACCAAATGGGAGAAAATATATGCAAATCATATATATGATAAGGGGTTAATATCCAAAATATATAAAGAATTTAATAGCAAAAACCAAAAAACAGCCAGTGTGATTAAAATATGGGCAGAGGATATGGATAGACATTTTTTTCAAAGATGTCCGTATGTCAAATGGCTCTCAGACACATGAAAAATGTTCATCATCACTAGCCATCAGGGAGATTCAAATTAAAACCACATTGAGATACCACCTTACACCAGTTAGAATGGGTAAAATTAGCAAGACAGGAAACAACATGTGTTGGAGAGGATGTGGAGAAAGGGGAACCCTCTTACACTGTTGGTGGGAATGCAAGTTGGTGCAGCCACTTTGGAGAACAGTATGGAGATTCCTTAAGAAATTAAAAAAGAGCTTCCCTATGACCCTGAAATTGCACTACTGGGTATTTACCCAAAAGATACAGATGTAGTGAAAAGAAGGGCCATCTGTACCCCAATGTTTATAGCAGCAGTGGCCATGGTCGCCAAACTGTGGAAAGAACCAAGATGCCCTTCGATGGACAAATGGATAAGGAAGATATGGTCCATATACACTATGGAGTATTATGCCTCTATCAGAAAGGATGAATGTCCAACTTTTGTAGCAACATGGACGGTATTGGAAGAGATTATGCTGAGTGAAATAAGTCAAGCAGAGAGACTCAATTATCATATGGTTTCACTTATTTGTGGAGCATAACAAATAACATGGAGGACATGGGGAGATGGAGAGGAGAAGGGAGTTGGGGGAAATTGGAAGGGGTGGTGAACCATGAGAGACTATGGACCCTGAAAAACAACCTGAGGGTTTTGAAGGGGTGGGGGTGGGAGGTGGGAGGAAGCAGGTGGTGGGTATTGGGGAGGGCACGTATTGCATGGAGCACTGGGTGTGGTGCAAAAACAATGAATACTGTTATGCTGAAAAGAAATTAAAAAAAAAATGTCCGTATGTCCAGTTGATACATGAAAAGGTGCTCAACATCACTAATTGTCAGTGAAATGTGAAGTAAGGCCACAACGAGGTATTACCTCACACCTGTTAGAACGGCTTTTATCAAAATGACAAGCAATAACAAGTGTTGGTGAGGATGTAGAGAAAAGGCAATCCTTGTGCATTATTGATGGGAATGTAAATTGATATATCACCATGGAAAATAATATGGAGATTTCTCAAGAAATTAAAAATTGAATATCATATGATCGGGCATTTCCACTTTTTGGTATTTATCTGAAAGAAATGAAAACACTGATTCAAAAATATATGTGCACCCCCATGTTCATTGCAGCATTATTGACAATAGCTAAGACATAGTAGCAACCTAAGTGTCCATCTATAGATGAATGGATAAAGAAGATGTGGTATCTATACACACAATGAAACATTCAGTCCTAAAAAAGAATGAAATCTTGCCATTTGCAACATATGAATGGGCCTTGAGGACATTATGCTAAAAGAAATAGATCAGACACAGAAAAACAAATACTGTATAATCTCACTTACAGGTGAATCTAAAAAAACACCCAGAACAGAGCTCATAGAATACAGAGAACAGATTAGTGATGGGGAGTGGAGGTTGGGTGAAATGGGTGAAGGTGGTCAAAAGGTACAAACTTCCAGTTATAAGATAAATAAGTCATGGAGGTATAATGGTCAGCATAGTGACTATAATTACTATATTGTATATTTCAGAGTCACTAAGAGTAGATCTTAAATGTTCTCATCACAAGAAAAAAGTTTTTAATTATGTGTGGTATAGATGTTAACTAGTCTTATTGTGGTGATAATTTCACAATATATACAAATAATAAACCATTATGCTGTATACCTGAAACTAATAGAATGTCATATTTCAGTTACAACTCAAAAAAGAAAAAAAGGAGATGAATAGCTCAAAGGACATTGAAGAAGTATTTTAGCAGGAGTGAACACTATAGAGGTTCTGATTTTCTTGCGTCTGTTTTCTTTCTAGAGGTAAGGATAATTTATAAACTGTTAACTTTGTAGGCTCTGCATGAACTCTTGGAAAAGTTTCAGACATGTATTGAATTTACTTTTTTTGTTTTTTAACTACCAAAGATTCCAATGAGAGGGGAGAAATTAACCAGAAAGTTTTATTACAAGAGCAACTTTTATGAATAAAGTATCATTAACCATGGTTTAGAATATTAGACTAATAACTTTTTAAATATAGCTGTGTATCATTTATGGACACCAGCCCATTAACCTGAGTTATCAATTCTATTTTACCTTCAATAACACTTAGGTTTTGAGGCAAACAATGAAAAAAACATTTTTCTCTGGCTTGTGTTTGTAAAATAACTTCTTGCAATCTGTTTTATGTGCATTTGCACATATGAAAAGAAGTAAAAACTTATTAGAGACTTTATTCTTATATTTTAACTATGTGTAATTAATTTCCTGCCCATGAAAAATATTTTTACTTTTAGTTAATTATCATTTAGTTTCTCAAGTTCTTCTTGTAATATTCTCCTGAATTACTTTCCTACCTGCTATAAAATTTTATGAAACCATTCATTACATGTTAGGAAAACATAGAGATTATGCTGAGTGAAATAAGTCAAGCAGAGAGAGTCAGTTATCATATGGTTTCACTTATTTGCTGAGCATAACCAATAGCATGGAGGACATGGGGAGTTAGAGAGGAGAAGGGAGTTGGGGGAAATTGGAAGGGGAGGTGAACCATGAGACACTATGGCCTCTGAAAAACAATCTGAGGGTTTTGAAGGGGTGGGGGTGGGAGATTGGAGTACCAGGTGGTGGGTATTATAGAGGGCACGGATTGCATGGAGCACTGGGTGTGGTGCAAAAATAATGAATACTGTTATGTTGAAAATAAATAAAAAATAAATAAATAAAACAATTTATAGTCAAAATAAAAAAAAAACCTTTTGTGCTTTTAAGGATGCTATCAAGAAAGTAAAAAGACAATCCAAAGAATGGGATAAGATACTCACAAATCATATATTTAATAAGGGATTTATATTCAGAACATGTAAAGAGCTCTTACACTCAATAACCAAAAGACAAATAACCCAATTAAAAATGGGCAAAGATTCAAATAGACATTTCTCCAAAGAAGATAGATATACAAATGACCAATAAACACACAAAAAGATGCTCAACATTATTAGTCATTAAGGAAAGGCAAATCAAAGCCACAATGAGATACCACTTCATACCCACTAGGATGGATGGTTATAATAAAAGACAGACAATAAAAGTGTTAGTGATGATTTGGAGAAATTGGAACCCTCATATATTGCTGGTAGGATTGTAAAATGGTGCAGCCACTTGGGAAATTAGATTGACAGGTCCTCAGGTGGTAAAACATTTACTGTATGAGCTAGTGATTCCAATCCCAAGTATATTCTCCAGAAAATTGAAATCCTGTGTCCACACAAAATATATACACAAGTGTTCATAGCATTATTATTCATAATAGCTAAAGAGCAGAAACAACCCAAATGCCAGTCAGCTGAGGAATGAATAAATAAAATATAATAAATTTGTATGAGGGAATAATATTGTGTTGTGTTATGGACTGAATTTTGTCTCCTGCCCAAATTCATATATAGAAGTCCTATATTAATATGAGGAGGTAGGAACTTTGGGAAGTAATTAAGTTTAGATGAGGTCATGAAGTCTTGAGCCCCCATGATGGAATTATGCCCTTATAAGAAAAGGAAGAGACACTAGAGCTTCCTCTCTCCACCATTTCAGGATACAGTGAGAAGGGGGCCAGCTACAAGCTAAGGAACAAATCTGCTAGCACCTTGATATCAGACTTTCCAGCCTCTAGCACCATGAGAACTAAATGTTTGTTGTGTAAACCACTCAGTCTATGTTGTTTTGTTATAGCAGCCTGAACTAAGACAGGTTGTGTGAAGGAATGAAGTATTGATATATGCTACACATGGATGAACCTTGAAAAAAATCATGTTAAGTGAAAGAAGTCAGACACCAAAAACCACACAAAAAAAAAAAAAAAAAAAAAAAAAAAGAAAAGAAAAGAAGGGGCACCTGGGTGCCTCAGTGGGTTAAAGCCTCTGCCTTCGGCTCGGGTCATGATCCCAGGGTCCTGGGATCGAGGCCCACATGGGGCTGTCTGCTGAGCAGGGAGCCTGCTTCCTCCTCTCTCTCTCTCTGCCTGCCTCTCTGCCTACTTGTGATCTCTGTCAAATAAATAAATAAAATCTTAAAAAAAAAAAAAAAGAAAAGAAAGAAAAAAAAAATAGAGGGAACTGCTTCATTAAAACCAATCCCAAATCAGCTAGTGGAGATGTGATTCAGCTTCAGCATTGCCAGTCATTTCTCTCAAGACAGATTGTAAGAGAGGTCATAACATCTCCCTTAGAAGCAGACCACTGTGCACATGCGGGAGCTCCCTGTTTCCGTCTTGCACCTGTTGGGTCGGTGGGACCTGCTTAGACTTGTGAACCCGGAAGAAGTCTCCAGCAGCGGCTGAAACTGGTGCAATAGTACCTGAGTATTGGGAGCATCACCTTTGTTTTTTTCTTTTAAACTCGTCTAGCAGTCTTGTCTTTGCTTGAAATCTTCTAGCAAGAAAAAGAATGCAAGTAATTAGACTTAATCTGATGCACTAACTTCTTACTTCTAAAAGCACTTAAACGTAAACCTTTGGTTGAGGATGGTAGCAATTCCTAATTACTGAAATCCCTTGTCCTAATTATATTGAAATCCCCATAAATGGGTAACGGCAAGTGTCATGAGGTTGCCTGAAAGTTTTCTCTTAAATTTATTTCTTTGGTTGTGGAGACATGAACATTGCACAAATTTGCCATTTTAACTATTCTGAGGTGTATGGTTGAGTGGTATTAAATGCATTCTCTGCATCGTACATGAGGCTACTTTTTGAAATTTATCTTTTAGTTGGTCACCTTTTCCCTTCAGAATAGGAAAGTGCACTCCAAGTCCTTCCACATCCAGTTCAGGGACATCAGTATTATTGTGGAGAGAACCCTGATACCAATCAGATAATTCTGAATTGCTTCATCCAGTACTTTTTGGGTAGGTTGTGTGAAGTCGGGATTAGCAAATTCTGGATGAAAAAGAATGCAGGTCCCAAGGATCCATCATAACCAACGTCAGTGGAAAATTCTTTCTTTGAGATTGCCTTGATTCCAGTAGACTGTTTAATCCACTTGGCTCTCCTGTGTCATACTTGCTGATTCTTTTCCTAAATCAGGGCAGACATAATTACAGCCCTCCTTTACTTCCATAGCTGTTTACAGGGATTGCTCTAGAGGAATTCCTACTTCTCAGCCTCTCAGCAGTTGCTGAATGAAATATGTTATAACTTGCCCTGTGATTGGAATGTGCCCTCCACAGCTGCAGATCACAGGTCCCTCAGTTCCAGGAAGGACAGGAGTGGTACCATCTTCACTATCTGGTCACCACACCAGTCACTATCAATTTTCTTACTTGTTTTGATGCTCGGGATGCTGCCTATGCAAGAGCAGCCGGCATGGCTTTGTATAAGCCTGAAGTTTTGTAGGGCTTGAATGTTATTTTAACAATATATTCTGTTTTCGGGAGCATTTAGTGGAGGTTTAATCAGCAGAAAGCAATGACTTTCAAATTCTGCTTTACGTATTTAAAGAACACTTGTTCCATAGACCTTTCCATCAAGTGGCAGTCTTCAACTATACCATACTGAGTTGGCCACTTCATGCTACGTGTTGCTTTTCCTATTACTTCATGCCCAATAAAGAAATCCAGGTTCACATTGCCTTTTCCCAGGAAGCTAAGATGGCCATAGATGTCCATGTCGCAGTAAGATCCAGGCTGGACCACAGTCAGAGAATTCTGTATAATTGTTTTGAATGGAGGTTATAGGGGAAGCAAGATAACACTTTGATTTCCAGGTTATTGTTTGCATCATTATTATTCTTTTTTACCTTCTTTTGTTTCAAATTTTTATTTTAATTCCAGTTAGTTAACATATAATGTAATATTGTTCCCAGGAGTAGAATTTAGTGATTCATCACTTACATATAACACCTAGTGTACTCATCACAACAAATACCATCCTTTTAAGAAAATACAAGTCAAAGAAGTCATGTGATGAAATGGGGAACGAAAGCAAGGTTTTGAGGACACTGAGCCTATCAGAAGCAGCTGGTGTGCTCCTGCCACTGGCCTGATGCTGGAGGCATTTTCTCAGTGGAGGAGGATGGCTCTCCAAAGTAGGGAAATGGGGATTGGTACAATGAAGACATAGTCTGATACAAAATAAGACCAAAGAGAAAAAGCCAAAACAGGTCCAGAAACTGGTTCAAGTCTGACTCTGTGGCTAAAGAGGCAACTTTTGTTATTTTGGCTTGATTCTTAGGAAAGAAGTGTTGGTGACCAAAATGAGGATCACAGCTGTGATCCAAACTCTGTGTTTGAGTTGTGGGTGCATACAAGATGACTGCTTTATACATTTGGATATCAATATATTCATAATGCTCTATTGTAATTACATTAAATTATAGTACACTAAAGACTCCATGAAGTCAGAGACCTTGTTCATTTTGTGAACTGCTCTATTCCTGGTAGCTAGAAAAGTGTCTGGCACTAGTACTTGCTTTTAGATGCTGAATGAATCTACTATTTCAAAGATGAAATTAAGCACAGCAGGAATACCTGAACCCACATGAACCCTATCACATCATTGACCCCTTTAAAGGGCACCTATAAAATTGATGTTGAAGTTTGGTCGTAAGTTAACTGTTTGTCTCCTTATTTATTCTACTGTTCTCTCTTGGAGAGAGTTAGCTTCTTAATTCTTTCTTCTTTCCAGTGAAAGCCAATTGTCATATCCTTTATTCATATTAAGTATAATGTCAAGTACTTCAAGGCAATAGTTTTCCAAAGGTAATTAAATTTTCTAAATTGATGAGATGATAGCTTAGTATAGCATTTAAATAATAATTTTTATAATGGGGGAAAGGTTTCTTTTTCTGTAATGGATTGGTTTTATTTATTTATTTTACATTCATGCATATCTTAAAAATTTATTTTTTTAAATTAACATATAATGTATTATTTGCTTCAGAGGTACATGTCTGTGAATCATCAGTCTTACACAATTTAAAGCACATACCCTCCCCAATGTCCATACTGAGCCACCCCATCCCACTCATCCTCCTCCCCTCCAGCAGCCGTCAGTTTGTTTCCTGAGATTGATTTTTTTATGGTTTGTCTCCCTCCCCAGTCCCAACTTGTTTAATTTATCCCTGCCTTCCCCCCACAACCCCCCTCCTTGCCTCTCAAATTCCTCATATCAGAGAGATCATATGACAGTTGTCTTTCTCTGATTTACTTATTTCACTCAATGTAATACCCTCTAATTCTATCCACATCATTACAAATGGCAAGAGTTCATTTTTTTTCATGGCTGCATAATATTCCATTGTACATATACACCACATCTTCTTTATCCATTCATCTGTTGATGGACATCTAGGTTCTTTCCATAGTTTGACTATTGTGGACATTGCTGCTATAAACATTCAGGTGCATGTGCCCCTTCAGATCACTACATTTTATCTTTAGGGTAAATACCCAGTAGTGCAATTCCTGAGTCATAGGGTAGCTCTATCTTCAAATTTTTGAGGAACCTCCATGCTGTTTTCCAGAGTGGCTGCACCAGCTTGCCTTTCCACCAACAGTGCAGGAGCGTTCCCCTTTCTCCGTATCCTTGCCAGCATCTGTCATTTCCTGACTTGTCAATTTAAGCCACTCTGACTGGTGTGAGGTGGTATCTCATTGTGGTTTTGATTTGTATTTCCCTGATGCCGAGTGATGTGGAGCACTTTTTCATGTGTCTGTTGGCCATTTGGATGTCTTCTTTGCAGAAATGTCTGTTCATGTCTTATGCCATTTCTTGATTGGATTATTTGTTCTTTAGGTGTTGAGTTTGGATACTAGCCCTTATCTGATATGTCGTTTGCAAATATCTTCTCTCATTCTGTCAGTTGTCTTTTGGTTTTGTTGACTGTTTCCTTTGCTGTGCCAAAGCTTTTGATCTTGATGAAGTACCAATAGTTCATTTTGCCTTTGGTGATGTTTCTAGGAAGAAGTTGCTGTGGCTGAGGTCAAAGAGGTTGCTGCTTCTGTTCTCCTCAAGGATTTTGATGGATTCCTGTCTCACATTGAGGTCTTTCATCCATTTTGAGTCAACTTTTGTGTACAGTGTAAAGAAATGGTCCAATTTCATTTTTTCTGCATGTGGCTGTCCAATTTTCCCAACACCATTTGTTGAAGAGACTGTATTTTTTTCATTGGACATTCTTTCCTGCTTTGTCAAAGATTGGTTGACCCTAGAGTTGAGAGTCCATTTCTGGGCTCTCTATTCTGTTCCATTGATCTATGTGTCTGTTTTTATGCCAGTACCATATTGTCTTGATGATGACAGCTTTGTAATACAGCTTGAAGTCTGGAATTGTGATGCCACAAACTTTGGTTTTCTTTTTCAATATTCCTCTGGCTATGCAGGGTCTTTTCTGGTTCCATAAAAACTTTGGATTATTGGTTCCATTTCTTTGAAAAATATTGATGGTATTTTGATAAGGATTGCATTAAATGTGTAGATTGCTTTAGGTAGCATAGACATTTTCATGATATTTGTTCTTCCAATTCATGAGCATGGAACTTTTTCCCATCTTTGTGTCTTCCTCAATTTCTTTCATGAGTACTCTATAGTTTTCTGAGTACAGATTCTTTGCCTCTTTGGTTAGGTTTATTCCTAGGTATCTTACAGTGTTGGGTGCAGTTGTAAATGGGTTTGACTCCTTAATTTCTCTTTCTTCTGCCTTGCTGTTGGTGTATAGAAATGCAACTGATTTCTGTGCATTGATTTTATATCCTGACACTTTTCTGAATTCCTGTATGAGTTCTAGCAGTTTTGGAGTGGAGTCTTTTGGGTTTTCCACATAAAGTATCATATCATCTGCAAAGAGTGATAGTTTGACTTCTTCTTTGCCATTTCAGATGCCTTTTATTTCTTTTTGTTGTCTGATTGCTGAGGTTAGGACTCGCAGTACTATGTTGAAGTGGTGACAGTGGACAGCCCTGCTTTGTTCCTGACCTTAGGGGAAAACTCTCAGTTCTTCCCCATTGAGAATGAAATTTTCTGTGAGCTTTTCATAGACAGCTTTGATGATATTGAAGTATGTACCCTCTATCCCTACACCATGAAGAGTATCGATCAAGAAAGGATGCTATACTTTGTCAAATGCTTTTTTCAGCACCTATTGAGAGTGTCTTATGGTTCTTGTCCTTTCTTTCATTACTGTATTGTATCACATTGATTGATTTGCAAATGTTGAACCACCCTTGCATCCCAGGAATAAATCCCACTTGGTTGTGGTACATAATCCTTTTAATGTACTGTTGGATCCTGTTGGCTAGTATTTTGGTGAGGATTTTAGCACCCATGTTGATGAGGGATATTGGTCTGAAATTCTCCTTTTTGATGGGGTCTTTGTTTGGTTTTGAGATCAAGGTAATGCTGGCCTTATAAAATGAGTTTGGAAGTTTTCCTTCCATTTCTATTTTTTGGAACAGTTTCAGGAGAACAGTTTTTAATTCTTTAAATATTTGGTAGAGGGGTGCCTGGGTTGCTCAGTGGGTTAAAGCTTCTGCCTTCAGTTCAGGTCATGATCCTGGGATCGAGCCCCACATCAGGCTCTCTGCTCAGTAGGGAGCCTGCTTCCCCTTCTCTCTCTCTGCCTGTCTCTCTGCCTACTGGTGATCTCTGTCTGTCAAATATATAAATAAAATCTTTAAAAAAATATATTTGGTAGAGTTCCCCTGGAAAGCCATCTGGCCTTGGACTCTTGTTTGTTGGGAAGTTTTTGATGACTGCTTCAATCTCATTACTGGTTAAGGGTCTGTCCAGGCTTTCTATTTCTTCCTGGTTCAGTTTTGTGTTTATATGTCTCTAGGAATGCATCCATTTCTGCCAGATTGTCAAATTTGTTGGTCATAATTTGTCCTTATAATTGTATTTCTTTGGTATTGTTTGTGATCTTTCTTCTTTCATTCATGATTTTATTATTTTGGGTCCTTTCTTTTTTCTTTTGGATAAGTCTGGCCAGGAGTTTATCAATCTTATTAATTCTTTCAAAGAACCAGCTCCTAGTTTTGTTGATTTGTTCTACTGTGCTTTTGGTTTTTATTTCATTGATTTCTGTTCTGGTCTTTATTATTTCTCTTTTGCAGAAATAATAAGGCTTTTTTTTTTCCTGTTCTTTCTCTGGCTTTTTTTAGCTATAGTGTTAGGTTGTGTACTTGAGACCTTTCTTGTTTCTTGAGCAAGGCTTGTATTGCTATATACTTTCCTCTCAGGACTGCCTTTGCTGCATCCCAAAGCTTTTGAACTGTTGTGCTTTCATTTTCATTTGTTTCCATGAATTTTAAAAAAATTCTTCTTTCATTTCCTGGTTGACCCATTCATTCTTTAGCAGGATGCTCTTTAGCATCCTGTATTTGAGGTTTTTTTTTAAACTTTCCTCTTGTGGTTGAGTTTTGGTTTCAAAGATTATGGTCTGAAAATATGCAGGGAATGATCCCAGTCTTTGGTACTGGTTGAGGCCTGATTTTTGACCCAGGATGTGATTTATTCTGGAGGATGTTCCAGATGCACTAGAGAAGAATGTGTACTCTGTTGCTTTGGAAAGGTATGTTCTATATATATCTATGATGTCCATCTGGTCAAGTGTTTCATTTGAAATCTTTATTTCCTTCTTGATCTTGTACTTAGATGATCAGTCCATTTCAGTGAGGGGGAGCTGTTAAAGTCTCCTACTATTATTGTTGATGTGTTTCTTTGATTTTGTTATTAATTGGTTTATATAATTGACTGCTCCCACATTAGGGGCATAGATATTTATTATCTATGGGGCATAGATAATTGTTAGATCTTCTTTTTGGACAGACCCTTTAAGTATGATATGCCCTTCCTCATGTCTTATTATAGTCTTTGGCTAAAATCTAATTTCTCTGATATAAGGATTGCCACCCCAGCTTTCTTTTAATGTTGATTAGTATGGTAAATTGTTTTCCACCTCCTGACTTTAAATCTGGAGGTGTCTTTGTGTCTAAAATGAGTTTTCTGCAGACAGGATATTGATGGGTCTTGTTTTTTTAATCCATTCTGATACCCTGTATCTTTTGATTGGAGCATTTAGCCCATTCACATTCAGGGTAGCTATTAAAGACATGAATTTACTGCCATTGTACTGCCTATAAGGTGACTGTTACTGTGTATTGTCTCTGTTCCTCTCTGGTCTGTTACTTTTAGGCTCTCTCTTTGCTTAGAGGACCCCTTTCAATATTTCCTATAGGGATGTCTGGCATTTGCAAATTCTCTTAGTTTTTGTTTTTCCTGAAAGTTTTTATCTCCCTTCTATTTTTACTGATAGTCTAGCTGGATATAATATTCTTGCCTGCATATTTTTCTCATTTAGTACTCTGAATATATCATGACAGTCCTTTCTGGCCTGCCAGATCTCTGTGAATAGGTCTGCTGTCAACCCAATATTTCTACTATTATATGTTATAGACCTCATGTCCTGAGCTGCTTTTAGGATTTTCTCTTTGTCACTGAGACTTTTAAGTTTTACTATTAGATGACGGGGTATGGACCTATTTTTACTGATTTTGAAGGAGGTTCTCTGTGCCTCCTGCATTTTGATGCTGCTTCCCTTCACCAAATTAGAGAAGTTCTCTGCATAATTTGCTACAGCTGCCCCCTTCTTCTGGGATCCCAATTATTCTAATATTGTTTCATCTTATGATATCCCTTATCTCTTGAATTCTCCCCTTGTGGTCCAGTTGTTGTTTATTTCTACTTTTCTCAGTTTCTTTATTCTCTATCATTTGGTCATCTATATCATTAATTCTCTATTCTGCCTCATTTATCCTAGTAGTAAAAACCTCCATTTTCTATTGCACCTCATTAATAGCTTTTTTGATTTCAACTTGGTTAGATTTCAGTTCTTTTATTTCTCCAGAAAGGGATTCTCTAGTATCTTCTATCCTTTTTTCAAGGCCAGCTAACACCTTGATAATGTCATCTGAACTCTCATTCTGACATCTGACTAATGTCCATGTTGATTAAGTCCTTAGCCATTGGTACTGGCCCTTGTTCTTTTTTGGGGGGTGAGTTTTTCCACCTTATCATTTTATCCAGATGAGAAGAGATGAATGAGAGAACCAAATATTAAAGGGTAGCAAGGACCCCAGAAATATATACACTAACCAAATTGAAGGAGACTCAAAACTGGGAGAAGAAATGAGGAATAAAATAATTAAGCTGGTGAATGGAACAGAGTCACACAATTGATTTTGGGTGTACTTTGTCTGTTAGAAGAAACTGTCTCCCAAAATTTTAAAGAAAGAAAAACATGTAGGTACAAAAATAAAGGTAAACACAATGGAGGAATGGAATATGATTGTAAAAATGAAAATTAAAAAAGATTCTAAAAAAGGAATTGATAAGACAGGAAGTTGGTTGAAAAAAGAAAGGAGAAGAAAAAAATGAAAGAATGTGACCAGGCTGGAGACTAGAACATAGCCATGTGCTAGATTTAGGGTATATTTTGATCTGTTAGAAGAAGCTATATCCCAAAGTTTTAAAGAAAGAGAAACCTATATGTATACAAAAAATAAGTTTAAATACAATGAAGGGACTGAATATGACTATGGCAATGTAAAGTAAAAAAGATTTTTAAAAAAGACATTGATAAGATAAAACAGTTAAAAAATGTTAAAATAGGAAAAAGGAAAAATTAATAAAGAATAGAAAAAGAAAAAAATAAACTTTAAAAAATTCAACTTTGAAAGACTATAGAATCATGGGGAAAAAGCCATCAATTCTATGTATTGTATTTCCCTAGCTCTGGAGTTCCACAGTTCTCATTGATCAGTCAACTTGGTCTTGGCTGGATGTTCTTGCTAATCTTCTGGGGGAGGGTCTTGTTGCAGTGATTCTCAAAGGTCTTTACCTGAGGCAAAATTGCACTGCCCTTGCTGGGGGCCTGGCTAATCTGCTTGGTTTTGCTCTTGGTAGCTTTTGTTCTCTGAACACTTTCTGTATGGCTTTGGAGGACAGGAATGAAAATGGTGGCCTCCCAATCTCTGGCCCAGATAAGCTGAGACCTTGGGGCCCCACTCCTCAGTGTGCCCTCAGAGAAAAACATTCAATCACTCCCGTTTCCCTGGTTTCCAGTCATACTCCGTGCTCATCCAGCTTGTGACTGAGCATTTCTACCTCTTGTGTACTCCCCCATTTGGAGCCTCCAAACCCAGCAGATTCCTACAGTGCACTCCCACAATGCTCCTCCTGGAAGAGGAAGGAGGGGGTCTCCCCACATCTGCCACTTATGGAGTCCCAGCTCAAAGAGCAGTGGCCCAACTATGTCTTGGATCACAGTTAAGATAACCTGAACCTGAAAGCCCCCTCTTCATCTCTGTCTCTGCAGCTGTCTTCCCTGCTCCAATACACAGGAATTCTGCCACACTCAGACACCCCTGGTGTTTTGTGACCCCAGGGATCCTGAGACCACACTGTCCCCACAAGTGCTCCACCTCCCGCTTAGCTTCAGGTGCGACTTCCCTCAGTGAAACAGACTTCTCAAAGTTTCAATTTCATGCTCTGCTGCTCTACTGCTCGTCGGGAGCCTGCCCCTCCCCTGTGGTCTATCTTCTTGTCACTTCGGATTCACGTCTCTGCCCATCCTACCTTCCAGAAAGTGGTTGCTTTTCTGTTCCTAGAACTGCTGCTCTTCTTCTCTTTGATCTCCTGTTGTGTTTGTAGGTGTTCGGAATGGTTTGAAAACTACCTAGCTGAACTCTTGGGACCCAAAGATACTTAGGTCTCCTACTCCTCCACCATTTTGCTCCTCCCCTAGATTGGTTTTGTTTTAAAATTCTTATTAACATTGAAAATTTTGGAAAATAGTGTGGAAAGTGATTTGACTTACACTGGAACTCTAGAGGAAGTATGAAACTCTTAGCAAAAAAGATAGGCTCTCTGTGGGCTCACACAGGATGGAATCTCTATTTTTCCTTTCCTCTTTCAAAAAAATTTTTTTCCTCTTCTTTTTTTGAAGAGGTGACAAAGAATGATTCATTTTTCACCCTGACTCTGAGGGATATGTTGTATGTGGTGGTATTTCTTCCTCTTGCTCATAAAGAAGTCATACTAATAGTAGCCAAGATCTTATAGCATCCTTAGTGTGTGATTTGATTTCGAGGAGAATAAACTAGGTACCACTCAACATTCAAACAGCATGCAACAGTATTTGACATATTAGCCTAGTTGTGGGCAAAGTTGGCCATAAATTCCAAATATCTCCTAAATCAGTCACTCAAAGAACACCTGCAGGGCACACACATACACAGGAAACCAGCACTAAAAACGCCAGCACTCAGGACCAGGCAGGTCATGGTCACCAGCCACTGGTAGGCTTTGGCAAAAGCATCTAATTGTCATTTCCAAATTTGGGTTTTGCTTTGTGTCCAGAGCCCATATCAAACACATTGTTGCAATCAAGCAAATTGTCTGTCATGGTAAGTTTCATGGAAATGTTTTCTTGCACTTCTCTGATGCATATAAATGAGGTGAAAATCCCATTTTGCTTTCTTTTGAATATGAAATATTAAGATTATAAAGGATGGTGTGATCACAACATAGTAGCACTTGAAAACATATTCTGTAGCTGAAACCAAATCATATTCTTCCCACAAATGAATTATCTAGCACTATGAGTTTCTGAAAAGCCTATACAGCCAGACTTAATGTCTTCTTCTGTTGTTGTTAGTTTAAAGTTGTTGTGACATTCACTCCCTATTTTCCTTTCAAATGTAAAATTGGCGAAAATACTTTGTAAGCTGTGATGTGCCTTTCATGTGTAAACTACCATGATTTCTAAGAGTTTAAAAATTGCATTTGGCACTATATATAAAAAGGATTTTTTTGGGGGGTTTATGGTTATGTTTCTGGTTGCATTTCACTCAGCAGATGTCCCTTGTCAGGGGCATACATCTATAAGAAGCAAATTATTCCATCTGCTTGCAGTGCTACATGTGCTGAAGAAAGGGCTTTGTAGCTACCAGCAGAAGCCAGATCTAAATCTGTGATTCAAAAAATGCCAAAGGCACTTCTGCTCAGATAATGTATGAAGCCAGGTGGGATTAATTAGGGACATTATATACTCATGCCTGAAGTGCCAGCTTTGGCTCCATTCTCATGGCTCCTTGACACCACTGTTAATCTCAGAATTTTAGATACTGATAGTAGAGTCCAGACTCACCACCACCATCAGGAAACTTGGAGGGGGGTTTTAAGATATCAGGGTCTATGCATCTCTGTGCTACTGCCCTTTTGTTTGTATTTGTAAGGAGTTGCTCTGGTAGGAGGAACAGGGCAGGGGGAAACCTTGTATGGAGGGCAACGATGATAAAATGGCCAAGTCTTTTCATGGTGGTCAGGTTGGTGGCAGCTGCTGCCCCAACCAGTTCTGAGGCTTTGGGAGTTTTATCTACTTTCTCCTCCTGATCCAGCCTCAGTCCTTGAGAATTTGGACCTGAATAAAAGGAGCTAAGGCTTAACCAAAGACTTGAGGCAAAGAGCAATTTGTGTTTTGTTAAAGACAAGGTTGACCTGGGATGCCAAGAAATATCTGAATCCTGATTCCAAGCAAGGAGGTGGAAAGCCAGAATTCTGCTGTGAAAGGTTAGCCAAAGATAATGGGAAAGATGGAGTAAGCTAGGCAGACCCTGGAGAACTCTGCTGAGGCATTGAAGAAATGATTCTTCAGTTTCTTTTGGCCTAAAATGTGACTGATGGGAAAACAATTTGCCTTTCCTTTAGATTGTTGAGCTATATGAGGACTTAGAGACCCATGGGAATTGAGTGGTCTTTTCTGCCTTATCACCATCACCATCATCTTATCACTATCACCAGGTGATATTTTGATGCACTTGTTTAGGGAGCGTCCTAATACAGAGGTCTAGACATCAAGCTGTAGGGGTAGAAAACTTCCATGGAAATAACAGACCATGTTTGTACATTAAATGGTTATTTTCAAAGACAAGTACACATATATTGGTTCACATGTGCAGTCAGAATAATTGGTCAATGAGGAGGAAGGAGTTATTGCATCTGGACTATGACCTACTTTTCCTCTGACTACTAGGGAATGTGCCATGTGGGTTGGGGGAAGAAGGCAGGTAACCCTAACTAATATCCTAGACAAAATGATTCTGGACCTCCAAGTAGATACACTAAAAATATATGCTTGTAGGAGGATCCTTTCTATGGATGTCCTTGAAAATAGACATAAAAGCTCAGGTATAAAGCAGAGATGTGTCATAAACAAAATGCTCTCTTACTCTGTAAGAGAACCCCATAAATGCTCCATTGGAGACCTCATCCATCACCCTGGGCCTAAGAACATGTGCTCATCACAAGGGGAAAGGACGTGGGGACCTCCCTTTTTGTTCTAGACTTCTTTCTGCTTTGTCTGAGACCCAGATTACCTGAATCTTTACATCAAGACAAACCCTTAATACTGTAAGCTTACTGAGTAAGAGCTTGACTTGTGATACTTTGTATTAGTTCAGGTAATCATCAAGTAGAGAAGAGGAAACAAAGGAAATGGTTCCAAGTACACGTGTCCATTGCTTAAGATCCACTTTCTCTTAAGATCCACTTTCTTAGCTTTTTAAAATTTTGGACAATTGTACACATCTAATTTATGGAGAAGAATAAAAGAGGAAAGTTTTAAATCAGATTTGTTAAGTATTTGATGATTTTTCCCCTATTTTTTATTGTAGTGAAATATATATAAAAAATTTACCATTTTAACCATTTTTAAGTGTGACATTAAATACATTCACACTGTTGTGGAACCACCATTGCTATTCATTTTCAGAACTTTTTCACCATTCCAGATAGAAACACTATACTCATTAAATAATAGGTCCCTGTCCCTCCTCCTCTAGCTCCTGGTGCTTCTGTTCTACTTTTTGTCTCCATAAATTTGCCTATTCTAGGTACCTCACTTTAAGTAGAATGATACAACATTTGTCCTTTTGTGTCTGACTTATTTCTCTTAGCATAATGTTTGCAAGGTTTATTCATGTTGTAATATATATTAGCATTTCATTCATTTTTAAGGGTTGATAATATTCTGTTGTGTACACACAAACACCCACACCCCCTATACTTTTTTTATCCATTTATCTGTTGATGGACATTTAGATTGTTTCCATATTTTGGCTATTGTGAATAATTCTGCTATGAAAATTGGTATATAAGTATCTATGGAGTCCTTGTTTTCAATTCTTTTGGATATATACCCAGAAGTGAAATTGCTCAATCATATGATACTTCTATATTCAACTTTTTGAGGAATAATCATGCTGGTTTCCACAGTGACTATACCATTTTTACATTTCCAGTAGCAATGCAATGCATCTGGATTCCAATTTCTTCACACGCTTGCCAACATTTGTTCTGTTTTCTTTCTCTTCCTTCCTTCCTTCCTTCTTCTCTCCCTCTTACTCTCTCTTCCTCTCTCTGTTTCTTTATATTTATTTATCTTCTTTCTTTCTTTCTTTCTTTCTTTCTTTCTTTCTTCTTTCTCTCTTCCTTTTTTTTTTTTTTTGATAATTTTCACCCTAATGAGTACCTTAGCTACTTTTTAGCTAAGTCTCATTATTAAATATCACTATATTGTCCCTATGTGCAGCTAGTTCATCTTTCTGGGCAGCTTTGCCTCTGGAACAGCTTTATCCCTAGAACAAAACTTCCAAGACTGAGCTGCTTATCTCTTTGAAGTTCTTTGTTAATTTCATTCCCCTTTTGTTACCTCTAGCCAATGTCTTTGGGAAATTGATGGGTAAATAATAGAGAAGTTGCAGGGCCATATTGACCCACTAGCATAACCTCATTCAGTAAAAATAGTAAAGGAACAATAAATTCACATCAACTTTCTTTACAGGCAATAAATTCACATCAACTTTCTTTCTATTGTGTGTCATCTTATTCAGCTTTGACTAACCGTGCAGATAAAGAAGGATTTCACATATTTTGCCTGATCCGCTGCTCTGTTCATTGTTCTGATCTTTTTGGTATGGTTTGCCTTCTAGACAGTTGAATGGCATATTTGTTTAATAAAAGTGACTTTTCTTTTCTTCCTTTCTTTTTTTTTTTTTAAAGATTTTATTTATTTATCAGAGAGAGAGAGGGGGAGAGAGTGAGCACAGACAGACAGAATGGCAGGCAGAGGCAGAGGGAGAAGCAGGCTCCCTGCTGAGCAAGGAGCCTGATGTGGGACTCGATCCCAGGACACTGTGATCATGACCTGAGCCGAAGGCAGCTGCTTAACCAACTGAGCCACCCAGGCGTCCCCTTCCTTTCTTTTTTTTTCCCTTTTCTTTCTTTCTTTCTTTCTTTCTTTTTTTTTTTTTTTTTTTTTTGAGAGTGAGAGAGAGAGGGAATGCATAAGCAGGGGGATGGGCAAAGGGAGAGGGAGAGAGAATCTTAAGTAGGCTCTACCCCCTCCTCAGAGCCTGATATGGGTCTCGAACTCTAAGATCATGATCTGAGCCAAAATCAACAGACACTTAACCAAATGAACCACCTAGGTGTCCCCAAAATGATTTTCATTTACTAATGATATTATTGTTATTTTGAATATAATATTCAGTAAATTATCATGAGGAATTTATATTACTGATTGCTTGAGCTATCATTGCCTTAAAAGTGCATGTACATTCTGAATATCACAGATTGTTTTTGGTTGTTTTGTTAGTAAAAGTAACATCTGCTCCCTCTAGATCTTTAGATCCTATCTGCTTCTGTTACTGATGAAGCCCAAACATTCAGACTACAGTTGGCACTACAGTGATGGAGGCCAGGCTGGGGCCTGTTCTCCCTACTGGGTTGTTGATAAAGTTGTCTGCCATTCTGCCAGGTTGTGGGGGCAGAATGCTGGCAACACTATTGTTCAGGATTTCTTAAGCTTTGCCAGCTGGCAATGATATCATCCAGGGGATAAATATGACCCTAACTCCCTGCTACATAAAATACACACATATACAACATTCATTTTGATTCTTCTGTGATTTACTGAGTGCTGTAGAAATCTCTAAATATTATCAGTTAGAAGAAGCTGAATATAATCTGTCCTTTGCTTAAGTTATCTTTTTTTTAATAGAATGATTGATGAAGATCTTAGGGTATTTTTGGCACTTTATGTAAGTGGCCAGTTTTATAAAATACATATAATGGTATTTAGATTCCTCACTTAAGCAACTAGGATCTTGAGTTGAAATCAGAGTTTCTAGAGGTATTGGCGATTTTAAGAGACTATTTTTCTAAAACTTAATTTTATTTCTTCAGTGTTCCAAGCTTCATTGTTTATGCACCACACCCAGGGCTCCATGCAATACGTGCCCTCCTTAATAACCACCACCAGGCTCATGGTTTGTCAGTGACTGTATATCCTCTAGGATCTTGCCAATCAGAGTGTGGCTGGGACCAGCAGCATCCCCTTCCCCTGGGAAATCATTAGAAAGGAAAGATCTTAGGTCCTTTTCCAGACCTGCAGGAAGAAGAATTTTCATTTTAACAAAATCCTTGAGTGATTTGTAAGCATATTAAAATGGAAGATGTGATTGTCTTGAAGAGTATTTCTATTTAAATTAGAGGAAGATTCTTTTATATCAAGTCATAGAAGTCTAAAATGCACAAGATGCTCCTTTTCCTCTTATAACTGAGTAAAAGGATGCTGAAAGATGAATCTTAGGTACTCTATCTTTAAGTGTCTTTTCATGGAATTTTGGCAGAATTGTAACTGAAATATGATTTCCAAGCCCATTTAAGTTTCTCTATAATTTACTCTTTATCAGTAACCTTAAAGTGAGTTTTCAAGGATGTGGTTCTTTTCATGAAGGATGGCATGGATTATAAATTGATATACTTTTTGTGATTGTAACATAATTTATGTTCCTCTAGAGCCTCTGGAGAAAGACTGAGGAAAGTTATGAGACATTAATAGGTTATTGCAACATCTTCTGTCTTAGCTAGTTTAACAAATATGAGGATTTTATTTATTTTAAAATTTTAGATTTTTTAATTTTTTTAGGTTTTTAAGTATAGATTTTATTCATTCATTTATTTATCTACAGAGTATTAAGTAAAGGCTAGAAGATGTTTTTTCCAAAAAGAATTTTTTTTCATTTTAGAAATGTTTTAGAATAGGTGCAAATAAAATTTGGGTAAAATAAATCCTAGCAATTGAAGAAAAATATATTTAAAAATATATTTTATTTCATATCTATTACTACTTAATACTGTTTTATATTGAACTGCTATATGAACTTATCATACATGAAAGCATGTAAATCAAACAAGGCAGTTTTTAATATACCTCTTTTAAATTTTGGAAGTTTGCATTTCACAGTATTTAGAATTTTCACCCTCAGGTGCATGTACACCATTCAATGCATATAATATGAAATTTTTTTCATTTTCATTCCACAACTTCAATAAGTAGCTCTTACATTAGAACAAAGGTTTAAGTCCATGTGTAAATTCTGGCAATACTGGGGCTTAACTTTTCCAATTATTTTTCTGCTAAAATTGTCTGAAGATGTTGAGTTACTGAGACATCTTTACTATTATGCCTTGGAAAGCATTTCATGGTATGTTTGCAGAACAACTGCCACATCTTAGGAAGAAGACATTAGCTCATGAGAGAACATGCATTTCTAATACAGAATTGCTTTGATGTTTAACAAGAAGATGATGGTGAAATTAAACACCACATTCTCTTCCTCACTTTTTCTGGTAACAATCATTGAGCTTAGCAAAATTAAGAAATCTCAGACTGTTCTATGTGCTAATACTGTATCTCATCCCTGTACATCACTGTATCTCACCCATGGCCTGTTCCAAGAAATAGAGAAGAGGATATGAGGTCATTTGTGATAAACATTCTGGTACCAGATTATTCCAAAGTGTTTGCTGACAAAACTCAAAATAACAGTCACTTGGCCACTATTACAGCCGTGTGTGAACTGCTTGTTTTTAAGAAAATATTCAGACATGAAACTGACACTAATTTTGAGGTTTTTTAAATTGTTTTATGCAATATATAAGTAGAGTCTGATGTGACTATAATTCTTGTGTTTATGAGAAGGGTTGGTTCATAAACAATCCCAAGTAGCACATCATGATTTTATTAGATCTCACAACCTTTTCTAATCTCTCTCTCCTAGAAAAAGTCAAGCACCCAGACAATTAAAATAAATTGATCATTTCATATTGTTAGACATTAACAGAAATTAATGAGCTTTAATTTTTACCACATTCAAGGACCTGGACTGGATTCAAATCCAGTTTCCTCTAACACAGTGGCATTCAGTGTAGAGAATATGAGGCAGTGACATATATGAGCAGCATGGAGGAAATCTATGTTCCAGCACACAACTTTATACTTCTGGTATCATCTGATTTTATATTTATGAAGATAAGATATACTTAATACTTGTTTGGGTAATAATAAAATTATTGAGCACAACTTTTTTTTTTTTAAAGATTTTATTTATTTATTTGACGGACAGAGATCTCAAGTAGGCAGAGAGGCGGACAGAGAGGGGAGGAAGCAGGCTCCCTGCTGAACAGAGAGCCTGAAGTGGGGCTGGATCCCAGGACCCGGAGATCATGACCTGAGCCAAAGGCAGAGGCTTTAACCCACTGAGCCACCCGGGTGCCCTGAGCACAACTTTTTGACTCTTCATGTTCCTGTGGCTTGCTGGGGTATAAAGGCCTGACAATGCATCAAATATGGGCTATGTATTCTCAAGTGTTGTCTTGACTCAAGATTGTACATCTCTAACCCTTGGCACATGAATATTACCACTATGTCTAATTGTATGGCCCCAACAAGTCTACTTTACTGTTCATTTCTTTGAAGAGCCATGACATGAGTGTGAGACACTTAGAGAACCATTAGGCATCTTCTTGACTGTACTTTCAAAAATGGTTTTCTTAAGAAGGTAGACATATTTCTGATAGGAACACCAGAAGTGGAAAAATAATGGGTCTGGGAGTCAAACATGTAAAGACAGTCTACAAGATATATTAGTACATCTTGTCCCTTTAGAAACACTGCCACTTTCCCCTCAAGTACAGCTCTTTAAAGTTAATATAGTTTAAAAATTGAATTTTGGGAAGGACCATTTGGCCCTTGATACTTAAGTATATATAATGAAACAGAAAAAAAAAAGCAACAAGAAAGACATCACATTGCTTTATTTCATGGACTAACAGCTGGGATGCTCATTTACTGTCTTTTTCAGGCTAATAAAATTTTTCTAAAACAGCCTTCCAAATACCAGTAGGAAAGCCAAGATTTTTTTTTCTAGAAATCAAATGACTTCTTATAATACTATTTTATGGAATCTGCTGATTATTTTACCATTTGGGGATAAAGATATAGTCTCAAGAGCTGTAGAAATTCAACTCTAGAAATTCAAATAACTGCTTCTCATGCTGTGCTGATACAAACATAGACTTTCATTGCATCTTCATTTTATTGTACACCAAAACCAATGCACAACTATCAGGGAAGTAGTTGTCAGATGACAGTTTAGCCTGGGTTTGCGTGTCAATTTTCTGTGTATGTTTACCTCTGATGTTTCCAAACCTCCATATCTCCTCTCATCTCTTTATTCTCCCTGAAGAGACTGTTGGTGGAAGGAGGAAAAAATGGCAGCATGACAGTTGATATTGTATTAATTAGCCCACCCAGGGTTTGATGGAGAATAGAAAACACCAGATAAATAAAGAGCTCTTCTTGGGGCATGAGATGAAAAGTCATACATCAGCATTTACTGATAAAGATACTTGAAAACTTTGCCAGATAAATCTGATGAATACAGATCTGGATTTTGTTACTTTTGTTTGGGATTTCAGGATTATGTGTGCAGATGTTTCTAATGAAAGTAAAAATTATAATATCTATTTCTTCTCTATATTGTTGATTTCGGCTGTGCCTTCTTTTATACATCTTTTCATTAATTAAAATAATAACGGTAATAGGGAAAACTGTTATTTATTGAGTATTCTAACTCTGACTAGTAATTATTATATTTTCCATATATAAATTAAATAATAAATTTAAGATATTTCCACCAGTTGGGGGGGGGAAAGGTAGTTACTATTATTATCTGCTTTGAGGAGGTGAAGAAACTGAGGCCCAGATAGGTTTAGTAATTTTCCCCAGATTATACAGCTAGTATGGGGGTATCATCAGGATTTATTTCCAGAACCTGTTCCCTTCACCACTATGTTATATAGCCATTCACTCATGGGCAGAACACACAGTGTTTTTTACCTCTGGCAGCTATGTGTATTGTCTGCTGGCATATCTTGGATTCACAGCAGACACTGGCAGGGAGATGCCAGTAAACAGAATCAGTTTCTTACATGATATTCTTGGAACGGACATGGTGAAAAACTGTCAGCATGGTCACATGGTGAGTCACAGGTAGGATTTCTGTGGCTAATGGCATGCATATGAATAGTTCTGGTCCACACTGCCCTGAACAGTGTGTGAAAAATAAAACAAGTGAAATCCATGACTCATTTCCAGCCAGTCCTCCAGCTTTTACTTGGAAAAGTCCCAGGAGGACAGAACAAAGATTTTGAAATAAAAATTGTACAAATTTTAGGATTCTTTGTTCTAGCTCTTTGAAAAATGCTGGTGAAATTTTGATTGCGATTGCATTGAAAGTATAGATTGCTCTAGGCAGTATAGACATTTTAACAATGTTTATTCTTCTGATCCATGAGCATGGAATGGTCTTTCATCTCTTTGTGTCTTCAATTTCTTTCATGAGCATTCTGTAGTTCCTTGAGTACAGATCCTTTACCTCTGGTTAGGTTTATTCCCAGGTATCTTATGGTTCTTGGCACTATAGTAAATGGAATTGATTCTCTAATTTCCCTTTCTGTATTTTCATTGTTAGTGTATAAGAAAGAAACTGATTCCTGTACATTGATTTTGTATCCTGCCACATTACTGAGTTGCTGTATGAGTTCTAGTAGTTTGGGGAGGGAGTCTTTTGGGTTTTCTATATAAAGTATCATGTCATCTGTGAAAGAGTGTTTGACTTCTTCTTTGCCAATTGAATACCTTTTATTTCTTTTCTTTATTTTGTTGTCTGATTGCTGTTGTTAGGACTTCTAGTACTATGTTGAACAAGAGTGGTGAGAGTGGGCATCCTTGTCATGTTCCTGATATCAAAAGAAAAGCTGTCAGCTTTTCCCCATTGAAGATGATATTCACTGTGGGGTTTTCATAGATTTTATGAAGTTGAGGAATGTTCCCTCTATCCTATACTTTGAATCATTTTAATCAGGAACAGATGCTCTTTATCTTCCCAAATGCTTTTTTTGCATCAATTGAGATGACCATGTGGTTCTTCTCTCTTTTCTTATTGATTTTTTCTATCACATTGATTGATTTGTGAATTTTGAACCTCCCTTGCATTCCATGGATAAATCCCACTTGGTCATGGCAGATAATCTTTTCAATGTACTGTTGAATCCTATTAGCTAGGATTTTGTTGAGAATCTTGGCATCCATACTCTTCAGGGATATTGGTCTGAATTTCTCCTTTTTGGTGGTGTCTTTGTCTGGTTTGGGGATCAGGGTAATGCTGGCTTCATAAAAAGAGTCTGGAAGTTTTCCTTTTGTTTCTATTTTTTGAAACAGCTTTAGGAGAATAGGTATTATTTCTTCTTTGAATGTTTGGCAGAATTCCCTGGGGAATCTGTCAGGTCCTGGGCTCTTGTTTTTTGGGAGATTTTTGATCACTGCTTCAATCTTGTTGGTTCAATCCAAAACAATGGGAAGATGGACTGCGTGGGGAGGGGCCGGCTCCAGGCAAGCCGCGGAGCAACGGAGCACTAAATCAGGACTTTTAAAAGTCTGTTCCACTGAGGGACATCACTCCAGAGGCTAAACCGGGGTGAAGCCCACATGGGGTCAGCGTTGCCCCAGGTCCCGCAGGCTCACAGAAGGATCAGGGGTGTCTGAGTGTCGCAGAGCTCCCAGGTATTAGAACGGGGAAGCCAGCTACAGAGACAGAGCTGAGGAGTGAGCTCTCAGCTCTGAGTTCCCTTGAACCGGTCATAGGCTGGGTGAGCTAGGAGCGTGGCCAGAGGCCAGGGAGATGGGAGTGATTGGGCGCTATTCTCTGAAGGTGCACTGAGGAGTAGGGTCCTGAGCCCTCAGTTCCTCTGGGCCGGAGACTGGGAGGCCGCCATTTTCATTCCCATCCTCTGGAACTCTACAGAAAGCATTCAAGGAACAAAAGCTCCTGAAAGCAAACCCGAGCTGATTACTCAGCCCAGCCCCTGGTAAGGGTGGTGTAATTCCGCCTGGAGCAAAGACACTTGAGAATCACTAGGACAGGCCCCTCCCCCAGAAGATCAATAAGAAAACCAGTCAGGACCAAGTTCACCTACCAAGGAGTGCATGTTCAATACCAAGGAGAGCAGCAGAATTCCAGAGGAAGAGAAAGCAATGCACGGAACTCATGGCTTTCTTCCCATGATTCTTTAGTCTTGCAATTAATTTAACTTAAAAAAAAATTTTTTTTCTTCTTCTGCTAAATTTTTTTAAACTTTTACCCTTTTCTTTATTAACGTTTTTAAACAGTTTATCTAATATATATATATTTTTTCTTTTTTATACTTTTTCTTTATTTGTTTTCTTTTTTCAATTGTTTCTTTTTTTTTTTCGGAACCTCTTTTTATCCCCTTTCTCCCACCCACGATTTGAGGTCTTTTCTGATTTGGTTAGAGCGTATTTTCCTGGGGCCTTTGCAACCCTTTTTGTATTTTACTTGCTCCTTCATATTCTCTTATCCGGACAAAATGACAGGGTGAAAAAATTCACCACAAAAAGAACAAGAGGCAGTACCAAAGGCTAGGGGCCTAATCAATACAGACTTTGGTAATATGTCAGATCAAGAGTTCTGAATGACAATTCTCAAGGTTCTAGCCGGGCTCGAAAAAGGCATAGAAGATATTAGAGAAACCCTCTCAGGAGATATAAAGGCCTTCTCTGGAGAAATAAAAGAACTAAAATCTAACCAAGTTGAAATCAAAAAAGCTATTAATGAGGTACAATCAAATTTTTAGGCTCTCACTGCTAGGATGAGGTGCAATTAAAATATGGAGGCTCTCATTGCTAGGATAAATGAGGCAGAAGAAAGAATTAGTTATATAGAAGACCAAATGACAGAGAATAAAAAAGCTGAGCAAAAGAGGGACAAACAGCTACTGGACCATGAGGGGAGAATTCAAGAGATAAGTGACACCATAAGATGAAACAACATTAGAATAATTGGGATTCCAGAAGAAAAAGAAGAGAGGGGAGCAGAAGGTATATTGGAGAGAATTATTTGAAAGAATTTCTCCAATATGGCAAAGGGAACAAGCATCAAAATCCAGGAGGTGCAGAGAACCCCCTCAAAATCAATAATAATAGGACTACATCCCATCACCTAATAGTAAAATTTACAAGTCTTAGTGACAAAGAGAAAATTCTGAAAGCAGCCTGGGAAAAGAAGTCTGTAGCATACAATGGTAAAAACATTAGATTGGCAGCAGACTTATCCACAGAGAGCTGGCAGGCCAGAAAGAGCTGGCATGATCTATTCAGAGCACTAAACGAGAAAAACATGCAGCCCAAAATACTATATCCAGCTAGGCTATCATAGAAAATAGAAGGAGAGATTAAAACCTTCCAGGACAAACAGAAACTGAAAGAATTTGCAAACACCAAACTAGCTCTACAGGAAATATTGAAAGGGGTCCTCTACACAAAGAGAGAGCCTAAAGTGGTATATCAGAAAGGAACAGAGACAATATACAGTAACAGTCACCTTACAGGCAATACAATGGCACTAAATTCATATCTCTCAATAGTTACCCTGAATGTTAATGGGCTAAATGCCTCAATCAAAAGACACAGGGTTGGACGAGTCAAGATGGCGGAGAAGTAGCAAGCTGAGACTGCTTCAGCTAGCCGGAGATCAGCTAGATAGCTTATCTAAAGATTGCAAACACCTGAAAATCCATCGGCAGATCGAAGAGAAGAAAAACAGCAATTCTGGAAACAGAAAAACAACCACTTTCTGAAAGGTAGGACGGGCGGAGAAGTGAATCCAAAGCGACGGGAAGATAGACCCCGGGGGGAGGGGCCGGCTCCCGGCAAGCGGCGGAGCAACCGCGCACAAAATCAGGACTTTTAAAAGTCTGTTCCACTGAGGGACATCGCTCCAGAGGCTAAACCGGGGCGAAGCCCACGCGGGGTCAGCGTGGCCTCAGGTCCCGCAGGGTCACAGAAGGATCGGGGGTGTCTGAGTGTCGCAGAGCTTGCGGGTATTGGAACGGGAAAGCCGGCTACAGAGACAGAGCCGACAGTAAGCTCACAGCTCCGTGTTACCTTGAACCGGTCACAGGCTCGGTGAGCTCGGAGCGCGGCCGGAGGTCAGGCAGACGGGAGTAACTGGGCGCGGTTCTCTGAGCGCGCACTGAGGAGTGCGGCCCTGGGCTCTCGGCTCCTCCGGGCCGGAGACCAGGAGGCCGCCATTTGTATTCCCGTCCTCTGGAACTCTACGGAAAGCGCTCAGGGAACAAAAGCTCCCGAAAGCAAACCCGAGCGGATTACTCACCCCGGCCCCGGGTAAGGGCGGTGTAATTCCGCCTGGGGCAAAGACACTTGAGAATCACTACAACAGGCCCCTCCCCCAGAAGATCAACAAGAAATCCAGCCAAGACCAAGTTCACCTACCAAGGAGTGCGGTTTCAATACCAAGGAGAGCAGCAGAATTCCAGAGGAGGAGAAAGCCAAGCACGGAACTCATGGCTTTTTTCCTGTGATTTTTTTT
>NC_081558.1:170526055-170527519 GCF_022355385.1 Mustela nigripes
TTTTTTTTAGTCTTGCAGTTAATTTAATTTTTTCTTTTTCATTTTTTTTTTTTTTCTCGCCTTCGGGTAAAATTTTTTTTAACTGTTACCTTTTTCTTTTTTAACGATTTTATACTAGTTTATCTAATATATATATTTTTTCTTTTTTACATTTTTCTTAGGTGTATTCTTTTTTTAAAAATTCTTTTCTTTTCTTTTTTTTTTTTTTTTCTTTCTTCCTTTTTGAACCTCTTTTTATCCCCTTTCTCCCCACTCACGATTTTGGATCTCTTCTAATTTGGTTAAAGCATATTTTCCTGGGGTTGTTGCCACCCTTTTAGTATTTTACTTGCCCCTTCATTTAGTCTTATCTGGACAAAATGACAAGACGTAAAAATTCAACACAAAAAAAAGAACAAGAGGCAGTACCGAAGGCTAGAGACCTAATCAATACAGACATCGGTAATATGTCAGATCTAGAGTTCAGAATGACAATTCTCAAGGTTCTAGCCGGGCTCGAAAAAGGCATGGAAGATATTAGAGAAACCCTCTCGAGAGATATAAAAGCCCTTTCTGGAGAAATAAAAGAACTAAAATCTAACCAAGGTGAAATCAAAAAAGCTATTAATGAGGTGCAATCAAAAATGGAGGCTCTCACTGCTAGGATAAATGAGGCAGAAGAAAGAATTAGTGATATAGAAGACCAAATGACAGAGAATAAAGAAGCTGAGCAAAAGAGGGACAAACAGCTACTGGACCACGAGGGGAGAATTTGAGAGATAAGTGACACCATAAGACGAAACAACATTAGAATAATTGGGATTCCAGAAGAAGAAGAAAGTGAGAGGGGAGCAGAAGGTATACTGGAGAGAATTATTGGGGAGAATTTCCCCAATATGGCAAAGGGAACGAGCATCAGAATACAGGAGGTTCAGAGAATGCCCCTCAAAATCAATAAGAATAGGCCCACACCCCGTCACCTAATAGTAAAATTTACAAGTCTCAATGACAAAGAGAAAATCCTGAAAGCAGCCCGGGAAAAGAAGTCTGTAACATACAATGGTAAAAATATTAGATTGGCAGCTGACTTATCCACAGAGACCTGGCAGGCCAGAAAGAGCTGGCATGATATTTTCAGAGCACTAAACGAGAAAAACATGCAGCCAAGAATACTATATCCAGCTAGGCTATCATTGAAAATAGAAGGAGAGATTAAAAGCTTCCAGGACAAACAAAAACTGAAAGAATTTGCAAATACCAAACCAGCTCTACAGGAAATATTGAAAGGGGTCCTCTAAGCAAAGAGAGAGCCTACAAGTGGTAGATCAGAAAGGAACAGAGACCATATACAGTAACAGTCACCTTACAGGCAATACAATGGCACTAAATTCATATCTCTCAATAGTTACCCTGAATGTGAATGGGCTAAATGCCCCTGTCAAAAGACACAGGGTATCAGAATGGATAAAAAAACAAAACCCATCT
>NC_081558.1:170527529-170704876 GCF_022355385.1 Mustela nigripes
ATATGTTGCCTCCAAGAAACACATTTTAAGCCCGAAGACACCTCCAGATTTAAAGTGAGGGGGTGGAAAAGAATTTACCATGCTAATGGACATCAGAAGAAAGCAGGAGTGGCAATCCTTATATCAGATCAATTAGATTTTAAGCCAAAGACTATAATAAGAGATGAGGAAGGACACTATATCATACTCAAAGGGTCTGTCCAACAAGAAGATTTAACAATTTTAAATATCTATGCCCCCAATGTGGGAGCAGCCAACTATATAAACCAATTAATAACAAAATCAAAGAAACACATCAACAATAATACAATAATAGTAGGGGACTTTAACACTCCCCTCACTGAAATGGACAGGTCATCCAAGCAAAAGATCAGCAAGGAAATAAAGGCCTTAAACGACACACTGGACCAGATGGACATCACAGATATATTCAGAATATTTCATCCCAAAGCAACAGAATACACATTCTTCTCTAGTGCACATGGAACATTCTCCAGAATAGATCACATCCTCGGTCCTAAATCAGGACTCAACCGGTATCAAAAGATTGGGATCATTCCCTGCATATTTTCAGACCACAATGCTCTAAACCTAGAACTCAACCACAAAAGGAAGTTCGAAAAGAACCCAAATACATGGAGACTAAACAGCATCCTTCTAAAGAATGAATGGGTCAACCGGAAAATTAAAGAAGAATTGAAAAAAATCATGGAAACAAATGATAATGAAAATACAACGGTTCAAAATCTGTGGGACACAACAAAGGCAGTCCTGAGAGGAAAATATATAGCGCTACAAGCCTTTCTCAAGAAACAAGAGAGGTCTCAGGTACACAACCTAACCCTACACCTAAAGGAGCTGGAGAAAGAACAAGAAAGAAACCCTAAGCCCAGCAGGAGAAGAGAAATCATAAAGATCAGAGCAGAAATCAATGAAATAGAAACCAAAAAAACAATAGAACAAATCAACGAAACTAGGAGCTGGTTCTTTGAAAGAATTAATAAAATTGATAAACCCCTGGCCCGACTTATCAAAAAGAAAAGAGAAAGGACCCAAATAAATAAAATCATGAATGAAAGAGGAGAGATCACAACTAACACCAAAGAAATACAAACTATTATAAGAACATACTATGAGCAACTCTACGGCAATAAATTTGACAATCTGGAAGAAATGGATGCATTCCTAGAAACATATAAACTACCACAACTGAGCCAGGAAGAAATAGAAAGCCTGAACAGACCCATAACCAGTAAGGAGATTGAAACAGTCATTAAAAATCTCCAAACAAACAAAAGCCCAGGGCCAGACGGCTTCCCGGGGGAATTCTACCAAACATTTAAAGAAGAACTAATTCCTATTCTCCTGAAACTGTTCCAAAAAATAGAAATGGAAGGAAAACTTCCAAACTCATTTTATGAGGCCAGCATCACCTTGATCCCAAAACCAGACAAGGATCCCACCAAAAAAGAGAGCTATAGACCGATATCCTTGATGAACACAGATGCGAAAATACTCAACAAAATACTAGCCAATAGGATTCAACAGTACATTAAAAGGATTATTCACCACGACCAAGTGGGATTTATTCCAGGGCTGCAAGGTTGGTTCAACATCCGCAAATCAGTCAATGTGATACAACACATCAATAAAAGTAAGAACAAGAACCATATGATACTCTCAATACATGCTGAAAAAGCATTTGACAAAGTACAACATCCCTTCCTGATCAAAACTCTTCAAAGTGTAGGGATAGAGGGCACATACCTCAATATCATCAAAGCCATCTATGAAAAACCCACCGCAAATATCATTCTCAATGGAGAAAAACTGAAAGCTTTTCCGCTAAGGTCAGGAACACGGCAGGGATGTCCATTATCACCACTGCTATTCAACATCGTACTAGAGGTCCTAGCCTCAGCAACCAGACAACAAAAGGAAATTAAAGGCATCCAAATCGGCAAAGAAGAAGTCAAATTATCACTCTTCGCAGATGATATGATACTATATGTGGAAAACCCAAAAGACTCTACTCCAAAACTGCTAGAACTTATACAGGAATTCAGTAAAGTGTCAGGATATAAAATCAATGCACAGAAATCAGTTGCATTTCTCTACACCAACAGCAAGACAGAAGAAAGAGATATTAAGGAGTCAATCCCATTTACAATTGCATCCAAAACCATAAGATACCTAGGAATAAACCTAACCAAAGAGACACAGAATCTATACTCAGAAAACTATAAAGTACTCATGAAAGAAATTGAGGAAGACACAAAGAAATGGAAAAATGTTCCATGCTCCTGGATTGGAAGAATAAATATTGTGAAAATGTCTATGCTACCTAAAGCAATCTACACATTTAATGCAATTCCTATCAAAGTACCATCCATCTTTTTCAAAGAAATGGAACAAATAATGCTAAAATTTATATGGAACCAGAAAAGACCTCGAATAGCCAAAGGGATATTGAAAAAGAAAGCCAACGTTGGTGGCATCACAATTCCGGACTTCAAGCTCTATTACAAAGCTGTCATCATCAAGACAGCATGGTACTGGCACAAAAACAGACACATAGATCAATGGAACAGAATAGAGAGCCCAGAAATAGACCCTCAAATCTATGGTCAACTAATCTTCGACAAAGCAGGAAAGAATGTCCAATGGAAAAAAGACAGCCTTTTCAATAAATGGTGCTGGGAAAATTGGACAGCCACATGCAGAAAAATGAAATTGGACCATTCCCTTACACCACACACAAAAATAGACTCAAAATGGATGAAGGACCTCAATGTATGAAAGGAATCCATCAAAATCCTTGAGGAGAACACGGGCAGCAACCTCTTTGACCTCTGCCGCAGCAACATCTTCCTAGGAACAACGCAAAAGGCAAGGGAAGCAAGGGAAAAAATGAACTACTGGGATTTCATCAAGATCAAAAGCTTCTGCACAGCAAAGGAAACAGTTAACAAAATCAAAAGACAACTGACAGAATGGGAGAAGATATTTGCAAACGACATATCAGATAAAGGACTAGTGTCCAGAATCTATAAAGAACTTAGCAAACTCAACACCCAAAGAAGAAATAATCCAATCAAGAAATGGGCAGAGGACATGAACAGACATTTCTGCAAAGAAGACATCCAGATGGTGAACAGACACATGAAAAAGTGCTCCATATCACTCGGCATCAGGGAAATACAAATCAAAACCACAATGAGATATCACCTCACACCAGTCAGAATGGCTAAAATCAACAAGTCAGGAAATGACAGATGCTGGCGAGGATGCAGAGAAAGGGGAACCCTCCTACACTGTTGGTGGGAATGCAAGCTGGTGCAGCCACTCTGGAAAACAGCATGGAGGTTCCTCAAAATGTTGAAAATAGAACTGCCCTATGACCCAGCAATTGCACTATTGGGTATTTACCCTAAAGATACAAATGTAGTGATCCAAAGGGGCACATGCACCCGAATGTTTATAGCAGCAATGTCCACAATAGCCAAACTATGGAAAGAACCTAGATGTCCATCAACAGATGAATGGATCAAGAAGATGTGGTATATATACACAATGGAATACTATGCAGCCATCAAAAGAAATGAAATCTTGCCATTTGCAACAACGTGGATGGAACTAGAGCGTATCATGCTTAGCGAAATAAGTCAAGCAGTGAAAGACAACTATCATATGATCTCCCTGATATGAGGAAGTGGTGATACAACATGGAGGCTTAAGTGGGTAGAAGAAGAATAAATGAAACAAGATGGGATTGGGAGGGAGACAAACCATAAGTGACTCTTAATCTCACAAAACAAACTGAGGGTTGCCGGGGGCAGGGGGTTTGGGAGAAGGGGGTGGGATTATGGACATTGGGGAGGGTATGTGATTTGGTGAGTGCTGTGAAGTGTGTAAACCTGGTGATTCACAGACCTGTACCCCTGGGGATAAAAATATATGTTTATCAAAAATAAAAAATTAAAAAAAAAAAAAGACAAAAAAAAAGACACAGGGTATCAGAATGAATTAAAAAAACAAAGCCCATCTATATGTTGCCTACAAGAAACTCATTTTAGACCCAAAGACACCTCCAGATTTAAAGTGAGGGCATGGAAAACAATTTACCATGTTAATGGACATCAGAAGAAAGCAGGAGTGGCAATACTTGTATCAGATCAGTTAGATTTTAAGCCAAAGACTATAATAAGAGATGAAGAAGGACACTATATCATACTCAAAGGGTCTGTCAATTTTAAATATCTATGCCCCTAACGTGGGAGCAGCCACCTCTATAAACCAATTAATAACGAAATCAAGGAAACGCATCAGCAATAATACAATAATAGTAGGGAACTTTAACACTCCCCTCACTGAAATGGACAGGTCATCCAAGCAAAAGATCAACAAGGAAATAAAGGTCTTAAATGACACACTGGACCAGATGGACATCACAGATATATTCAGAACATTTCATCCCAAAGCAACAGAATACACATTCTTCTCTAGTGCACATGGAACATACTCCAGAATAGATCACATCCTGGGTCCTAAATCAGGTCTCAACCAGTATCAAAATATTGGGATCATTCCCTGCATATTTTCAGACCACAAAGATCTGAAGGTAAAAATCAATTACAAGAGGAAATTTGGAAAGAACCCAAATATTAAACATCATCCTTCTAAAGAATAAATGGGGCAACCCGGAAATTAAAAAAGAATTGAAAAAATTAATGGAAACAAATGATAATGAAAACACAATGGTTCAAAATCTGTGGGACACAACAAAGGCACTCCTGAGAGGAAAATATATAGCGGTACAAGACTTTCTCAAGAAACAAGAAAGGTCTCAGGTACACAACTTAACCCTAAACCAAAAGGAGCTAGAGAAAGAACAAGAAAGAAACCCTAAACCCAGCAGGAGAAGGGAAATCATAAAGATCAGAGCAGAAATCAAAGACCTAGAAACTAAATAAATAAATAAATAAATAAAATAAAGAAAAAAATTAAAAAAAAAAAACCCCAATAGAACAAATCAATGAAACTAGGAGCTGGTTCTTTGAAAGAATGAATAAGATTGATAAACCCCTGGTCAGACTTATCAAAAAGAAAAGAGAAAGGACCCAAATAAATAAAATCATGAATGAAAGAGGAGAGATCACAACTAACACCAAAGAAATACAGACAATTATAAGAACATACTATGAGCAACTATATGCCAACAAATTTGACAATTTAGAAGAAATGGGTGCATTCCTAGAGACATATAAACTACCACAACTGAACCAGGAAGAAATAGAAAACCTGAACAGACCCATAACCTTAAGGAGATTGAAACAGTCATCAAAAATCTCCAAACAAACAAAAGCCCAGGATCAGACGGCTTCCCAGGGGAATTTTACCAATCATTTAAAGAGGAACTAATTCCTATTTTCCTGAATCTGTGCCAAAAAATAGAAATGGAAGGAGAACTTCCAAACTCATTTTATGAGACCAGCATCACCTTGATCCCAAAACCAGACAAGGATCCCATCAAAAAAGAAAGCTACAGACCAATATCCTTGATGAACACAGATGTGAAAATTCTCACCAAAATACTAGCCAATAGGATTCAACAGTACATTAAAAGGATTATTCACCACGATCAAGTGGGATTTATCCCAGGGCTGCAAGGTTGTTTCAACATCCACAAATCAATGTGATACAACACATTAATAAAAGAAAGAGCAAGAACCATATGATACTCTCAATAGATGCTGAAAAAGCATTTGACAAAGTACAACATCCCTTCCTGATCAAAGCTCTTCAAAGTGTAGGGATAGAGACATGTACCTCAATATCATCAAAGCCATCTATGAAAAACTCACCACAAATATCATTCTCATTGGAGAAAAACTGAAAGCTTTTCTGCTAAGGTCAGGAACACAGCAGGGATGTCCATTATCACCACTGCTATTCAACATAGTAGTAGAGGTCCTAGCCTCAGCAATCAGACAAAAAAGGAAATTAAAGGCATCCAAATGGGCAAAGAAGAAGTCAAAATACCACTCTTTGCAGATGATATGATACTATATGTGGAAAACCCAAAAGACTCCACTCCAAATCTGCTAGAACTTGTACAGGAATTCAATAAAGTGTCAGGATATAAAATCAATGCACAGAAATCAGTTGCATTTCTTTAAACCAACAACAAAACAGAAGAAAGAGATCAAGGAGTCAATTCCATTTACAATTGCACCCAAAACTATAAGATACCTAGGAATAAAGCTAACCAAAGAGGCACAGAATCTATACTCAGAAAACTATAAAGTACTCATGAAAGAAATTGAGGAAGACACAAAGAAATGGAAAAATGTTCCATGATCCTGGATTGAAGGAACAAATATTGTGAAAATGTCTATGCTACCTAAAGCAATCTACATATTTAATGCAATTCCCATCAAAATACCATCCATTTTTTTTAAAGAAATGGGAACAAATAATCCTAAAATGTATATGGAACCAGAAAAGATGCTCAAATAGCCAAAGGAATATTGAAAAAGAAAACCAGAGTTGGTGGCATCACAATTCTGGACTTTAAGCTCTATTACAAAGCTGTCATCATCAAGACAGCATGGTACTGGCATAAAACAGACACATAGATCAATGGAACAGAATAGAGATCCCAGAAATAGACCCTCAGCTCTATGGTCTACTAATCTTCGACAAAGCAGGAAAGAATGTCCAATGGAAAAAGGACAGTCTCTTCAACAAATGGTGTTTGGAAAATTGGACAGCCACATGCAGAAAATTAAAATTGGATCATTCCTTTACACCACACATGAGAATAGACTCAAAATGGATGAAGGACCTCAATGTGAGAAAGGAATCCATCAAAATCCTTGAGGAGAACACAGGCAACAACCTCTTCAACCTCAGCCACAGCAACTTCTTCGTAGGAACATCGCCAATGGCAAGGGAAGCTTGGGCAAAAATGAACTATTGGGATTTCATCAAGATCAAAATCTTTTGCACAGCAAAGGAAATAGTTAACAAAACTAAAAGACAACTGACAGAATGGGAGAAGATATTTGCAAACAACATATCAGATAAAGGGCTAGTGTCCAAAATCTATAAAGAACTTAGCAAACTCAACACCCAAACAACAAATAATCCAATCAAGAAATGGGCAGAAGACATGAACAGACATTTCTGAAAAGAAGACATCCAAATGGCCAACAGATACATGAAAAAGTGCTCCATATCACTTGGCATCAGGGAAATACAAATCAAAACCACAATGAGATATCACCTCACACCAGTCAGATAGGCTGAAATTAATAAGTCAGGAAATGACAGATGCTGGTGAGGATGCAGAGAAAAGGGAACCCTCCTACACTGTTGGTAGGAATGCAAGGTCGTGCAACCACTCTGGAAAACAGATGGAAGTTTCTCAAAATGTTGAAAATAGAACTACCCTATGACCCAGCAATTGCACTACTGGGTATTTACCCTAAAGATACAAACGTAGTGATCCTAAGGGGCACGTGCACCTGAATATTTATAGCAGCAATGTCTACAGCAGCCATACTATGGAAAGAACCTAGATGTCCATCAACAGATGAATGGATAAAGGAGAGGTGGTATATATACACAATGGAATACTATGCGGCCATGAAAAGAAATGAAATCTTGCCATTTGCGCCGACATGGATGGAACTAGAGGGTATCATGCTTAGCGAAATAAGTCAATCGAAGAGAGACAACTATCATATGATCTCCCTGATATGAGGAAGTGGAGATGCAACATGGTTGCGGGGTTACGGGGTAGGAGAAGAATAAATGAAACAAGGTGGGATTTGTTTTGTTTGTTCACAGAACAAACTGAGGGTTGCTCGGGGGAGGGGGTTTGGGAGAGGGGTGTGGGGTTATGGACATTGGGGAGGGTATGTGGTATGGTGAGTGCTGTGAAGTGTGTAAACCTGGTGATTCACAGACTTGTACCCCTGGCGATAAAAATACATAATATGTTTATTTAAAAAAAAAGAATGATAACCTTTCATTTAAATAGAATATTATTCCCCCTACTCCTGACCCTCTTTTTTCTCTTTTAGGTTCAATTCAGCAAAAGGTTATTGACCAAGGCTAATAGAAGCAAAGTTCTGTGGTTTGAAGGGTGAGGCATAATCCCTATTCTCATGTGCACAAATAACCATACTACAAGGAAGCCTGTGATGGAGGATATGGTAAACATAAAAATGAAATAACACAGTACACAGATAAGGGAGAGATTATTTCTGACTTGGGAGTGGGGGACCAAAGCTTCAGGGAGAGGGTAGAATTTGGAAGCATTGAGGTGAATAAGAAAGGTAATTTATGTAGAGGAAACAGGGTAAGCAAAGTTGAAACTGCAGAGCAGGTTCAGGTGGTGGTGGGGTAAGGCTAGAGGTGAGAAGAAGGAGGAACAGGAAAATGACATAGGGGATTAAGACAGGAGACCTTCAGTCTACATTATATGGGTCTTTAATAGTATGTAGATCTGTTGGCAACAGACACCAGTGCAGGGGTCGGCAAGGAAGAGTTTTCGAAATCTGACTAACCCAATCCTCAAGGCAAGATTTTAGGTGTTTAGCTCTATGTGAAAGATGGCTCTGTTCTGGAAGGTAAAGTTGAGAGCTTTTTAAAATCATTCAGAGAGAGAGACAACAAGGACCTAAATCCAGAGTACAATGAGAATGGAAAAGAAGGCATGGGTGGAAGTCAACTCAGTGTGTGCAATTGGCTGTGCTGGGGACTGAGAGTAGTTCATGCTTCTTGCCTCTGAAACTTCCAGTTCTTTTGAATGAGACCCTCTCATGCAACTGACTGAAACAGAAACCAAGAGGGACCAACTTATTTCGTACCCCCTCCATCTCCCCTTTTCTTTTTAGTGATTGGTCATAGGGGTTATAAGAGAGAGATTATTTCTTGAAATAATCTGAAATATTTCTTGAAATAATCTGATGATGTTTTTTCAGCTATCTATAGAATATTTTTTAAATGTTTTTAAAAGATTTTATTTATTTATTTGACAGAGAGAGGGAGAGCACAAGGGGGCGCAGCAGGCCAAGGGAGAGGGAGAAGCAGACTCCCCAGTGAGCAGAGAGCTGGACAGGGCTGCATACTGGGACCTTGGGATCATGACCTGAGCTGAAGGCAGGCACTTAACTGACTGAGCCACCCAGACAGCCCCCTCTATAGAATATTTTTAAAGGAGTAAAGTAGAAAAGCAATCTGTAAAACATTTGCTGTTAGAATAATAAAATTAGTAGAGTATGATATAGGTGGAAGAATTCTTGGGGTATATTTGTTTTTTTTATTAAGATTAAAAAATCAACCAGTTCAATTGTGTAATAAGTGTAATAAATACTACTGTGGGTGAATTTATAATGTTTGAACTCCTTTATCTCCTTGGATCACCCAGAAGTTTCGTTAATTTAATATTGCCCATAAAAATAGCTTGGGTCTGTTTTATTAAAGGAACTTTCTGACATTTTCTCAGTGCTTTTATATCTGTCCCCTATCTAAATGGGAAGGACAGAGACATGCATATTTAAAAGCAAGGGGTTTCCTTCATTTCCCAAAATTTTTCTGATATTAAAGGAAGATTCTAAGTCAGTTCTTTTCTATCTTTATGTTAAACATTATATTTGTTCTAACTGATTAAAAATGTAGCTTTCCATTAGCACAAACTTGGCAAAGCATCTTATTAGAGATTTACTGAGGAAGGAAATGCTGGTGAGTAGAAAGAAGAACTGGTAGTAGAAACAGGACAATTCTCTTATTTGAATAAATGAAATGCTCTAGATTTCAATTTTTTGCTTGTAGGAATAACAGAACAATTGAAGAAGGCAGAACAAATGAATATTATTGAAAATTCAGCTAATTTTGACTGTATTGTCCTATAATCAGACTTGATATATAGTCACATAAAGATGTGTACAAGATACTCCTAAATATTTAATCTCTAGTTTAAATAGAGATTTAACTAATAGATGTAACTAACCTATTATCTGGCTAATAGATTAGATAACTAGAGATAACTGGAGATAACTAGTTCTAGTAGTTAGTAGCAGAACTAGTAGAACTAGCTAACTCCCATTTGTTGGCACAAATTAGTTGCTTTCCATAGAGGTAGGTAACTCACATGCATAAATTCTTAGTTTCTTAAACTCTCCTCTCAAGATATTCAGCTTCACTCATTCTGGTTCCAGGTATATTTGAATATTATTTCATATTTACCAAGTCATATGTATACATTTCTTTCTTACCCAAGGAATTTATTAAGGCAACATGACTTTTCTAGGATTAAATTATGTTATTATTGAAGGAAATAGACTGACAGTTTAAGAAATTAGGAAAGCCTCTTTGTCCAACACAAGAAATGCAAAATGTTAAGTGAGAACTTTCATTTTTCAATTAGTATTGCTATCATTAGTTTATTTTTAAAATTATAAATGGTGTATTCTGATTTTATAGAGTGCATGTTAGAAAAATGGGCTATTATTACCAGTTTCTGGGTTTAATGTCTTTCCTCTAACAGAGTGAATGATCTTTGAGTTATAATTCTAAATTCCTAAGAAAGGACTCTTACAGATCAGGTTTGGTACCTGGTGTCCAAAGATGATCTCCCACTGAGCCATAATTCCTGGTATTCATGCCTGTAATAGTTTCTTATTGCTATTGTGGCAAACTGGCACACATTTTGTGGCTTAAACAATGCCAATTTATTAGTTTGGAGTTCTGTTGTTCATAACTCCAACATGGGTTTCAAGAGGCTAAAATAAATGTCAGTAGGGCTGCATTCCTTTCTGGAGGCCCTAGAAGAGAATCCATTTCTTGCCTTTTCCAAGCTCATGACCCCTTCCTCTATCTTTAGGCTAGCAATGACAGACTAAGTCTTTCTCACACTGCCATCTTTTTGGTTTTCTGGAGCTGGGAACATTTCTCCATTTTGAAGTACTCATATGATTGCATTAAGCATACTTGGATGATACAGGATATTTCCTTATGTGAAGGTCCATGCTTCTTCTTCTTCTTCTTCTCCTTCTTCTTCTTCTTCCTCCTCCTCCTCCTCCTCCTCTTCTTCTTCTTCTTCTCCTTCTCCTTCTTCTAAGTAGAATTTACCCTCAGTGTAGAGTGCAACACAGGTCTTGAACTCATGACCTGAGATCAAGACTTGAGCTGAGATCAAGGGTCAGATGCTTAACCAACTGAGCCACCCAGCTGCCCTGTATGCCCATAGTTTTAATCATATTTGTAAAGTCCCTTTTGCCATGTAAGGTAACATAATCACAGGTTCCTGAGATTACAATATAAACATGCCTGGAGGGCCATTTTCCTGATTACTCTAATGCCCTTATAAGATAAGTACAGGCCCAGCTGATCTGTAATTGTGAATGCATGAGAGATGTCAAGTGACACTTTCCACCTGAGTCCAGCAATCCACTAAACATTGAAAGATAAATTATTGTTTTAGGCCATTAGGTTGCTACACAAAACTACATAATCATACAAATTGGAATGAGTTTTCCATCCTCTGACAAATCAACTTTGGCCAGGGGTTAAGGTCGTTGTATCTGTTAGGTGTCAACTACAAAGGGTAGAAATTAACTCAGGTTAATTTAAGCAGAGGAATCATTTCTCAGCTGCTGGCTTGGAAATTTCTGCATTTGGTTTGGTCCTCACTTAGGAATGTTTTGACAATTGTGTTTAGGTACTTTTCAGTCTTTACTTTCAATTTAACATTCCAATTTACAAAGAAATTCAACATCTTCCAGAATTGTAATGAGGATTAAAGAAGCAGGCTTGGAGGCTAAGCAGCCAAGAACAATGCCCAAATATAATGTCCCAGAAAGAGGCCCAGTGAGAATATTGCTCCACCATCACAAGAGCCAAGTTCTAAACATGCGATCTCTATTAGTAGCACCAAAGGAGCTGACTGGATATTAAAACCAGTACTATTATTTCTCCTACCCCAGAAAGTCTATCTTACTTCAATTGCCACTCTACCAGGGAAAGTTCCCGGTAGATCTTATTTCCCTGTGTCACTAGCTCTTGATTCAAAGTCCAGAGTAAGGGCATCTAGTTTGTAGAATGCTGCCAAACTTTAGCTACAAGAAGGCCCTGCCCCATCACTCCTCACTACTCATTGAAGGTTTTGTTGAAATCATTTGGAATTTTAGTTTGGATTTTTAAAAATATTTTTTAGAAGTCCTTTCTTAATTTTATTAGAATTATAACAATATCTCAGCATTTATATAGAATGAAATATTCCCCTCCCCCAGTTTCATTGCTGTCTGCTATTTCCTATATACCATTTTGTCTTTCTTAAATATTTTGGTAATTTTAAGCCATTTTTCTGGTAGACACTCTTAAGTAATATATTTTTAAAAGGTTTTATTTATTTATTTGACAGAGAGAAATTACAAGTAGGTAGAGAGGCAGGCAGAGAGAGAGGAGGAAGCAAGCTCCCTGCCAAGCAGAGAGCCCGATGCAGGATTTGATCCCAGGATCCTGAGATCATGACCTGAGCTGAAGGCAAAGGCTTAACTCATTGAGCCACCCAGATGCCCCTCTTAAGTAATATTTTTCAGTAAGAATGAATGAGTAGCAGTTTTTTTGCACATTTGAAAATTCCTCTTTGGCCCTCATATTTATTTTTTATTGATTGATTGAATTTACTTTTTGAGAGAGAGAGAAAGAGAGAGAGAGAGAGAGAGAGAGCAGGGGGGAGGGGCAAAGAGAGAAGACAGAATCTCAAGCAGACTCCAAACTGAGTGCAGAGCCCTACTTGGTGTTCAATCTCATGACCCTGACATCATGACCTCAGCCAAAACCAAGAGTTGGTTGCTCAACTGACTGCAACCGCCAGGACCTGTATCAGATTTTAAATCGCTTGAATACTTTATGAAAATAATTGTTTTATGAGACATAAAACAATAAAAGCTGAATGCTTCTGGTCAAAGATACACAGCTAGAAATACACAGTCCTGCTATTACCTATTAGTTGATTCTGCTATTCTCTTACCATTGTTATATTCTGTCAACATACTGGCATAGCTCCTATTTTGGGGGAAATGTCCTGTGTTAAATATTCCTTCTTCTGTGGCTTCATTAGCTTTGTATGCATATCCATATCAATATCCTTGCCATATTTAATTTTAATTTGATTTGTCTGTCTCTCCCACTAGAGGATAAAGGTAAGGACTTCTGTATCTCCATGGCTGGTAACAGTATGCACTCAAAGTTGTTTTCATTGATCCTGTCCAAGATCAGAGGTGTTAAGTTGGACTAGATGGGTCAATAAAGCAGGACATTAAAGAATGGGCAGTTGGTGATGGTTCCAATGGATAAGCTGCCATTTGAAAAATGATGCTTGGTAGAAAATAAGAGGGTCTAGAATGGGGGGCTCTGAATCAGTCAGGACCCCAACAGGAAAGAGAACACTCAAATTAGGACATTTCCAGGTAGATTTCTTTACACAGGGCCTATCTTTAAAAGTGAATGTTCTGGGGGTATAGGACACCATAGGAGATGATGCTTTACCCTGGGATTAGGGGCAATTGGACTTTACTGCCCTAGACCTAAGTAGACAAGGGAAGGAACTGCTCCCAGGAAGAGTCATGTAGAGGCCTTTCTGAGAGAAGTACACCTTGGTCAAGGGACACAGTGAGGCAAGTAGTTGGGGAAATAGGTACCCTGTTCTTACCGCCTCCCTCCAAGCCAATCTCTTTTTGTGTTTCCCCACTAGCTGCCCTGGTTGATCCCATTTGGAATTCGAGAGAAGGGCACCTGTTGATATAGTTTATCCAGATCAGTGTCCCAGGGTAGAAAGTAGGCTAGAGAGTAGATCTGGAGGACAAATCAAAGGTGTCCAGCATTAGACATGAGACTGTGAGTAACACTGAGGATTAAGGTTGTCACCAGATTGGAGGGATATAGGGGAGGGAGTTATTAGCTCAGTATATTATTGCCTCACTGCAAACAACCACAAAATGTAAGTGATATAGAAAAATAGCATTTATTTAGCTTATATGCTTGTTATTTTCCAGGTTGGGCCCAATTGTGGTGGTCTGGCTGGAGCAGCTTTTACCTTGGGCTTCTTCTTCCTGGGCCATCAATGTGATCTTTGAATGCTTTTCTCAGAGCAAGGGCAAGGGAATAAGGCCAATTGTGCATGTGCTTTTTAGGCTTTTGGTCACTTTACATGCGATATTATTCTCTTGGCCTGCATAAGTCACATGACCAAATTTGGATCAGAGAGAAGTTGAGACTACTTCCAAACAGTAATCTATCATACCCACCAAAGATGCTCCAGCATTTTTCTTCCTGTTATCATTTGAATATTGGTTAAGGATATGTTGACAAATGATATAGAATTCTCTAATGGATCTTGCAGAGTTTTTTTCTAGCACTGTCTCTCCTCAAAGCTATATAGTTGCCTCCCTAAAGAAAAATGGAATGTATTAGCAGTAGATTCTGGCTAATTCATGCACATTCAGCATCTCCATAGAACCCAAATTAAAATGTAATTCAACACTAGGGAGGAGAGTAATTTTTTTCTGCATTATTCTTGGAAATGTCCATACCACATTGATGCATATAATATTCTAAAGCTGGCAAATAAGCACTAGCAGTGGTGTTAAAGGAATAAAAAGAATCTTTTAGGAAGCTATATGATATTTTTGGGATGCCTATGTGGTTTGATTTCAAATATAACTTGGCAAATCCACTGGATTTTAAAACTTTGTAAGTAAGTAACTGAGCTTCAGGTTGAGAATGATACAAGTGAAAATACTTTAAGTTTCATTGCTTTTAAAGGTTAGAATGTGTAATAAATTGGCATGCAAAGATGAATTATTCCACTCATTCATTCATTCACTTCTTTTTGTCATTTAATCAGTTGAATTTTACTGAGCACCTACCAAATTCAAACCACTATTATGAAATCAGACAATGGTGGTTAAAGAGATTAACTATATATTGACTAACTGAACTTAATAAAAAATAAAAATAAATATAGATTTTGTTTTTAAATTAAAAAAAATAAAAAATAAAATTTCTGTACCCAAAAAAGAGATTAATGAGATGTAATTTCTACTATCAATAAATTTATAATCTTGCTGGGGAGATTATAGGGAAGAATAACAAAGACTTGAGTATATATTCTTTATAGCTCACTGTAAGGTCTTTAAGAAAATGATCCGTGCCTTTTCTGTTTTGGGAGATTTTTGATTCTTAATTCAAACTTCTGTTCTTGTTTTTGGTCTAAGAAGATTTTCAATTTCTTGGATTCAAGATTCATGACCAAATCTTGGAAACTTGTACATTTTAGGAGCTACCTTGGTTTTTCTAATTTATTTGGTTTGTTTATAATTACTTATAGTAATCTGTTATCACACTATGTATTTCTGGTATTTGTTGTATTGTTTACCATTTCTTTCTTTCTCTCTCTCTCTCTTTTTTTTTTTTTGTAAAAATGAGTCATTACTCCTAATGTTATGTCATTGTTTATTTTGGTGTCTATTTTATTTATTTCTGATTTTCCCTCGTTATTTCCTTTCTCTACTAAATTTTAGGTAAGTTTCTTTTTCTAGCTCCTTGTGGTGTAATGTTGTTTATTTGAATTTTTTTCTTAATACAAGAATTGATAGCATAAAAAGTTAAAATTAAAAATATAATTACCAAATTATATTATAAAAATATAATTACCAAATAGTAATTCCACTATTTGATATTTACCCAAAGGAAACAAAAACACTACTTCAAAAAGATATATGCACCCCTGTTTATTGAAGCATTATTTACAATAGCCAAGATATGAAAACAACCTGAATATTCATTGATAGATCAATGGATAAAGAAGATGTAGTGTAGCTAGGTAATATGGAGTACTATTCAGCCATAAAAAATAATGAAACATTGCCATTTACAACAACATGGATGAATATAGAGGGTATAATGCTAAGTGAAATAAGTTAGTCAGAGAAAGATAAATACCATATGATTTCAATCATATGAGGAAATTAAGAAACAAAATAAATGAAAAAATTAAAAAAAGAGACAAATAAAAAACCAGACTCTTAAATATAAAGAACAAAGTAGTGGTTACCAGAGGAGAAGTAGATGGGGGGATGGGTGAAATAGGTGGAGGATTAAGGTATACTTTCTTTGATGAGCACTGACTAATATATAGAATTGTTGAATCACTACATTGTACACCTGAAACTAATATAACACTGTACATTAATTATACTGGGATTAAAAAATACATTAACAATATTTATTCTTCCGATTCATGAGCATGGAATGGTCTTCCATTTTATGTGTCTTCTTCAATGTCTTTCATGAATTTTCTGTAGTTCTTTGAGTACAGATCCCTTACCTCTTTGGTTAGGCTTATTCCCAAGTATCTTATGGTTCTTGGGACTGTAGTAAATGGAATTATTTCTCTAATTTACCTTTCTGTATTTTCATTGTTAGTGTATAAGAAAGCAACTGATATCTGTACATTGATTTTGTATCCTGCCACATTGCTGAATTGCCGTATGAGTTCTAGTAGTTTGGGGGTGGAGTCTTTTGGGTTTTCCATATAAAGTATCGTGTCATCTGTGAAGAGAGAGTGTTTGACTTCTTCATTGCCATTTTTTTTTTAATTTTTAAATTTTTTAATAAACATGTATTTTTATCCCCAGGGGTACAGGTCTGTGAATCGCCAGGTTTACACACTTCACAGCACTCACCAAAGCACATACCCTCCCCAATGTCCATAACCCCAACCCCCCTTCTCCCAACCACCCTCCCCCCAGCAACCCTCAGTTTGTTTTGTAAGATTAAGAGTCACTTATGGTTTGTCTCCCTCCCAATCTCATCTTGTTTCATTGATTGCCAATTTGAATACTTTTTATTTCTCTTTGTTGTCTGATTGTTGTAGCTAGGACTTCTAATACTATGTTGAACAAGAGTGGTGAGAGTGGGCATCCTTGTCGTGTTCCTGATCTCAAAGGGAAAGCTGCCAGCTTTTTCCCATTGAGGATAATATTCGCTGTGGGTTTTTCATAGATAGATTTTATGAAGTTGAGGAATGTCCCTCTATCCCTACTTTGAAGTGTTTCAATCAGGAACGGATGCTGGATTTTGTCAAATGCTTTCTCCGCATCAATGAGAAAACCATGTGGTTCTTCTCTCTTCTCTTATTGATTTGTTCTATCGCATTGATTGATTTGCGAATGTTGAACCACCCTTGCAACCCAGGGATGAATCCCACCTGGTCATGGTGGATAACCTTTTTAATGTACTATTGGATCATATTAGCGAAGATCTTGTTGAGAATATTGGCATCCATATTCATCAGGGATATTGGTCTGAAATTCTCCTTTTTGGTGGGGTCTTTGTATCAAGATGGATGGGAATGGATGAGATTATGCTGAGTGAAATAAGTCAAGCAGAGAGAGTCAATTATTATATGGTTTTGCTTATTTTTGAAGCATAAGGAGTAACATGGAGGACATGGGGAGATGGAGAGAAGGGAGTTGGGGGAAATTGGAGGGGGAGATGAACCATGAGAGACCGTGGATTCTGAAAAACAATCTGAGGGTTTTGGAGGGGTGCGGGGGTGGGAGGTTGGGTGAGCCTGGTGGTGGGTGTTATTGAGGGCACCTATTGCATGGAGCACTGAGTGTGGTGCATAAACAATGAATTCTGGAACACTGAAAAGAAATTTTAAAAATAAATAAAAATTAAAAAATTCATTAAAACATTTTAAAAGATTTTATTTATTTGACAGAATTTGCACAAGCAGTGGGGGTGGGGGGCAGCAGGCAGAGGGAGAAAGAGAAGCAGGCTCCCTGCTCAGTAGGCAGCCTGATATGGTGGTTTAACCCAGGACTCTGGGATCATGACCTGAGGCAAAGACAGATGTTTAACAAACTGAGCCACCCAGGTGCCCTAAAATTTGTTTAAAACAGATGCAACACATGGCTTGGTATTCAGTACATAGTATTGGGTATTTAAAACAGTTGAGTGTGAATAAGAAATAATTTATTCCAATGGAAAAGCTTATGGTAAGTCATGGAGATGATATATGGACTGAATTGTATAAAGGTAAAATTTCAGTAAGTGAAAAAGATGGAGAAGATAGTAAGAATATTTTAGTTGAGGGAGCAACATTGATGTGCAAAATTTCCTAGCATGTTTGGATAATAGTAGGTAGTTGTGTATGGCACAGCATAAGTATCTAAAGAGATGTAGTGGAAAGATGGAGATAAGGGAGGAATTTTGGTAGGGTTGTGTGGAAACCTGAAATTGAGGATAATTTTAACCTTTGGTCTGTGAACATTGGGGAGCCACTGAAGCATTTAAAGAGGGAATATAAGCAAGTAAACGTTGGAGTTAAATGGAATATTACTCAACCCTAAAAAGAATGAAATCCTGTCATTTGCAACAACATGGAAGTATCTAGAGAGTATAATACAAGAAAAATAAGCCAGTCAGAGAGAAATATAAATACTATATGATTTCACTTATATGTGGAATTTAAGAAACAAAACAGACCAACAAAAACAAACAAAAAACCAGATTCTTAGATACACACAACAAACAGAGGGTTACTGCAGGGAGGTGGGTGGCAGGTTGGGTGAAATATGTGAAGGGGATTAAGAGTACACTTATTCTGATGAGCATTGAGAAATATATAGAATTGTTGAATTGCTATATTGTACACTTGAAACTAATACAATACTGTCTGTCAATGACACTATAGTTAAAATTAAAAAAATTTTTAAAAGTTGGAGTTAAAAGCAATAATATAAGCTGGGACCAGTTAGGAAACACTAGCAACACACCAAATAAAAGATTAGTGTTAGGAGCTGGATTATGGCCATGGCAGGAGCCTGGGAGAGGAGATGGGTACGGCAAATTGCACTGAAGCCCACTTGAAGAGCTTTTGCAAACACATCGTATGGGTTAAGGAGAATTTCTTTGACTCCAACAGTTCAAACCTGGGTGACTGTGAGGATGCTAGTGCCATTACTGGGAAGGGAACTCAGGAAGAAAAGACTGGTCTGTTTTTTCAGTTTTACAAATGTTAAGCTTGAGGTCCAGAGGGCACATCTATGTGGCAATAGCCTTTAGGGAGTTGGCAATTTGAGTCTGGCACTTCCAAGAGGGTGTTACAATGGGCTGTAGCCTGAAAATCTTGCCTGTTCTAAATTTGGAGTGACCAGATTATTTTTGAGTGGCAAAATCGTGAGCATTACAGAGACTCTCTAACAAGCAATAAACTTTTTATGATATAGTATAACACTCAATCTTTTTCTCTGATTCTCTCTTGCCATGCCATTTTAATCCTTTTCTCCTCTCCTCTTTCTGCTTCCCGAAGGCCATTAACCAAGGATAGAATGCTTTCCTTTCTGAGGCTTCTGCCCAGTTGGGTAAGACCCAAACAAACAATACATTAAGTACAACTTGAAAAGTTTTGCTGTGCTCTGAAGCTGAATTTGCAGGTTTGGGATCATGAATTTCTGAGGTCTATGCCTCTGCTCTAGTGCTGTCTGGGAGGCGTTATATGGCCACTGTGACTGGTGCCTCTAAAATAGGACAGCCAGACAGTGTTGCACAATCAGCTTCCAACAAAAGGATATTTTGAGTATAAAACTTTGATTTCAAAAACAGTCATGGGCTCTGTTCCTTCACTGCAGCCTTTGCTCTGAGCCATTGTCTGCCCTAAACCTGACTGTTGAAGGCTCTGCTTTCCATTTTGTACTCACTAAAATATTTTTGATCTATCACATAACTGTACTGTTCTCTTTTTAAACTGTGGCAAAAAAAATATGACATCAAGTTTCATCTTAACCATTTTTAAGTGTACTGCTCAACAGTGGTAAGTATTTTCACATTGTGGTGCAACCAACACAATCTATAGAACTCTTTAAATCTTGCAGAACTGAAACTTGTTGCCCATTAAACAATAACTCCAAATCCCCCTTCTTCCCCTAGCCCATAGCAATCACCTATCTACTTTCTGTACTTATGAATTTGACACCTCTAGGTATCTCATATAAGTGGAATCGTAGAGTATTTTTTGTGATGCTTTACTTGTTTTGGTCCATCTCCTTCGATGGGATTTGAACTACCTTGTGCTTTGTTACTTTGTGTACCCATGGCCAAGATAAAGGCCTGGACCCCAGAATCCCACTGGTATTAGACTGGGCCTGTGCTACCCATCCTGAGGGAAAGTTAGATGTCACAAGAGAACACTTTAACTGAATGCAATTCCATTCGGCCCCTCATGAGATCATGAAACTCAAGGAATTCTGAAGCTTAGAGCATTCAGATCTGTCTTATGGCAAAATATGCTCTCACCCACAGCTCTGGAGACAGATTAAATACCAAGGGCTAGAATCCAGGCTCCTGAAAAACAAAAGAGTCTAAGAATGGCAATTCGAAGAGTTAGAATATAGCATTGAGGATATAACCATACCAGAAGTTTGGCATTTATGTTGTATTTTTCCTCTAAAGATAGTAACATGCTAACCAGATAACTATTCTTAACAGTAAGGCAAGTCATTAGGAAAATAGCAACCTGACAAATGAAACTCCTGTAGTAAAAGTCCCACTGCAGAATGACACTGATTTGAAACTGAAGATGTCACTCTTGGAACTTGCAAAGATCCCTCAGTCATTGATGCTCTACAGTATGAGAAGAGTTTCTTTAAACCACTGTCATGGTGGATCTAGGCCTGGGAGTATGTGGGCACTTCCGAGCCATAGTTCTAGCAAGAATCTGAAGGATTACCTTGGTAAAGTCCACGCTGGGAATGGAAGTATGTATCCTGTATTTAGAGTTCTTTGGATAAAACCTTTACTACCTGAGCAATCCATTATCTTTGCTTGGTTCTCTGTTGTACCCCAAGTTCTTATCACAAGGCCTCACACACAGCAGGAATTTAGTAAATATTTGCTGCATAATACATCTGAGATCATTCTTCTTTATTTTTAAATCTCCAAACCTCTCATTTCTCAACCTGCAATTTGAGCCCATATCTATCATCATTAACACTTAGGAAAGCATCTTAATATATTAAACCAATAGTATTTCTAAGATGCCAAGGAGATTGAGGAGGTGCAACAGGGTATGGGACCTGCATCCCCCATTTGAGTAACCTAGCTATTAGGATTTCTTGTGATCTCTCACCAATTTAAGAGTTTGTTTTTATTGCTTAATAAAATGTACTGTTGGAAAAACTAGTGTGAGCATTTTAGTTTTAGGGGGAAAAAGAGAGAAGTAGAGAGACAGATAGTTGGACAGAGACCTGCTTCAACTCCCTATTTTATCTATTGAATGGAAGTACAAACAGCTGGCGATATACTGGGGCTAGATAGGAACTAGTTCACATAGAGAGCAATGACTTGCAGGGAATCAGTACGCAGGTTAATTTTCAACAACGATATTCTCAGTATGGTCCAATCCCCAATATGTGGGCAAAACAATTCCCAGTGGGGACTTGGAAGGAGGTTGGAAACTGACAAGAGAGGTGTGACCTGTTTCCTGGACCACTGTCTAGAGCCAGATTCTCTGCTTTATTCCAAAGGTGAAACTGAGCCAGGGAAGGACTCATAGGAAAGAAAGGAATCTTTTTGTTTTATTTGTTTGTTTGGGTTGTTGTTGGTGGTGGTTGTAGGGAGTGGTGATTTTTGGAGATGTGTGGCCACATATCTTCCAAGCAGTTGTTGAATGATGTTGATTATATTCTGGGTTGTACAGCAGGGCTAACACTGATGACAGCATAGCTCACTCATTTTTCCCCATTGTCACGTCCCTTCATGTGCACGGTGTTTGGAGCCACTTTCTATATCTGTGTATCATCAGTCTTCCTTGTTAGTTTGATGCTATGTTATTCTCAGACATATCAGAGGGAATTCTTCTCTGGGAAGTATGTGCAGTTAGCAATGAGTAATAACAACTTTTATTTATTTATTTATTTAAAGATTTTATTTATTTATTTGACAGACAGAGATCACACGTAGGCAGAGAGGCAGGCAGAGAGAGAGGGGGAAGCAGGCTTCCTGCTGAGCAGGTATTACAATAAGTGCATCAAACAAAGAAACTGATAAGGAAAATCTGTGTTCCAAGGTGGCTGACCAATCCAGCAGGGGAATCCCAGTCCCCGCCCCAGGGCTATAGCAGGCTTTCCCCTAGCCCTACTGGCTGCTGCCACAAGAGTGGCACAGATATGGAAGTAAAAGTGTATAAACTACTTCCTTTGTGGTCAGGGCTCAGACCTTGAGAGATTACTCTCCTCTGGGCCTGCTGGCATGAAATAAATCTCCAATCCTCCGAGGTCTCTGAGTGCCACTTGGTTGTTTTTGGCCAGGATCCAGTTCACGTTCTGTACAAAACCAGCAAGCAAAATCCCCAAAAAACCGTTTTGGATTGGAAACTCCACTGAGGAAGAAAACAGACTGGATCCCCAAATGACTGGCTCAGTATTGGTGTGCCTCCAAGGGAATTCCTGGACAGACCATTGAAATGGTGGAGATGGGGGCACCTGGGTGGCTCAGTGGGTTAGGCCCCTGCTTTTGGCTCAGGTCATGATCTCAGGCTCCTGGGATTGAGCCCTGAGGGCTCTCTGCTGGGCAGGGAGCCTGCTTCCCCCTCCACCTCTTCCTTCCTCTCTACCTACTTGTGATCTCTCTCTCTCTGTGTGTCAAATAAATAAAATTAAAAAAAAAAATAAAAACTTTAAAAAGAAAGGGTGAAGACGGTCTTTCCTTCTCCCCTAAGATACTTCCTAGGAGTCAGTGTGGGGTTCAAATTGAATTCCCAAAAGTGAAGTTAATGCATGTGTCTATTTCAATACATTTCTAGTTAATTACCATCCAGGAAAATGGCACAGGCTTACACTAGGTCTTTCCAAGAGGGAGCTAATCAAGGGGAAGATAAGTGGGAAGGTGAAGGTGGGCTACAGAGTGAGAGCTTGTTACCTTGGTTGACAGAACAGGTATGTCCTGCTGCATGGGACTTTCTCCCAATAAAAGAAGGACTCAGCTGAGCTCTGAGGAATGACACAGCTGGCATTATGCACAGCTGTGCCTTTGCCCCACTCATTTGGGATTCCGTGTCTTTGCTTTGAGATACTTCAGCTGCCTATTTCTGGGGAACACAGGTTACTTTATTCTTCTCATAATCTTATTCTCATTACAATCTCTTTCTGTACAAGACCTCAATACTATAGGATCATCTCTTCCTCTCTGTCTTCCTATCTCTGATTTAACTGAGTAGAGTGGATGGTATCACTTTTAAAGAAACATTGGCATAACCTGGTCTAGATTTAAATTGGATTTGATTCTGCCGTCAGCGTCAGCCAGACTTCAGTTCTTTTATCTATCATCTATCTATCTGTCATCATCATCTATCTCTATCTATTTATCTATCATCTATCTATCTATCTATCATCTATCATCATCTATCTATGTATCTATTATCTATCTTTCATCAATCATCTAGTTCTGGTAGCTTTTTCTTCTAGGAGTCTTTGAACACCAATTTGACCTCTTTCAGTGTAAAGCAGTTGTTTCTGTTACTTGTCCATTAGGGAGTAGATTTTTTTTTTTCATCCTAAACCAGTGTTTTAAAAATAGCATCAACTTCTTCAGAAACACCTGGGCAGCATATAAACAAGCACATTCCTGGCTCCCAGGCCCACAAAGATTACAGAGGAGCAAGAATGAGGCAATCCAATTGATTCTTGTTACACTACACAGTGAAAACCTGTGCCTTCAAGGCATTGAGAACTTGGCTTGGGTCAGGTTTGTCTTCAAACAAATGAATTAAGCTCTCAGTACATTTCAAGGATTTGGTGAAGCAGCTCAGAAGTGAAACTGGCTTGACATGCTACTGTGGGGCAAGGTGAGTGATAATCATATTTCAGCCACACTCATCTCACCCCAGTCATTTCCTACAGATTTAATGGCTTTCCACAAAGCTTCAAGTAGAAGCAGGAAACCATTCTGAACCTACACGTTCCCAGCACCATCTGAGTCATCTCGAAATGTCCTAACCTTTATAATAACCTTTCTGGCAGAGCAAGTCAAAGTCAGGAAGCAGGTAAGCAACCTGCTTTCCTGCGCTGGCAAACACATATATTTTGATAAAGTTATTGCCATGGTTAATAGAATGTAATTAACTATTCAAATTCCATTTTAGTCACTGGGACTTCAGAGTTGGTTTTGGAATGGTAGAGATTTTCAGAGGTTTTTCCTTGCCTTAAGCTCAGGATTGGTTTAATAGAAGACTAAGAGGCAGTTATTGCTGTAGGAAATCTGTGTTGCAGGAGCTAATTCATATTTGTTTAAAATGACTTCTCTTCAGGGGATTGGCTTTAAGATATGACCATTAACTTAAAGAATATAACCACTATGGGGCACCTGGATGGTTCAGTTGGTTAAGCATCTGCCTTCAGCTCAGGTCATGATCCCAGGGTCCAGGGATTGAGCCCCACATTGGGGTCCCTGCCCAGCAGAGAGCCTGCTTCTCCCTCTCAAGCGCCCCTGTTCTTGTTTTCCCTCTCTCACTATCTCTCTCTGTTATCAACAGATAAAATCTCAAAAAAAGAGAGAGAATATAACTACTACTTCACATAACAAAGAGTTGCATTTTATGTAGAGCTGTCAGATGTGAAAGGTACATTTTGGAATATGAAAAGTTATAATACAGATCCTTCAGGAAGAATTAGAACTAAGCACATAGTAGACACTCATAAACGATTATTGCTGAAGGAGGAGTGGGATTTGAAGGATGAATTGAGTATCTATTGATTGAGAAACAGCTTTGTGTTGAGAATAAAAATGTCTTCTTTATCAGCTGATATTTATGATGAAAATATTTCTTGATGGTACTTCAGTGGTAAGTAATGATTGTTTATTGGTTGACTCACTTTAAACACTGTATTTTGTTTTGCTTTAGTAATCAAATATGATAAATAGTGTTGTTGTTGGACAGCAGCTGTGGTTTTATTCCCAAAAGGGATGCTTTGCTTAGATTTCTATCTTTTGTGTTATCAGCTGGTGCTATTCGTAGATGACAAACAGAAGCAATTCCTCTTTTAATGAGTTTGAAAGTGTTGTAAGATTGAGGATGAAGGTTTAACGTTGTTGATTAGGCAAACTAAGCTGTCTGACTTTTTTCTAACTCCTCTGTATGGGCGGCTGATTTTCCAAAGGCTAACTTTCGATAGAGATTCTTGAGGCTACTATAGCTCTTTTATTAAAAAAACAACAAACAACAAACCCCTGCTATTTAAAGAAAATGGTGTCTGGGGGAGTATATTTGTGATTTATGAAGTTGGAATGACAGGTTTATGATAAATCAATGGTGGCTACCTTTCTACAAAACTTTACATTGAAATTTTAACAAGGTGAAGTCTTCAAATAAAATATTAATATTTTCTATTCATTTTGTTTTGGAAAATGTGTTTATGAAAGGAAATAGAGTGTAACACAACAGTATTTTAGCTAAGCAAAAAAAGTGCATGAGGTCATCTGGAAACTTTCCAGGAGGTCCTGAGTCTCTGGGAATGGTGGGCAAAATGCGTCAAAGTTGGGTATGAAGAAATTAGTGTCAGACTTCACAGAGCTTCTATGCACCTCTGGAGGCAGCTTGATCTACAAATATCCATTCTCCTCCTTGGCTGTTTTTATGGAGACTGTGTGAACTGAGGTGCTGCCACACTCTTGTCATGCTGCAAACCTGTGGACAAAGGGAAGAAAAACAGGAATTAGAAAGAGGCATTTGAACAAGATATTCTTCACTGTCAACTGAGGGAGGAAAACTGTATGATGTGAAGAAGTTCCTGTGTCAGGGAAGGGCAGATGCTCTTTTAGGCTGGTTATCTGTTCACAAGACATGAGGTCTAGCTTATGTCACTAGGAGTGCACATTTACAATGTAGCGAGGAGGGTGGTAATCATGGTAAAGAGTAAAATTGCCTTCAGATACTTTAGAGAAAATAAGTAAGCTCTAGCACTGAGTAGAAACCAGTCTCCTCTCACATTATCTCTTTCTGTCACCCACTTTCCTCCATCCATCAAATTAGAGAAAATGATCCTTCTTCAACATATTTTAATGCCTAATAGAGTATTCTGTTGGACATGAACCACCAAAGAGATAGAAAGCTGAAAACTTGAGACCATAGCATACCCCTCCCTTGGTGGAAATTTGGTAGGAAAAGAAGGTTATCAATGAGGCTGTGAAAATCTCAAAACACAAGATAGGACCTTGGGAAATTAAAATTCTATAAAAACTTTAATACATAATTTAACTCTCTGGTACATTTTTAATTGCAATTAAATTAGATTTATATATTAATTTTGGAGAAATTTGTATTTCTATGATACTGTTTTTCCAATCCAAGTACATAATATACATCTTTCCATTTCTTCATATCTTATTTTGTATCTTTCAATAAGATGTAAAATTTTTGTACTATGGATGTTCATATAAAAGTTTTGTTAAATTTACTCCTAGGTATTTTTTCTTGTTGTCTTTAAGAATAGACATTCCCTTTTCCATTTCTCATTGACTATTGCTAAATAGGGAAAATTTGTTGATTAAAAAAAAGTTATCTCATACATAGCCACCGAACCAAGTCACATAAATTCTCTCTCTTTTATTTAAAAGGCAGCCTTATCAACAAAGGGATTAACCTTGTTTTCCAATGATTATTACATGGCATTTAATTTTTCTAAAATGTGTGTAGCATTTGTTAGTATCTGCAAGACAGTGAACAGTAGTGATCATCTCTGTCTGGTTCTTGGTATGAAGGACAATGATTTTAGTTTTTTTATTGTTTACAGTATCTGCTATTGAGATCTAATAAATAACTTTTATTAGTTTTAAGCAGTTTCATTTTGCTTACTGTCTTTATTAGAGATGGTCTTCTTCTGAGTATCTTTTTCTAAATTTATTGATATCATGTGGTATTTCTTTTGTGATTTCTTGATACACTTTATTATGTCAATGGATTTTCAGTTGTTGAATATCCTATCACTTTCTGGAATAAGTTCTATTTGGCTATAATGTATTGTTCTTTGCATGCATTGATGGATCCTATTTCATAGTATTTCATTACGAAGATCACATAAAATAGGTCTAAAATAAGTATTTTTAAGCGATCCAAGTTAGAACCACTTTGTCAGCTTTACATGTAAATGTGTAAATATTTGAAGTTGTATCTGCTTTCTTTCCCACTGCCACGGTGAAATTCTGTCTGTTCCTTGAGGTTCACCTCAGCGGCATTTCATCTGTCAAACCTGTCCTTTGTCTTGGCCCTACTGCATGAAATCACTCCTCATGTCGAAACTTGGCAACATGTTGTGGTGTTAAAGAAAAAGATTCAAAAACTCAATATAACATTTACATAAGTACATGGTGAGCCCTTGTCAAAGATTTATTTAACTCATTAGTGCAGGAATCAGCAGGATAATAAATTGGTACAGAGGGCTTTTAAAGAACATAGAATATTATAGTTTGTTGGTGATGGCAAACTAAATAAATTGGCTAAGTTAGAGATGAAATGGTCAATACTCTGAAGGGCAATAAAGTAATATTATTTAGGGTTTTTTTTTTTTTAAATTTTGACTGAACAGAACTTACTTGCAACTTACTTACTTGTAGCTGGAAAAAGCTACAAGTTTTTACATAGCTTTGTAGAATCAATATTAAATAGCAAGTCAAACAAAGGTACATTCCCCAAGTGAAATTAATAATCTTTGGGTGGGTCTGTGAGATCATGTTCAAGTATGACATTGAAAGGATATATAGCCTTCCTTTTGCCAGAATTCTGTGTTGGATACTTTTTTCTTAACACTAGTAAGTATTACTTGATCAATTGTTTGTATGTCTGACCTATGGTAGCATGGTGTAGGGGGAAATACATGCGTTTTGAATATGTTATATAATGTAAGGTTTGAATCTTGACTCTGCAAGCCCATCCCTTACCCATATATGGTTTGGGCTGTTGAGGAAGGGGTTTGGCATAATAAAAACAGATTTAGGGCTTGGGAACATCAGGAAAAAGCACAGTTGGCACATCTCTGGCATTCTCATATGGTAATAACTTAATATGACCATATTTCAGCAGCCTAAGGATAAAAATGGGGTCACAAAGACACCAGGAAGCCAAAGTTCCTGTTTTTTACTCCAGTTGCCTTTGTACACCCTTACGGAGAGACCCCCCCCACTAACATTTCTGGGTTTCCCAGAAAGGATGCCCATTTGGTCACAAATCAATATACAGCTACAATAACCCCAACCTGTTCTTCTCCCTTCGTGGTGTTTGCTGTTTCTGATGCCTTTTGGAGCACCTCATGGCCATGAAGAATGTTGGAGAATGTAGAAACCAAGGGAGCTTTTCTTCTGATGTTCCCAAAGCGAACAAGCTGCTTTTTCTATGCTTCCTGCTGCCTCCTTTCCTCCAACTGAGTATCCTAACAGGTCAGGTCTTCTGACAAATAGGGTTTGGGGAAATTTCTTTCACCTAAGGATTGTGTACCTGGAATCACAGGCCTGTGAGCTCTTGTTTTAGTGTGAAGGGGAATATTTTTAAACAACTATTATTCAGCCATTATTTAAGTGCTAATTGGTTCCAATTATTATGGAAAAAAATACAAAAGAACATTCTTTGTCTTTAAGATCTAGTTCAAACTATCTAGTTTAAGTAGGATAAACACACTAAAAGGTCAAATAACTTTGCAAAAAATAAATCACTGTAGGATGTAAACCCAGCAACCCAAGGCATTTGTGGTGAAGCTTTTGCAGGTAAGTAGGAATCACATTCCTAAGTCATTAGAAACAACACCAAAATAAGGATGTTTTTCTCTCCAAGGAGATACTTTGACTAGGGTTTATTTACTCAGTGAAGATGTTTTTCGGGCTTATGTGTAAAATATCTAGGGATTCATGCTGAAATCGCCCTGCCTCCCTGGCAGTTTTTATTTTTATTTTTTTGTTTATTGTGTTTTACCTGGCAAACTTGTTGACTTGAAAAAAAAATTTTTTTTGAAGTGTTCATTGTGCCAGCATGACTGTGTGCCATGTGCTCTGTCTGATCTTGTCAGTCTTTTCGTCCTGTCTTCAAAAATACAAGTATAAAGCTTCTTTAGCTAATTAGTCATTGCAATGTACTTTCATTAAAGAGAATAGATTTACAATCTTAAAAGTTAGTTACAAAGTATGGGGATACAAAGAGGTTGAGGTGAAAGAGGTTTTTAGGGTGCTAGAGAACGCCAAATGGAACTTTTGAAGTATTAACCAGAAATGAGATATGCTCTGAAGAAAGGTGTTTCTTTACTTTCAGAATTACTGAGTAGGATTGTTTTAGTTAGAAGACTGCATTTTTTTGAAGAGACAGTAAATCACTATTATTTTTTTTTAATTTTTAATTTTTTATAAACATTTATTTTTATCCCCAGGGGTACAGGTCTGTGAATCACCAGGTTTACACACTTCACAGCACTCACCAAAGCACATACCCTCCCCAATGTCCATAATCCCACCCCCTTCTCCCAAACCCCCTCCCCCCAGCAACCCTCAGTTTGTTTTGTGAGATTAAGAGTCACTTATGGTTTGTCTCCCTCTATTATTTTTTAAAGCCTTCCTTTGCTACAGATTTGCTGCTGAGTAATAAGTCACATCCCCTTGGTTTTATGATGAAATACTATGTAACTGGAAAACTAACAACAACAACAAAAAACAAAAGGTAGGCAGCCTGGGCTTTACTTCACCTGAGTTGAATTGGAATCTCTGAGGTAGGTTCTATGCTTCCTATAGGTGATTTTAACATGCAGCTACGGCAAAGAATCACTTCCCTACCCCAGCTACACCATGAGATGACACTATGTTTACTTAATTGTCTTGGAAATAATTGGGGTATGGGTAGCTCTAGCTTCTCATGGTTGTGTAACCCAGACATTAGTCCCTTATCATAGGTGGGTGGTAGAGCCAAGTAACAATTCACCTAGCCAGGTCCACACATAGAATTCTGATGAATGTCGAGTCCTTTACTGCAGTTAGAGACTCTGAAATGGTTGCATTCTACCTGGTGATAGAGAATAAGTCTAGTTTACCTTGTCCCTGAGCCTCATTCATAGGAGTGACTCCAGGTGGGCATTTGTTTATGGTAACTTCTGTTGTATAGAAACATATCTACTGTCAATTATGTCTTTCTCAGTGTGTTGCTTTGAGCTTTGTATTATAATTATGTTTTCTTTGCCCCAAGATAATATTGACTTATACTTTCTAGTGCCACTTCTCATCATTTTTTACATCTATATCTTAAATCCTTGTGGAAAGTATTTGAAATAGTTTTAGTCTTCTATTTTCTTCCCTGAAAAGTTGGCCAATGTTCAGTGCCATTTATTGACATCTCTGTCCATTTCTCACTGATTTTAAATGACACTGGTCATATTTTTTTTGTTTATATATGAATCTTTCTTTTAAGCTTTCTATTCTATATTCTCGATCCTTAATTGATTCCCAAGTTGTTGTTTCTGACTTTGAAGATGATACCTTTTGTGTTCAGTCATTAAATAAGACGTTGACATGGAAAGTCTGAGATTATTATCACAAGAAGGTACTCATTTTTTTCATTTCCTAAGATTTCTTAAAATCTGTAATGATATTTTGAATTTTGTAATGATATAGTTTTTTTCATTTGATCAACTGATGTGATGAATTATATCAATAATTCCCTAAATAGGAAAACATTCCTGCCATTTTTGGAATAAATCCAACTATGTCATTATCTATCATTCTTCTAACATTGCACTGCATTTTATTTTTCTGAAACATTTTACTATATGATGGAATTTAAAAAATAATTTACCACCAAAACTGAATTGGAAATTTCTTTTTTTTTTTTTAAAGATTTTATTTATTTATTTCACAGACAGAGATGACAAGTAGGCAGAGAGGCAGGCAGAGAGAGGAGGAGGAAGCAGGCTCCCCGCTGAGCAGAGAGCCCAACATGGGGCTCCATCCCAGGATCCTGGGATCACGACCCGAGCCAAAAGCAGAGGCTTGCCACCCAGGCACGCCCTGGTATTGGCAATTTCTATAGAAAATGTGTTTTAAGGTCATAAGCAATAAGTGGGTAGTAAAGAAACAGAGGCAGTTGGCCTTAAAAAAAAAAAGTGAAGAATAAAAATAAGTTTCTAGTTTAAACTTTCTCAAGGGTTATAAATTTAACTTGTGTGTTGAAAGAGCAAAATATTTAAGGTGTAATCGGAAGTGCTGTTATTCATGTGTCATTCTTCATTCGACTCCATTCTGTGAAGATAGTTTTCTCATTCTGGCTAAAATCTTGTGCCCAAGTAGTATCTTCTACTCCTATTTATTCCTATCAGTCTCATTTCAGTGAATAAAATATCAAGAATCATGAAATAGTCAAAACTAAGTTAAACTTCTCTCCTACCTCAGTTCCAGCCTTTAGTGAGAGGGGTGGGATTTTTCTGGTGGGATTTTTTTTTCCCCTCTTCACCAGCTCCTTTTCCCTAGTCTTTACTTTTTAGCCTTAGCTTCTGATACTTCTGGGTTTAGAATAGAGAGAAAGGAAAAGAAGGAGATAATATTGTACTTGACTGGCCATAATTTATAAGGATCTTAGCTTGTTATAGCCTTGTTGAATATTTAAAAAAAATACACATTTTTTATTATGTTCAGTTAGCCACATATGGTACATCATTAGTTTTTGTTGTAGTGTTCAACAATTCATTAGTTGTGTATAATATCCAGTGCTTATCACAGCACATGTCCTCCTTAATACCCATCACCTTGGTGAATATTTATTTATTTATTTATTTTTAAAAGATTATTTATTTATTTGACAGACCGAAATCACAAGTAGGCAGAGAGGCAGGCAGAGAGAGAGGAGGAAGCGGGCTCCCTGATGAGCAGAGAGCTCCATGCAGGACTCCATCCCATGACTCTGACATCATGACCCAAGCTGGAAGGCAGAGGCTTAACCCACTGAGCCACCCAGGCGCCCCCACCTTGGTGAATATTTAAAGCTAACACTTACAGAGGGCTTTGTGGGCCTTCAGGAACCTCATCCCCACCAAACACTAACAATACCTCATCTGTAGTTCAGTAGCTAATACATTTTCTCCAGCCAGTTATTTAAAATTCCTCCTTTAGTCTTTAAACTTCTAGTAGTACAACTTTAGCTTTTTTGTGCTGAGGTCCTTCTTCCTCCAGGCAGCCCTCCTGGGCAGATTCTAACACCTCATCATCTCTTGTCCAGGAGAAGCACTAATACCAGAAATACAGATGATTATGGATTGAATGTTTGTGTTCCTTCAAAATCTGCATGTTGAAACCCTACTTACTCAATGTGATTGTGGAGACTTTGGGAGGTAATAAGGTTTAACTAATTACCTTATAAGAAGAAACACTAGAGAGCATGCTTCCTCTTCTTCTTAGCATGTGAGGACAAAAACGTGTCATCTGCAAGCTAGAAAGAGGGCTCCCACCAGAACTGAGTCATTCTGGCCTGGTCTTGATTTCCCAGCCTCCAGAGCTGTGAGAAGTTCACGTTTGTTGTTGAAGCCACCCAGTTTATGGCATTTTGTTATCACAGCACAAGCTGACTGAGACATAGACTGTCCCAAATGCAGCTATCATGACTACTCTGTCTTCAGAGCAGCGGCTCCACCATATTAGCCTGGTGTCTGACACTTATCTGGAGACTCTACTGTGTGTTCCCGAACTTAAGGGATAGATACCAAGTCTTCTTGAGGACTCCCTCAAGATGTTTGAGGAGAGCCAAAGACACACTTTTGCAGGTTCATAACCCACCAGTAGTTCTTGCCAGTTTTCTCACCATTTAGCTTCCCATTCTTTTCTAAAGTCTGAAGATGTTTGGTAAGCCAAGGGTTACAAAACTGGTTCTTTGTTATCTCTTTTAGAAGGCTTGTACAACCTGAATATTGCTTGGGTGTGACAACAATAGTTACCTATTTCCCTGAGGTCTCAGTCAAAACAGATGTAAGACTCCTATTTTAACATCCTGTAACACAAAAGAATATTTCTTCTATTACTTTGTATTAGGTGCTGGAGTAACGGTAGCTTAGAGGTAAGAGAAGGGCCAGTTAGGAACATATACATTTTGAAGCTCTGAACTAGTTCAGTGTAATCTTATCTGGACCGCATCAAAATCGATGGGCAATATGGCTACCTCAAGAAGAAGCAAAATCTCAAATACACAACCTTTACTTAAAGGAGCTAGAAAAAGAACAGCAAACAAAGTCTAACGCCAGCAGAAGAAGGGGAATAATAAAGATTGGAGTAGAAATAAATGATACAGAAACAAACAAAATACCCAGTAGAACAGATAAATGAAACTAATATCTGGTTCCTTAAAAGAATTAATAAAATTGATAAACCCATAGCTTGACATATCAAAAAGAAAAGAGAAGGAATCCAGATAAATAAAATTGCAATGGAAGAGGAGAGTTTACAACCAACACCACAGAAATACAAACAATTATAAGAGAGTATTATGAAAAATTATATGCCAATATACTGGACAATCTGGAAGAAGCAGACAAATTCCTAGAAATATACAAGTTACCAAAGCTGAAACAGGAATAAATAGAAAACTTGACAGACCAATTACCAGTAAAGAAATTGAATCAGTAACCAAATATCTCCCAAAAAACAAAAGTCCAGGGCCATATGGATTATCAGGGGAATTCTACCAAACATTTAAGAAGTTAGGATCTATTCTTCTCAAACTGTTCCAAAAAATAGAAATGGAAGGAAAATCTCCAAACTCATTCTATAAGGCCAGCATTACCCTGATTCCAAAACCAAAGACCCTGCTAAAAGGGAGAATTATAGGCTAAAATCTCTGATGAAGTTAGATGCAAAAATTCTCAACAAGATACTAGCAAATTGAACCCAACAGTACATTAAAAGATTAATTTATCACAATCAAGTGGGATTCATTTCTGGGTTGCAAGTGTGGTTCTATATTCACAAGTGAATCAACATGATATATGACATTAATAACAGAAAGGATATGAATATTATGATCATTTCAGTAGATGCAGTAAAAGCATTTGACAAAATATGACATCGATTCATGAAAAAAAAAAAAAAAACCCTCAACAAATTAGGTATAGATGGAACATACCTTAACATCATAAAGGTCATATATGAAAAACACAGCTAATACCACCCTCAATGGGGAAAAACTGAGAGCTTTTCTCCTATGGTCAAGAAAAAGACAGGGATGTCTACTCTTATCACTATTATTTAACATAGTACTGGGAGTCCTAGACACAATCATCAGACAACACAAAGAAACAAAAGGCATCCAAATTGCCAAGGAAGAACTCAAACTTTCACCATTTGCAGACCACATGATACTCTATGTACAAAACCCAAAAGACTCTACCAAAAAATTGCTAGAACTGATACATGAATTCAAAAAAGTCACAGGATATAAAATTGATGTACAGGAATCTGTTGCATTTCTCTACACTGATAGGGAAGAAGTAGGAATAAAGTTAAGGAATCAATCCCATTTACAACTGTACCCAAAACTATAAGATACCTAGGAATAAACTTAACCAAAGAGGTAAAAGATCTGTCCTCTGAAAACTATACAACATTTATGAAAGAAATTGAAGAGGACAGAACGAAATGGAAAGACATTCCATGCTCATGGATCAGAAAAACAAGTATTGTTAAGTGTCCATGCCACCCAAAACAATCTATACATTTAACGCAATCCCTACCAAAACAACACCAGCATTTCTCACAAAGCTAGAACAAGCAACCCTAAAATTTGTATGGAACCACAAACGACCCTGAATAGCTGAAGGAATCTTGAAAAAGAAAAGCTAAGCTGAAGACATCATGATTCCAGACTTCAAGCTATATTACAAAGTTGTAGTCATCAAGACAATATGGTACTGATGCAAAAAAAAGGCACATAGATCAACAGAACAGAGCAGAAAATTCAGAAATGGACCCACAACTATGTGATAACTAATCTTCAACAAAGCAGGAAAGAATATCCAGTCGAAAAAACACTCTCTTTAACAAATGATGTTGGGAAAACTGGACAATAATATTCAGAAGAATGAAACTGGACCACTTTCTTACATAGTAAATAAAAATAAATAAAAATGGATGAAAGACTTAGATGTGAGACAGGAAACAAAAAAAGCCCTAGAAAAGAGCATAGTAAGTAACAGCTTTTTTATTGGACCTGTCTCTAGAAGCAAGGGAAACAAAAGCAAAAATGAACTACTGGGACTTCATTAAATAAAAACTTCTAGGGACATCTGAGTGGCTTAGTTGGTTAAATGTCTGCCTTCTGCTCAGGTCATGATCCCAGGATTCTGGGATCAAGTCCCGCATTGGGCTCCCTGCTCAGTGGGGAAGCCTGCTTCCCCTTCTGCTTGCCGCTCTCTCTCTCTGACAAATGAATAAATAAAATATTTTTAAAAAAATGATAAAAACTTCTGCACACAAAGAAAACGATCAAGAAAACTAAAAGGCAGTTTAAGGAATGGAGAAGATATTTGTGAGTGACATATTTGATAAAGGGTTAATGTCCAGAATCTAAAAAAAGCTTACTCAACACCCAAAAACAAATAATCCAGTTAAGAAATTAGCAGAAGGCATGAATAGACATTTTTCCAAAGAAGGCATAGAGATGGCTAACAGACACATGAGAAGATGCTGAACATCATTCATCATCAGGGAAATATAAATCAAAACCACGATGACATATCACCTCACACCTGTCAGAATAGCTAAAATTAACAACACAAAACAGTAGATGTTGGTGAGAATGTGGAGAAAGAGAAACCATTCTGCATGGTTGGTGGGAATGCAAACTGGCGCAGCCACTCTGAAAAACAGTATGGAGTTTCCCCAAAAAGTTAAAATAGAACTACCATATGACCAAGCAATTGTACTGCTAGGTATTTATCCATAGTATACAAAAATACTGATTCAAAGTAGTACATGCACTCTTATATTTTATAGCAGCATTATCAACAAGAGTCAAATTATGGAAAGAGCCCAAGTGTCCATTGACTGATGAATGAATAAAGAAGAGTGTTCACACATACATATACCCCCCCACCAAATGCACACACTGGAATATTACTCAGCCATTAAAAAGAATGGAATCTTGTTATTTGCAAAATCATGGATGGAGTTAGAGTGTATTATTCTAGTAAAATAAGTCAGTCAGAGAAAGACAAATACTGTATCATTTCACTCATATGTGGAATTTAAGAAACAACAAAGGAAAACATGTAGGAAAGGGGGAAGAAGAGGGAACAAACCATAAGAGACTCTTAATGATAGAGAACAAACTGAGGGTTGATAGAGGTAAGTGGGTGGGGGATGGGATAGATTGGTGATAGGTATTAAAGAGGGCACTTATGATAAGCACTGGGTGTTGTGTGTAAGAGACGAGTCATGATTTCTACTCCTGAAACCAATATTGCACTGTATATTAACTAACTAGAATTTTTTAAAAAATGAAAACAAAAAACAAAAAAATTTTGCAGTCAAATGCTCTACCCCTGAGCTATACCCCCAAAACAAAAAAATTTTGAATGTTAAAAAAGACTCAACCTTTTTTCATCATCTAAATGGGAATATTTTCATATTTTGTTACTGTTTTGTCATATGATCCATTATGTCTGAAATTCTCCTTGGCAGAACAACATTAGAGATGTTTGGTGAGTCAGCTCTAAATCTAACATTACTATAAGTCATTTTTTTAAAATTAGGGTAAGACATACATAAAATTTACTATTTCAGCTATTTTTAAGTGGTTCTTTCAGTGGCATTAAGTACATTCACAATGCTGTGCAACCATTACCACCATCCATTTCCAGAACTTTTTTACCACCTTAAATTGAAACCCTGAACCCATTAAACAATGGCTCCCTATTACTTATCTCCTCAGATCCTAGTAACCATAATTCTACTTTCTGTGTCTACAAATTTCACTACTCTAGGTACCTCATATAAGTGGAATCATAATATTTGTCTTTTGGGGTCTGATTTACTTCACTTAGCATCATGTTGTCATGCATGATGTAGCCTGTATAAGAATTTCATTCATTTTTCAGGTTGAATAAAATTCAATAGAATGCATATGCTACATTTCGTTTATTCATTCATCTGTCCATAGATATTTGTGCTATTTCTTATTTTGGCTTTGTGAATAATGCACTTTGAACATGGGTGTACTAATTTAGTCGTTGTGCTATGGACTGAATTATGTCCCCCCAAATTCATATGTTGAAGCCCAAATCCAAAAAGTGGTAATATTTGGAAACTGTATCTTTAGGAAGTAAATAAGGCTAAGTGAGGTCATAAAGGGGAGGCCCTAATCCATTAGAGCTGTGGTTTTGTAAAAAGAGGAAGAAAGCCCTCACCCTGTTATGTGAGGCAGCAAGAAGGTCACCATTTGCAACAGGAAGAGAGTTCTCACTGGAAGCTCAATCCCACTGGACCTTGATCTGGGATTTCCAGGCTCCAAATTATGAGAAAAAAGATTTCTTTTGCTTAAGCCATACCATCTATGACATTTTATGATGGCAACCTGAGCTAAGACATCTTGCTTTCAATTGCTTTGAGTTATATTCAGAAGTAGAATTGCTAGATTGTAAGTTTAATTTTTTTGAGGAACCAACATAACTGTTTTACATAGGAGCTGTACCATTTTTTATATTTCAACTAGCAATACACAATTGTTTTGATTTCCTCATATCTTGCCAACTCTTTCCCCTTCTCCTCCCTTTCTTTTCCTTTCCTTTCCTTCCACAAATAGCTATCTTAATGCATATGAAGTGATATTTCATTATAGCTTTTGATTTACATTTCCTTACTGGGTAGTGCTATCAATCACCTTTTCTGTGCTTATTGGCTGTTAGTAAACTCTGGGAGAGATGTCTCTTTAAGTACTTTGCCCACTTTTATTTGGCTTGTTTGTTTTTTTGTTGAGGTGCTCTATGTCAATTTGAAAAGAGTCATTTTAAAAACAAAATATTTTTTTAAACAAAGCTCCCAGTTTCCATATAATATTGATTTTCGGGAATTTCTTTGCTATGCTCAAATTTCATTTTTTCCTGCTAAAATTTTTTTCATGATTGCTGGGAAATTTGGATTTTCATCTTAGCATCTGTGTTATGAAATACTGATGACTGTACTTTCTGGCATGTGCTTTTAGTTGCTAGTTGGATAAACCACTATGATAAGTTGACCAAATCATACTTTAAAAAATTTACATTTTAACAGTTCAAATTCATATTTTCTTAGTAATTTTTCAAATTATTTAAATGATGTCCTCCAAGACCTTATAACACAGAAAATTTGATGTGAGAAGAGTAACAAAATATTATGACCTTCAACTGAGAAATATCTCATAATCACTTAGAATTTTTTTTGTTTTAGAGTACGTGACAATAACTAAATTTATTGCCAAGACAAGATTATGAATTGACCTATGGATTAGTTTCCTATGACTGCTATAACAAGTTATAACAACTTGGTAGCTTAAAGAAAAACAAATTTCTTCTCTTACAGTACTGAAGGCTCAGAACCTTCAGTAAAGGTTCTGAGTAAACCTGAAATCAGGTTTACTGCACTAAAATCAAGGTGTTACCAGGGCCCTATTCCATCTGGAGGTTCAGGGGAAGTATATGTTTCCTTGCCTTTTCCAGCACCCAGAGGAGCATTTCTTGGATCCTTGTGTGTCCTCTTCTCCATCTTCAAAGCCAGGAATATAGCCTCTTGTTTCCAGTGTCATGATGCTTTGTTATGCTGAATGTGTGAAGCTTCCTTCTAATTCCCTTTTATAAGAATTTCTGGGATTTAAAACAGTATAGAATTTCCTTAAAAAATTAAAAATATAAATACCACATAAAATAATAATTCCAGGGGCGCCTGGGTGGCTCAGTGGGTTAAGCCTCTACCTCTGGCTCAGGTCATGATCCCAGGGGCCTGGGATCGAGTCCCGCATTGGGCTCTCTGCTCAGCAGGGAGCCTGCTTCTGCTCATCTCTCTCTCTGTCTGTCTCTCTGCCTATTTGTGATCTCTCTCTCTGTCAAATAAATAAATAAAATCTTTAAAAAAAAATAATTCCATTGCTGGGTAGTTACCTAAAGAAAATAAAAACACTAATTTGAAAAGATATATGCACCATGTTTATTGCAACATAATTTACAACAGCCAATATGGAATCAACTTATGTGTCCATTGGTAGATGAAGCAATAAAGAGATGTGGTGTGTATCTATAATGGAATGTTGTACAGCCATAAAAAAGGATGAGTACTTGCCATTTGTGACAACGTAGATGGACTCAAAGGGTATTATGCTAAGAGAGATAATTCAGACTGAGGAATACAGATACCATGTCATTTCAATCAAATGAGGAATCTAAAAAAACCAAATAAACAAAAAGCTGAATCATGCCTATAATTGTAGAGAACAAACTATAGGTTACCAGAGAAAAGGAGGGTGAGGGATGGGCAAAATGGGTAAAGGAGAGTGGGAGATACAGGCTTCCGGTTATGGAATGAGTAAGTGATGGCAATAAAAGGCATAGCAAAGGGAATATAATCAATGATATTGTAATAGGTTGTATGATGACAAGGTCATACTTTTGGTGAACAAAGCATAATGGACAGAGACGTTGAATCACTGTGTCATACACCTGAAACTAATATAACATTGTGTGCCAACCATACTAAATTTTTTTTTTTGAATAGAGAATACTTGTGATTGCATTTAGGGGACAACTGGATAGTATAGGCTGTTTTTTCCATCTCAAGATCCTGAAGTTAATCATATCTGTAAAGACCCTCCCTGCTTTTTTGTCTGTATACGGTCACATTCATGGGTTTCAGGGATTAGAATGTAGATTATCTTTTGAGGGACCCTTTTTCTGGTCTTCCACAACCTATACAAGGCTCTTCAGAAATTTAAAAAGAAAAGAAGGAAACTGTACATCATAGATGTTACCAAATCCTAGTTCTGTAAAAAAGTTTAATTAAAGTTTAATGCAATTCACCTGTTTTATTCACACTAACTACCTCACTTTTTCTTTTCCCATTTTATTCTTGACCTCTTGCAGTTTGGCTTCTGCCCCATGCTACAGATAAATGCTTTGAGAAGTTTATCATTGACTATGGAGCCAAATCCTGGAGCATCTCTCTTTGGTTTTCATCCTCCTCATTCTCGTTGAAGTGTTCCGCATAGATCACTTATTAGTAAATGAAACTTTCCTTTCTTTCAATGCCTATGACACTCACCTGCTGGTTCCACTTCTTCCCTCATAATCGTTGTAACCAATCCTTCTTTTTTTTTTTTTTTTAGGTGTCTTTAATTCTCCTAACCCATGAAATAGAAATTTTTTGAGGTTCTATGCATTGTTCTGTTTGTTTCCCTTTATTTCTCTTAGGATTAGTTCCTGAGCTAATGAGACTTGCAGATCTCAATCTTCAAATGTGAATTCCACTTAAACACTCTGGACAGCCATCTATTTGCCCTTCCACAGGTCATGTGCTCATAGATATCCTGGTACCATTTCCAAACCATCATTTAAAAAAACAAAATTCATCTCGCATTCATCCCATCAGTTTTGTTTTTTGTTTTCCAATTTCTGTGAAGGTCAATGACACCACCATTATCTTAGAAATTTTGTTATCTTATTTCTTACAACTAGGCTTTGTTATAATTTTTGAATCTTAGTGAAAATAGTATTTGGCTTTGTTATTTTTAGCTCAGTAGTCTGGAGCAGTGCTCCTCAGAGTGGTCTGTGGATCAACAACACGAAAATCTATTAGAAATGTAGTTTCTGGGGCGCCTGGGTGGCTCAGTGGTTTAAAGCCTCTGCCTTCAGCTCAGATCATGATCCCAGGGTCCTAGGATCAAGCCCCGCATTTGGTTCTCTGCTCTGCAGAGAGTCTGCTTCCTCCTCTCTCTCTGCCTACCTCTAGGCCTACTTGTGATCTCTGTCTGTCAAATAAATTAATAAAATCTTAAAAAAAATGTAATTTCTAGGTCCTATCCCAGACTTTCTAAATTATAATCTGTATTTTACTGTATGGTTTAGCAAGCTCTTCAGGTGATTTTCATGCAGGGTGGCATTCAGTAACCACTGTTTTAGAGTCTAGTCCAGATTGGCATTGCTATTCCAATAACTTCTTACTAGGTGATGCCCCTTATTTTCAGTCAAATATCTTATGGACAATTGTTTTCTTTTAAAATTCCTATCCTGTCTGTTAATCTTATTTCACATCTTATAGCATTATGTATTACATGTGTACGAAATATGTGGAAACCTGACTAAAGGACGTGTTTAAAGTGAATAGATTAATGGACTTCAGTTTTTCTTTCCTGTTTTGAGTGACAGACTGTGTCAGGTGGTTTTTTGCTTTGTTTTGTTTCTTTTTGTTATCTTTCTTTGCTTTTTTATGCTCCTAGATCCCTAGACTTAGCTTTTTTTTTTTTTTTTTTTTTTTAAGATTTTTATTTACTTATTTGTCAGAGAGACAGAGCACACAAGCAGGCAGAGTGCCAGGCAGAGGCAGAGAGAGAAGCAGGCTCCCTGTGGAGCAAGGAGCCCGATGTGGGACTTATTCCCTGGACCCTGGGGTCATGACCTGAGCCAAAGGCAGGCGTCTTAACCAACTGAGCCACCCAGGAGTCCCTAAACTTAGCTTTTTACACAATAAACTTCAAAACAGAAATCTTGATCCATCTTGGAAAGTTGGTGACAGGAAAGGGAAATAAGAGAGCAATGAGAGAGAGGACTGCAATCCAAAAACTAAATTTGGTTTGCAAATATGAGTGGGATTTTAGCATCAAAGAATTGTTGAAGCTTGTCACTAGTATTAGCAGTTTTTTTTTTTAAGGAAAATAATTTACATAAAATTTCTAAGCCTTTTAAGTTCCTTTTAGTTTTCTTCAGGCAGTTAGAATTCATGGCAATGGTTTATTTGAGCTAATCTTCTTTTCTATTTTTCATTAGCTAATGCCAAGGATACTAGGAGGTCCTTTTGTTGGATTATTGGCATTTGGAAAGAATTTGAAAAGAAGGAAGAAAGTCTCCAAATAACCTAATTATACAAATTAGAATCTGCCCCATCGCTCCTGAATATATTGATTTAGTTGAAGTTTAGTGTTCCATGAACATCTTTTTTTTTTTTTTTTTTAACTGAATTGAACATTTGCCAGTGTTGAGATATATACTGGAAACACAACACAGTGAAACTTAGCAGGAACTCTCTTACGTTGCTTACTGTTTAACACAGGAGACAGACTAGTAAACAGATACTTAAAATATAATGATAATGTAAATGGCCCAAGACCCCTCTGCTTTTTGGATGTCAGAGAAGCTCTTAATTCTGCCACACATGTATGAAAAGTTCAGCAGTGTAAAGACTGTTCTGAGTGGCACATTCACTTGTTCTGGAAGAGTAGAACAAAACCTGCAGGACTGCTAGTGCTGGGGAAATGGCGGAGTCAAAAGTCTCTGAAGTTGTTTTTAGTAGCAAATCTTACTGTCTGTCATATTCTACTAGAAGAAACAACAGAAGCAAGGCTCTTAGCAAATCAAGTCCATTTAATTTCCCTGAATGGAAGTCTAATTTGTGTTAGCCATCTGTCCCAGATAAGGGAGTTGAAATGAGGTATCAAGTCACTCATTCATTCATTCATTTATTCATTCATATGATAATTTAGGAGTCACTCTGAACCAAGATAAGATTGTTAAAACATTTGCTGAAGTGACTTTACATCTTTGAGCATTTTGGGTTTAAATGCTATTTGAACTTGTGAACTTTCCTAGAGATTTCTTGATAAACTGATGATTCATTCTTTTTCAGAGAAGAAGCCGGTAAGGTAGTAAGAGACAAACAAATTATTTAATCAGAAGTTCTATCCCTTAATGAATAAAACAACTGATTTCATATTGTCCATTTAATAACATAAGAATTGCTTGCCATCTATATGGCATCTATATGGTATAAAACCATTGAGAATAATAAATAAAATTGAATATCCATGATCTAAAGAGAGTACAAAATATTTTTTAAATACTTCAAAACAGATGTTTTCTTTTCTTTCCATCCTTCCTTCCTTATTGTTAAAGTGGAGGAACAAGGATTATCCTACACAAATTTCAGAGCATTGGTTTAACCTTAAAGCTGTCTTGGCCATTTATTGTAAAATATGATATGGAACCAACTAATTGTACTTTTTGGTGCTAACATACTAAATCCAAGTGTTAACATGAGGCCACATTTAAAAAATTATCTCATGCACATATATTAGTAGAATCACATTTCAAGTGTTTCTCCCATTTATTTTAGTAACTATATTTATAAGTGAATCATCACATTTATAAACAACAGAAGAGTATACAAAGCACACTCTAGGCACGTTGTACATCAATGAAAAATAGTCTTTCCCTTAAATGTATAGTGTTCTTGAGAAGTCTAAATTGATGTGCAAAACCATGGAGAGCATATGTTGCTGTCTGAAAGTAGAAACAATAAATGAGTACTTTACTAAATAAGTAGAAAAATGAGCAAAGTTATCCTCAGTTGTGAAGACTTGAGGATAGTCCTTTGCTGTTTTGCTCTGCTGAATATCTACTAGCTTTGTGTAAGGTGGTAGAGTTCCAGGCTGATGTTTACATGAAGTTGTGTTTATATGACATTTAAGAACCATTGGCATGTATCTCTTTGAAATTTTATTGTAAGCAGCATAAATCAAATCAAGTCTTCCACTAAGTTATGGCAGCTTTCTAGTTCTGGGACATTTTAAAAGCCCCATTTGCCTGCCTCAATGTAGAAGCTCTGGAAATCAAAGGGTGGTGAGTAGAGTTCCAGGATATATTAGGGTATTGTTTCAGCTCTATTTAATCTCATCCTCAACCCCACTTCATATCAATGATTTGTCTTGTCATATCCTCTTAGAATGTTTTCAAGTTCATTAATCTTTTGAAAAAAGTTAGCTTCTGCTAATATAGTGTTTTATAACCTTTCTTAACCTTCATCCCATTGTGATAAATCTTAAATCCTTCTTTAAAGTTACTTGAAATTTTAAAATAAAATATTGTGAGAGACAATAACCAAATATTCTTGTACTTATTAACATCTCTTAGTCTCTTCTCCACTTAGGTTGGAACCTTGTGACTATTCCAGGCATATATATGTAAAAAGATGTTTTCTGGGCCAGGGCAGTTAAGAACCAAGTGTCTCCACCGTCTCTCTCACCCTTTTTTCAATGTAATTGGAAGTGAAGAAATGTAAGATGGTGGAGTTTCAACATCGAGGGGCCTGGGCCTCTGAGTCACTGCTTGGCCAGCTGTTGTGTACGAACTGACATGAGTGAAAAATAAACCACTGTAGTTAAGCTGCTGAGATTTCAGGATTTATTTGTTACTGAGTCCTAACTGAGAATTACTTAAATAATGAATGCAATCAAATGCTCTTATAGCGATTTGTCATTGGGTCAAAGGTTGGATAAAATTCTGTATCTTTTCTCAGATTTTTCTAAAGCAGTGATGGAAATGGCAGTTTAAAGTAGAGAGAGTAAAGGTCAAATGTGACCTATAGGATATGTATTGAAACATTTTTTTATTCTTTTTGGTTATTGACTCAGTAAGACCTGTATTTTCCAAGGGGTTATAAATGGGTAAAAAGGATGTTATAGCTCAAAATAAAATTAATAAAATATAAAAAAAATAATTAATGCAATATGAATCAGAGACATGGGATAAAAGGCCACCTCACATGTCTATTTTACAACACTAAATGGGGTTGGATTTAAATTAGTGAGATTCTGATTGGCATTTGAGGAACACTTCCAAAGAATGAAGAATTTTCTGCCTGTAATGAAGATTTAAATTGCCTAAGGAATCCTTTCTGCACTATTTTTTTTTTACTATATTGGAGTTCCATAATATTGATATGGAAAACTTGTTATTAAAAAGTAATTTTAACTATGGGTTAAATAATTGAAGCTAATTTTTCAGATTTGTTTTTCATACTTTTTTTTCTGATTATAAAATGAGCAAATGCTCACTGTGGGAGAGAAAGTTTAATAAATACACAAAATAAATAAAAAATGCTCCAAATTCCTCATAATCGTAAACACAAAGATTTAAATACTAATATTATTGGGTAGTGTTTCCTTCCAATCTTGTTACTTCATGTAAGTACATGTTCTTATTTTGAAGCCTTGCAAGTACTATATTGTTTCCTCTTGGTTTTACCTTTATTTACACCATAAATTCAATCTCTTCTCCACATTATTTAAAGATTCCTTGTAAATCTTGTTTTAGGTTTTTTGTTGTTTTTTTCCATTTTAACTAGGGCTTCCTTGAAATAGATTAGTTTTTGGTTAAGACAATAACTTTGTGTGAATTTCCAATCTATTTATTTGTTGGATTGGTCCTGAAAGCCGCATTGAATCTGTAAGAACAAATGTATGGAATTAAGACTGTGTGTGTACACACACCAAAGGGATTAATTTGACAATTTTAGCTACAACCACTTTTAAAAAGTTAACTTTTATTTTAGAAACAGAGTAACTTGAAGAGCAGTAGAGGGTTATTATTTTAACTGAAGAAACACTTACTAAGCAGTAACTTACCAAAGTATTGTAAATTGCTGTAGATCAGAAGATGATCATTCCTGTCCTGAAAGAGCTTATGCTCTAGGTGAATTCTTAAATAAATGGGTTCTTGCCTGTATGTCTGTTGGACTTGAGAAGTAGTAGGCAATAAGAAATTTTAGGTAAATTACACGAGATACACCCATCTGAAGGATACAAAATGAAGTTAGTACAGTTAGACTACTCAGCAGAGATTCACAACATTTGTGGGAGAAGGCGCAAATCTCGTCCTGTGATGGGAAGCACCATTGGGCATACAGCTGCAGACGGTGATATTTGATTGTTTGAGGGTCCACTGTACTACAATCTCCCTTTGTGTTACAACCTAATTCATAATGTTGAATTAGGCTACTGACTATCTCATCTGGGCAAGGTCATCTTCATGGGTGTGTGACCAGGGCAGTTGCACAGTACCCATACTCCAAGGTAAACTCTGAACTCAGAGTTTAATGCTCAGTTATTACCATCCTAAATTCTTAGTAATTTATCTTTGAATTTGTGTTTTATAAGTAAAGTTTGATGGCAGAATGGAATCTGCACTGGGGGCTTGGAGCTTTGATTCATGGGAGATCCCACTTCCTGCCACTTCCCTGCCTGCCTGCATCACCATATTGGGTTCTCAGCCACTTGCTCCTCTGCCCCATTGAGCAATTACTGTTGCCTATCACCCCTGGTGGGAATATGGGCATGGGAAAGTCAGTTTGGGGCACTTATATTCCACTCAGTCATAAGGATCGGTGATACCCCACAAGTTATCTTTTCACCCAAGATAGAATAACATTAAGTAACAAAATAGTAAAAACAAAGAACCATCATGAGAGGTCAATGGAGAGAATCTAGAAGGAGGGAAAAAGTTTTTATCCCTCCTACCACCCCAGGCTAAAAAGATCTGACCTCCAATACTCATCTGAATTCTATGAAATAGCACCAGAACAAGGACCACTAAAATTACCCATGTCTCTGAATGTCATACAAACAGGCGCTTGGTCTAGCACTTTGACATTATCTAAGGGCATTAACAGGCCCTTAGTCTAGGATCTCTTTGGAATTATCTAAAATTATTAGGTATGAAAAATCTGTATTTATGTCATTACCATTCTCTGTTGATCTGAAATTAAGATAATATATTCACGAGGACTATAACATTTCAGTTTTGTGAACCATCTTTATGGCCATGATACATAAGAAAAAAAAATAACACATTGAAGCTAAAAATTTGTGGAAAATTAGGTATGAACTGGCACGAGAAATTGACTTATGAGCCACATGCTTATTTTTTAAAACAAATATGCTATTTATTCATTTATTCATTCATTTATTGAGTACTATATAGCTAGAATCTGGATATAGGAGGGCAAGCAAAAATGATGTGGCTCCTGACATCATAGAGCTCACAGACTAATGGGCAAGAATGGCATTCATAAAAGAACTACATGATTGAATGTGTAATTACAAACTGAGATGAATGCTGAAAGAAAGGGACAGCCTATAAGTGCAGATAGGAAAAGAACCCAACTCAGCTTTGGAAGCCAATAGATGCTTTTCTATAAAGGTAGTGGTTGAGGAAAGCTGAAGAATCAGTAGATAACTGAGTGAACAGGACTGGGGGAAGGGAAGACATTTGCAAAGGTACTAAAGTGGGGTGGGAGTGAGGGGAGCATGAACTGTTTGAAGAATTAGAATGTCAGTTGGCAGAGCTTAATTAGTGAGAGAGGAGAGTTGTGGGAAGTGAGCCTGAGGAACAGACAGGGACCAGAGTATGCAAAGGCTGGTAGACCATGCTAAGGATTTTGAGCTGTAGCCTAGGAACAATGAGAAGACATTGAAGGTGTTTAAGAAGGAGGTTGGTAGAATTAGGATTTGTGCAAGATCAGATTATTGTTTGTTATAGGTGTCTTTGCCTGCAATAGGGAAAAATAGTGGGGAAGGAGTCTCAGGTGAGCGTGGAAAGTCTTGTTAGGATACTGGTGCCATAGTTCAGATAATAGGCAGCCTGGACTAGTGGGTGATAGTGGACACAGAGACTAATATGGATTCAAGAGATGTGTGGAGAACAAAATCAAAGACAAATTGAATATAGGAGGTGTCAAAGACAATTTCAAGTCTTGTTGGCTTGCATATTTTGATTGTGAGTCTATTCATTGATAGAGGAAACCAAGAAAATCAGGATCAGAGGTAAGTATTATGAGATTGATTGAGATGCCCCAGACATTCAAGAATAAATGTTGAGGAGTTGTTTGTACATATGGGTGGGTAATAAGTGGATAATTGAAACCTGGGCTTATAAGCTTATAAAAAATATAATAATAAGTGGGTAATTGAAACCTGGGCTTATAAGCTTATAAAAACAAAACAAAACAAACAAACCTGATAGATTATTATGTTCCTGCAAGGTGGACAGAAAGAGAGCTCTATCTTGGAAACAAGGGAAAGGAAGTGTTTCAAGAATGAAGGCACTGATTCACAATATCGAATGTAGGGTAACATGAAATAGAGAGAGCACTGAAACATCACAGTCTTGACTTTAGCAAGAGCTTCTTGGACAGAGTGATGGGAAAAAAATTGGAAAAGTTGGAAGTATGAAAGTGAAGACCACTTTAAGTATCTCTGAATATATGTGACCATTATAGAGAGAAGAGAGAAGACAATAGCTGGAGGGGGATGTGCATGGTAGAGTTTTAAACTGAAGCAGCTTAGACTGATGAAGCAAAGGGGGAGGTTTTGATACTATCATTGAGAAACAAAAATATATGCGTTTATAATTTATGCACAAGGCCCATTGATTTCCTTTTCAAATGCATATTTTTTCAACCTTTAGATTGTAACTTGAGATCTTTCCCCTAGTAAGCATTCTTTCAATACTAGCTCCATGACACTTGTCATAGCATGCTTTCTCTCTGGAGATCCAAGGTGAATTTCATTTACAAATAAGCAAAATGTGAATATTGCCAAATTGTTTTCATAACAATGCTGTCTGATGTAATTCCCAATGGTTACATTGCTGGGTTTGAAGAAAAATTGGCTTTAAGCTTTTTGTGATTGCATGTATTCTTTCTCCCAAAAGATATGTTTTTGGAGCAGGTCACAATGGATGAGTAATATTTAGAATAGAATAGAGTTGGCAGAACATTTTTTTTATAAGTGTTGTGCAGTTAAAATCATAAATAGCAATATTTTTTTTTCAGTTATGTTAGTAAAGAGTCAATTATAAATAGTGAGGAAAGCCATGGATCAGCTTTCAGTTTCCATGTGCCTATTTTGGGTATTATCTGTGAATGCCACAGGCAACTTTGCAATTTCTTCTCTTTTTATTATAATTGATAAGTCTGTGTCTATAATTGTGAACACATTTTGGTGAACGTTCTCATTCTTTGGGCCCCATTACACAATGATATTTTTCTCTCGTTTTCCCCTTGCTACCCTTTCTCTACAGGTGTTTTAAGTTTAACTGAGATGATTCAAAACTTTAGGTTGTTGTTGTTCTCGAACTTTTGCGTTATCAGTTCACCTCTTAGATTTATGCCTTTCAAGATCATATTTTACCTCAGATTATTTTCACTTACTTAACTTTGCATTTCCTAGTGTCCTTATCTTCCTCCCTCAGACCAGTTACCAATTTCCTGTCTTGGGTTTTTTTGGTTGTTTTTTTTCCTGTGAGATAAGTTTCCTAATTGTTATTATTTTTTTACATTTTTATAAGATTTTATTTATTTATTTGTCGGAGAGAGAGAATGAGCACAAGTAGGGGGAGCACAGGCAATGGAGAAGCAGGCTTCTCAGTGGGAAGGAGCAAGGAGCCTGATGTAGGACTTGATTCCAGAACCCTGGGATCATGACCTTAACAGAAGGCAGATGCTTAACTGACTAAACCACCCAGGTGTCCCCACCTTCCCAATTATTTGGGCTCACACAAGGTTAGCCTTCATTCCTTTTTCCTTTGTCACCAATCCAATGAGTTGTAAAGTTCCTAACTAACCCCTTTTAAATAAACTAATTCAAGTACGTGGCATCATATCAATAGAAAACTTCTGAGAACAGTAGTTTTCTGCCTCTCCCTTTCCCACCTGCACTTCTATTCTCAGAGGAAATACACTTTAACTGTATTTTGTTCTCCTAGTGGTCTCTTTGAAAACTGTAGATGATGTACTTACACTTGTATTTATTAACTGATCAAAAAACTTCATGGCTGTTGACTCCCAATATAAAAAATAAATCTTTTGATTTTTTTTTTTTACCCTTCCTCTTCTTTTGATGTTCTGATATTTATATGTGTAACTTTACTTCCTTTTAAAATATTTAACCCATCTGGGATGCCTGGGTGGCTCAGTTGGTTAAGCAGCTGCCTTCGGCTCAGGTCATGATCCCAGGGTCCTGGGATTGAGTCCCACATCGGGCTTCTTGCTTGGCAGGGAGCCTGCTTCTCCCTCTGCTTCTGCCTGCCTCTCTGTCTGCCTGTGCTCCCTTGCTCTCTCTCCTTCTGTCTCTGACAAATAAATAAAATCTTTAAAAAAAAAAATTTAACCCATCTAAGCATCTGTTTCTTGTCCTTTAACTCTTTATATTATTTCTTGATCTCCTCTTTGTAAAATGAGACTATCTCTTCTCTACAATCATTTTCAAGTTTTGTATTTATCTCTAAAAGTTTATAATCAACAAATATTGCCTATACTATTATAATCTTATTATAGATATATCCAGAAGTTGGTCCCCATTGCATTTCTTTCTCCCTAGATTCAATGTCATTATCCCCATCTGTATGTGTCTTTATATTTAAAGGACTTTTTTTGTAGACAATATATAATTGGGTCTTGTTTTTTAACCCACTGTGACAATCTCTATCTTAAAATTGGTTTATTTAGGCCCTTGATGTTCAAATTGATTATATATATTTGGATTAATATGTCCCATATTAGCTAGCTCTTTGAATTACTGTTCTTTCCCTTTACTCTCATTATTGTCTTCTACTCCATTTTCTGCCTTTTGTCATTTTAACTGAGCATTTAATAAAATTTCATTTTCTCTCCTTTCTTAGTATATCAGTTACATATCTTTTCTTTTTTCTCTCTTCCCTCCCTCCCTTCTTCCCTTCCTCCCTTCCTTGTTTTTAGTAGTTGCCCTAGAGTTTGCAATAAACATTTACAATTAATCCGTGTCTCAAATGATACTCGTTGCTTCATGGATAGTATATTTTATAACAAAAAAATATAATAATCCTAATTCCTCCCTCCCATCCTTTGTATCATTGCTGTCATTCATTTCACTTGTTTATAAGCAGACATAAGCATGCATACAATATATACATAAATGTACATGATTGAATATATTGTTGCTATTATTTAGGGAAATATTATCTGTTAGATCAATTAAAAATAAAAATTTTTATTTTACTTTATTTGTTCTCTGATGCTCTTCCTTTTTTATGTGGACCTGAATTTCTGACACATGATATTCTTTCTCTCTGAAGAAATTTTTTTTTAAGATTTTCTTTCTTTATTTAACAGACAGAGATCACAAGCAGGCAGAGAGGCAGGCAGAGAGAGAGGGGAGAAAGCAGGCTCCCCGCGGAGCAGAGAGCCCGATGTGGGGCTCAATCCCAGGACTCTGGGATCATGACCTGAGCCGAAGGCAGAGGCTTTAACCCACTGAGCCACCCAGGTGCCCTGCTCTGAAAGCTTTTTATTTTGATCAAGTTCCAATAGTTTTATTTTCACTTCTGTTTCCCTTGCCTCAGGAGACTTATGTAAAAGGAGGCTGCTACAGCTGATCTCAAAAAGGTTACTACCAGTGTTCTCCTGTCTTTCATCCATTTTTTATTTGTTTTTGTTTATGGTATAAGAAAGTGGTCCAGTTTCATTCTTCTGAATGTTGTTGTCCAGTTTTCCCAGCACCATTTGTTGAAGAGACTGTCTTTTTCCTGTTCTTTCCTGCTTTGTTCTTTCCTGCTTTGTTGAAGATTAGTTATCACATAGTTGTGGGTCCATTTCTGAGTTTCTACTCTGTTCTGTTGATCTATGTGTCCTTTTTTGCATCAGTACCATATTGTCTTGATGACTACAGCTTTGTAATATAGCTTGAAGTCTGGAATCATGATGCCTCCAGCTTTGCTTTTCTTTTTCAAGTTTCCTTCAGCTACTCAGGGTCGTTTGTGGTTCCATACAAATTTTAGGGTTGCTTGTTCTAGCTTTGTGAGAAATGCTGGTGTTGCTTTGATAGGGATTGTGTTAGATTGCCTTGGATAGCATAGACATTTTCACAATACTTGTTCTTCTGATCCATGAGCATGGAATGCCTTTCCATTTCTTTCTGTCCTTTTCAATTTCTTTCATAAATGTATAGTTTTCAGAGGACAGATCTTTTACCTCTTTGGTTAAGTTTATTCCTAGGTATCTTATAGTTTTGGGTACAGTTGTAAATGGGATTGATTCCTTAACTTTCTTCCTACTTCTTCCCTATCAGTGTAGAGAAATGCAACAGATTCCTGTACTTCAATTTTATATCCTGTGACTTTGTTGAATTCATGTATCAGTTCTAACAATTTTTTGGTGGAGTCTTTTGGGTTTTCTACATAGAGTATCATGTTGTCTGCAAATAGTGAAAGTGTGAGTCTTCCTTGGCAATTTGGATGCCTTTTGTTTCTTTGTGTTATCTGATGGCTGTCTAGGACTCCCAGTACTATGTTAAATAACAGTGATGAGAGTAGACATCCCTGTCTTTTTCTTGATCATAGGAGAAAAGCTCTCAGTTTTTCCCCATTGAGGGTGATATTAGCTGTGAATTTTTTGTATATGACCTTTATGAGATTGAAGTATGTTCCTTGTAAATCTACTTTGTTGAGGGTTTTTATCATGAATTGATGTTGTACTTTGTCAAATGTTTTTTCTGCATCTATTGAAATAATCATATGGTTCATAATCTTTTATCAATGTGGCATATAATCTTGACTGATTAGTGAATATTAAATCATGCTTATCACCTGGGGATAAATCCCACCTGATCATAGTGAATGATTTTTTAAAATGTATTGTTGGATTTGGTCTGCTAGTATTTTATTGAGAATTGTTGCTTCCATGTTCATTAAGGATATGGCCTGTATTTCTCTCTTTTAGTGTAGTCTTTATCTGGTTTTGGTATCAGGGTAATGCTGGTCTCAAAGAGTGAGTTTGGAAGTTTTCTTTCCTTTTCTGTGTTTTGGAATAGTTTGAAAAGAATAGGTATTAACTCTTTTTTAAATGTTTGGTAGAATTCCCCTGACAACCCATCTGGCCCTGGACTTTTGTTTGTTGGGAATTTTTGATTACTGGTGCCATTTTTTTTTTTTTGCTAGTTATCAGTCTATTCAAGTTTTCTATTTATTCCTGTTTCAGTTTTGGTGGTTTATATGTGTCTGTAAATTTATCCATTTCTTCCAGGTTGTCCAATTGGTTGACATGTAGTTTTCCAGAATATTCTCGTATAACTGTATTTTGGTTTTGGCTGTTATTTCTCCTTTGTGATTTTATTTATTTGGGTCTTTCTCTTCTTGGTAAGTCTGGCTAGAGGGTTATCTCTTATTTTATTTTATTTTTAAGAGAGGGAGAGTGATAGGGGTGGGGAGGGTCTGAGGGAGAGGAGAGAATCTTAAGCATGTTCCATGCCCATCATTAGGCCCAATGTGGGGCTCAGTCTCACAAATGTAGGATAATGACCTAAGCCAAAACCAAGAATCAGATACTTAACCTACAAAGCCACCCAGGTGCCCCTAGAGGTGTATCAATTCTATTTTATTTTTCAATGAACCACTTGCTGTTTCCATTGATGTTCCATTGTTTTTAAGTTTCTATGTCATTTATTTCTGTTCTGATCTTATCATTTCCTTCCTTCTGGATTTAGTCTTCATTTGTTGCTCTTCTTCTACCTCCTTCAGGAATATGGCTAGGTTGTATATTTGAGATTTTTCTTGCCAATTGAGGCAGGACTGTATTACTATATTCTTCCCTCTTGGGACCACTTTTGTTGCTCCCAAAGGTTTTGAACTTTGTGTTTTCATTTTCATTTGTTTCCATGTATTTTTAAAATTCCTGGGGATTTCCTCATTGACCCATGCATTGTTTAGTGGGTTGTTGTTTAACCTCCATGTATTTGTGGTCTTTCCATGTTTTTTCTTGTGGTTGATTTCTAGTTTCATAGCATTGTTGTCAGACAAGGTTCGTGGTATGATTTTAATCTTTTTGTATTTGTTGAGGCCTGTTTTGTGACCTAATATGTGATCTATTCTGGAGAATGTCCCATGTGCACTTGGGAAGAATGTGTATCCTGCTGTTTTAGGATGGAATGTTCTGAATATATCTATTAAGTCCATCTGGTCCAGTGTGTCATTAAAAACCATTGTTTCCTTGTTTATTTTTTGTTTAGATGATCTGTCCATTGATGTAAGTGGGGTATTAAAATCCTACTTTTATGATGTTATTATTAACTAATTCCTTTATATTTGTTAGTATTTTTAAAAATATTTATTTGGGTGCTCCCTCTTTATGTGTATAAATATTTATAATTGTTATATCTTTTTGTTGGATTGTCTCCTTTATGATTACAGAATGCCTTTCTTTGTCTCTTATTACAGTCTTTCTTTTAAAGTCTGATATAAGTCTTTGTTTTAAAGTTTGATATAAGTATTACTAGTCTGGCTTTCTTTTGACATCCATTTGCATGATAAACTTTCTCTACCCCCTCACTTTCAGTCTGCAGATGTCTTTAGGTCTAAAATAAGTCTCTTGTGAGCAGCATATAGAAGAATCTTACTTTTTAAATTTTTTGGGGGGGGTATATTTTTTAATCCATTCTGACACTGCATATCTTTTGATTGGTTTATTTACATTCAAAGTAATTATTGATAGATATATATCTGTTGCCATTTTTATTACTTGTTTTATTGTTTCTGAATATTTTCTTTCTTTGTCCTTTCTTGTCTTTGTTACTTTAGATCTCTCCTTTGCATTCAAAGAGCCCCTTTAATATTTCTTGCAGGGCTGTTTTGTGATCAGAAACTCTTTTAATTTTTGTGTGGGAAATTTTATCTCACCTTCTATTCTGAATGATAGCCTTGTTGGATAGAATATTCTTGGATGCAGATATTTCACATTCAGCATATTGAATATAGATAGCATGCCATTTCCTTCTGATTTGGCAAGTTTCTGTTGAGAAATATCCAGCTGGCCTTAGGGGTTTTCCCTTGTAAGTTAAGAACTACTTTTAAGACTTTTTCTTTGTCACTATATTTTGTAATATGTTTAATGAAGTTACAATATGTCTTTATGTTGGCCTGCTTTGGTTGATTTTGATGGGAATTCTTCATGGAGGGCAGACCTTGTTAAGAAAAACAGAGTATTCTGGTATATATTTACTGTAAGAACCTGGTCAATGTCTAGAGTTAAAACTCATAAAAGTATGACCATGTGACTGGATCCTCCTGGAACTTTTTTTACTCTCAAATGTTTCTACTCTGAACTTCCAGCAGTTCACCAATTATAGTTCTGATTTTCTAAGCTCAGTAATTGTTCCTGTAGAGATTTCAGCTTGTGTCTGCTCCAGTAATTTGTGGTTTTCTGAATTCATTTGTTGATCTCTGTAGTTGGGTTGGGGGGAGCAGTTTGTTTTGTGTCCTCAGTTCTCTTGTGGAATCAAGAGTAGTTGATTTTTTAAATTGTTTTGCTTTGTACTTGTTAGAATAGAGTGGTGACTTCCAAGCTCCTTACATAATGAACTGAAAAACAGAAATCTTGAATTCTCTCCTCTTTTACATTACCAATTGTTTTACATAATTTCCCATTTCTGTTTTCTGTATATTTAGAATTTAACCTTTTTGGGGGGAGGGAGATTAGTGATACTTTTATCACACCAAAAAGAAATACCTTTAGTAGTCATTCCACATTGCTCTTTACTTCAGACCCTGGCAACCATTAATCTACTTTGTCTTGGATTTGTCTGTTTTTTTTTTTTTTCTTTAAACATAGGACCTGGGTTTTTTTTTTTTTTTCTTCAAGATTTTATTTATTTGTTTGACAGACAGAAATCACAAGTAGGCAGAGAGGCAGGCAAGAGGGAGGAGGAAGCAGGCTCCCTGCTGAACAGAGAGCCCAGTGCAGGTGGGGCTAGATCCCAGGACCCTCAGTTCATGACCTGAGCCAAAAGCAGAGGCTTAACCCACTGAGCCACCCAGGTGCCCTGGATTTGTCTATTTTTGAACTTTTCACATAAATAGAATCATACAATATGTGTGCTTTTGCATTTGGATTCTTTGACTTAGCATTATCTTTTATCCATGCTGTCACAGGTTCATCTGTATTATAGCATGGATCATTCATTTTTTGTGGCTAAATAATATTTCATCATATAGATGGAATACCACATTTAGTGTTATGTTCATAAGTTTATGGAAATCTTTTTTTTTGGCTATTATTAATATTGTTCCTATCAATGTTTGTACAAGTTTTGGTGTGTACATAGATGCTAGTTTCTTTTGGGTATGTACCCAGGAATGGAATTGCTAAGAATATAATAACTCTATTATTTTTTTTTTTTTGCTAAAAAATGTTTTTTTTTTAAATTTTTTATTTTTTATAAACATATATTTTTATCCCCAGGGGTACAGGTCTGTGAATCACCAGGTTTACACACTTCACAGCACTCACCAAAGCACATACCCTCCCCAATGTCCATAATAACTCTACTTTTAAACTTGGAAAAATGGTAGCTGTTTTCCAAAACAGCTGCATCATTTTACATTCCCTCCAGCAATGTATGAAGGTTCCAATTTCTTTGCATCTTCACTAATACTTGTTATTTTCCCTTTTTTCAGTCATAGCCATCCTACTGGGTGTAAAGTAATATTGTGTGAGACTTTCCATAATAACTGGTGACACTGAGAATTTTTTAAACTTATTTGGATATTTTAAGATATTTGGAAAAATATCTATTCAGATTCTTTGTCTATTTTTTTTTTAATGGGTTGTCTTAATGATGAGTTTTAGGAAATTAAAAAATGTTCTAGAGAAAATATATTCTGGATATGTGATTGTGGATTGTGATATGGATATGTGATAGCAGATATGTGATTTTCTCTTTTGTGGATTGTCTTTACTTTTTTGATAATGTCTTCTGAAGAATAAAATTGTCTAATTTTAATGAGGTCCAATTTATCCATTCTTTTCCATTGTTATTTGTTAACTATCTTTCACAATACAAATTGTTACAATATTATTGATTATATTTCCTATGTTGTACTTTATCTTGTGGCTTATTTATTTTATACCTGGAAGATTGTACCTCTCAATCTCCTTCACCTATTTCACTCATCCCTCCATCCCCCTCCCCTGTGGCAACCACCAGTTTTTTTCCATATTTATTAATCTGTTTCTGCTTTTTAGATTGCACATATAAGTGAAATCATATGGTATTTGTCTCTGTCTAACCTATTCTCTTTGTATAATACCCTCTAGGTCCATCCATGTTATCACAAATGGCAAGACTTCATTCTTTTCAATGGTTGAGTAACATTTCATTGCATATATATACACAGACACACATATAAACATATATATATATATACATACACACATATATATCACATTTCTATCTATCTATCTATCTATCCATATATATAGGTGTGATATTGAGATAGACATATCTTTATCTATCTGTCTATCTCAATATCACATCTATTCTATCCATTCATTTATTGATCGACATTGAAATTGTTTCCATATCTTGGTTATTGCAAGTAATGCTGCAGTGAACATAGGAATGGATGTGTCTTTTCGAATTAGTGTTTTCATTTTCTTTGGATAAATACCTAGAAGTGGAATTGCTAGATTTTTTGGTAGTTCCATTTTTAACTTTTTGAGGAAACTCCATATTGTTTTCCACAGTGGTTACACCAATTTACATTCCCATCAACAGTGCATGATGGTTCCCTTTTCTCCATACCCTTGCCAATATTTATATCTTGGGTTTTTTGATAATAGCAACTCTAACATATTTGGGGTGATACCTTATTGTGGTTTTGGTTTGCATTTCTCTGATACTTAATGATGCTGAGTCTTTTTTCATGGACCTGTTGGCCATCTGTATGTCTTCTTTGGGAGAATGACTATTAAGATCTTTGGTCCATTTTTAAATTGGATTGTTTGGGGTTGTTTTTTTTTGTTTGTTTTGTTTTGCTTTGTTTTGTTTTTGTCTTTTTGTTGTTGTTGTTTTTGCTATTGAGTTGTATACATTCTTTAAATATTTTGGATCTCAACCTCTTATCAGATAGATGATTTGCAAATATTTTCTCCCATTCAGTATGTTGCCTTTCCATTGTGTTGATGTTTCCTTCACTGTGCAAAAAACATTTTAGTTGGATGTATTCCTATATGTATGTTTTTACTTTTATTGTCTTTACCTGAGGAGATAGATCCAAAAACCTATTGCAAAGGCCATTGTCTAAGAGCTTACCGCCAATGTTTTCTCCTAGGTATTTTATGGTTTCAGGTCTCACATTTAAGTTTTTAATCCATTTTGAATTTATTTTTGTGTATGGTGTTCTGAGAAAGTGCTACAGTTTCATTTTTTCGCACATAGCTGTTCAGTTTTTCCAACACTATTTATTGAAAAGACTGTCTTTTCTCATTGTATATTCTTGCCTCCTTTGTTATAGATTAATTGGCCATATAATTGTAGGTTTATTTCTGGGCTCTCTATCCTGTTCTGTTGATCTATGTGTCTGTTTTTGTGCCAGTACCATAACATTTTGTAGTGTATCTTGAAATGTGTATTGTGATATCTCCAGCTTTATTCTTTTTTCTCAGGATTGTTTTGGCTCTTCAAGGTCTTTTGTGGTTCCATACATGTTTTAGAATTATTTGTTCTAGTTATGTGAAACACACAGTTGTTATTTTGATAGAGATTACATTGAATTTGTAGACTGCTTTGGATTGTAAGGACATTTTAACAATATCAATTTTTCCAATCCATAAGCACAATATTTTTCCATTTATTTGTCTTCAATTTCTTTCATCAGTGTATTATAGTTTTCAAAATACAGATCTTTTAACTCCTTAGTTAAATTTATTCTTAGGTATTTTTTTTTCTTTTTGATGCAATTATAAGTAGAATTCTTTCTTAATTACTCTTTCTAATAGTTCATTATTAGTGTATAGAAACTAGTTAGTGTACAGAAACTAGTTTCTGTATACTATTTTTGTATCTTGCAACATTACCGAATTCATTAGTTTAAGTTTTTTGTTGGTTTTTATTTTTTGGTGGGGGCTTTAAGGGTTTTTATCTTTCACTCTTGTTTGATGGTTTGGTTAAGTACTGGCTTTGAGGTTTCAAACTTTCCCTCAGGGTTTTGAGGGCATTGATCTTTTATTTTCTATCTGTTATCTAAAGCCATAATCATGATGCATAGCAAGGTATCCTAAATGTAGTAGCTTAAACAAATCCAACCATTTATTGTTGTTCCCAATTCTCTTGAGTTGTGTGGGTACCCTTAGGGTCCCAGATGAGTCTTTGGTCAGCTGAGAGCAGTTTTGCAGCTGCTGATTTTAACTGGGATCACATATATTTGGAAATTGGCTAGCTGTAGGCTTGTCTAGGATGACTTCATGTAGAATGACTCAGCTGTTTTCCAGGTTGCTCTCTTATCCTCCCAGTAGGTTAGCCTAAATATGTTCTCAGAATAGTGGCAGGGATCCCAGAGAAAGACTGGAAGAAAGACTGGAAATACACATGTTCCTTTTCATATCTCTTTTACTGACACTCACTGGTCAAAGCAAGTCATATGGCTGAACTCAGAGTCAGATGAGAGGAAATAATAAAGTTATAAGGCAATGGGTTCAATATGGTGAGATCATTATTTTGGGTCATTAATACACTTAGTTTGCCAGTGTTCTGTGATGTTGCTGATGGGATGGCTGGTACCAATCTAATTCTTATTCTTTGTGTTTAGGATTTACTCTTTATCCTTGGCATAAAATTTCATAATGGTGTGGTGTAACTAAAGTATATATTTTTATATTTTTTGGAAATAATTTCAATGTAGAGTTGGTGGATCTTTCAATCTGAGGATTCATTCTTATACCCTGAAATTATTTCCTTTGATAAATGTTTCTTGCCATTTTCTTTTTACTCTTTGAGGTTTCTGTTAATTGAATTTTTTGGATCAGTTCTCCATTTTTCTTATTTTTAATATAATCCACGTCTGTCTTCTTACTCTGGGAGATTACTAAATTTATTTTCCAGTCATCCTATTAAACATTTATTTTATTTGGCCATTAAAAAAAGCTCTTTATTATTCTCTATTTGTTTTTCATTGTTTTCTGTTTTAACATTGGGGATGTAATTTCTAACTCTAAGTAAGTTATACATTTTCTTTGTCTCTTAAAATTTTTTCTTCTATGCCTTGCTATTTGTTTCCGCCAAGGTCCTTGTTATTTATTTATTTATTTTTGGGGAGGAAGGAATATTTGTCTTGTATAATGTTGGTTCTCCTCATACATAAAGATCTGGTAGTCCTTGGTTGTTCATTTACATTCATGATTACCTTATAATCATAAGTCATGATTATAAGGTAACTGCATGTGCCTTCTTTGTTATTTTACAAACGACTTTATTTTCTAATTTTCCTGAAGGTAAATTCTTACCACGAGTCTATGTGGAATGACTAGTTTTCCTGAAGAACCTTGCTTAAAATCAGAAGATAGGGTAAGGACCATTCTGAAGGATGGAATAGCCCCTACTACTCAAGCACATAATAAACTTATTATCATCCCTAGTGTATATTTGGGCACTTTACTGCTTTGTATAGTTAAATCTTCCTGTCCCTTAGGTCTCTAACTTGATTTCACAGTAGGAATTCTATTATACACATACTTTACCTCACAAAATCCTACTTTGCACAAGAGAGTTGTTTAATAACATTTATTAACCTGTTTTCAGAAGACTTTATTATTTGAGCAAGTTTCCTTTTTCTGCTATAAAATGTTACTGATCCTAGTTGGTTAATAATAAAAAAAACTCACTACCTGTTTTTCTAAACCATTTTCTTTACTAGAATCCTATAGTTTATATACTTCCCACTCCAATAAGAGTTTATTTTGTAGCTTCAGAGTTTCCTGAGATTTCCCATTCAGTCATAGATATCACCAGGATCATCTGGGAAAATCTTTGAAGTCAAGTAGAAGATGATGTGTATGAACATCTACTGAAATTCTCATAATTTTTAATTGTGGTTAACTTCCTAATGTATAGTTGGGATTTCAGAAAGCAGAGTTGAACTTTTGATTAAAAATTATGTTTAAATCCCTAAATGATATGTAGCCATTGGGATCTTAAAATAAATATTTTCTAAGTTGTTCTTGTTTCTCTTTTTTGTAAATTTTATTTTGGAAAATTTTAATAATACGCACATGTAAAGTATTATCATTAACTTAAATATCCTTCACCTAGAGTTATCAACCATTCCTAATTATATTCCATCTCTGCTCTGCCAGTGTTTTTCTTTTGGAGTATCTTAAAGCAAATTTTAGTCATCATTTTTTAATTAACATGTAATATATTATTTTTTTCAGAGATACAGGTCTGTGAATCATCAGTCTTATACAGTTCACAGCACTCACCATAGCATATATCCTACCCAGTGTCCATTGCCCAGCCACCTTATCCCTCTACCTTCCCCCAAACAAGCCCTCAGTTTGTTTCCTAAGATTAAGAGTCTCTTATGGTTTGTCTCCCTCCCCAGTCCCATCTTGTTTCATTTTCCCCCTCCTTTCCTCCCATGACCCCCTACCCTGCCTCTCAAATTCCTCGTATCTCTCTCTCTCAAATAAATAAATAAAATCCCTTAAAAATATCTGAAGTACTAACCGATTTTTGATTGTCCACATTAACCAACGTTTACTTAAAACAGTTAACTAATGGTTCTGAGTGTATCACATAGGAGAGAATCTAACGTGCTTTCAACCAGTCTCATTACATAAACCTTTAGTCCTAACTGAAAATAAACAGTGATGCTGAGTTACTCACTTTTCTTAGATAAATTTTTATAACACCAGTCCTAGAGTTTGTTTATTTAAAACAAATAATATATAACTGTTCAGTCCTTGAAAAGGAAGAAATTAGAAAAGGCTCCACTCTCCAAGAGCCATTGTGGATGTGCCATTGTTCTTTACTCACAGCTGATGCACAGAGCACTTGGTTCCAAATGAGCAGAGCCAAGATATTTGTTTTAAGATTTAAAAATGTTTAAGAATTTTCCATATCTCTTTTTGAGGCTGGTTTTTGAATATTTATATTCTTGTCTCCTCATATATTCTGGTTTGTGCAGGAGTGAACTGCTGAACAAAGGTTCTGGTTATATGCTTATGGTCCTGAGAGATCGAAGATTCTCTTGGTCAAGGACTTGGACTTAAAAGAAATGATTATGTGATGCATAGTGTTCCATAATGCCACTTGTCTCCTATTCTCCATGTAGCTCTAAGTAACACCTACACAGGTATTTGAAAATGTGCTGACCTGTGATCTGCTTACTTAAGTAACAGAAAGTTTAGGAGACTCATAGCTAAAACCTTTTAATGATCTGAAACAACACTGGAAAGGTTTTATCTTTGAAAAACAAATACAAATGCCAGGTACTTTTTCCTCATGACGGAAATCAGAGGAGTTTCTCTAGTGCTTGAATTAACTTTTCATAGGTTATAATATCACAGTTTTGAGAATTTCCAATAGCCCAGATGACAGCACAGCTGCACAGTTCAGAAAGCAGCTGCTTGAGTGGGGTGGATCTTGCTATGCTTATTTGAAGAGATGTTTGTGGTTATTTACAAAAGGAAGAGCTTAGTCAAGGATAAAGCTTTTTATTCTGTCTCTCCCTTCTCTATATGTGGCCTAATATTTTTATTAGATGACTCATTTGTTAATTATGACTTGGTTAAAGTTAAAATAAACATAATTTAACACTTAACTGGACAAGTAGACTTTTTCCTCTATGTCCTTTATTCCCCGTGGGGGAAAAAAAAATCAAAGCAACAAGAAAGCATATCCCTCTGCAATCACCATAACCATTACAACTTTTACAGAGGAGAAACTAAGATAGCATAGTAGTAGGAGGACCCTATGCTTTTCTGGTCCCTTAAACTCAGCTAGATAAATAGCAAATCATTCTGAATACCCAAGATGTCAATTTGAGGACTGAAAGAACAAACTGCATAACTAGAGGGAGAGAAGAATCCACATTTTGGAAGGTAGGAGGTGTGGAGACATGATTTGTATAAGAAGCAGGTCACAATGCTGTGGTGATGAGGGAGCCCTGGTGACAGAGAGAAGTGTGAGAGAGAGGAGCACTTAGGGGATCAAACAAGGAAAGCACTTCCACAAAGCCATTGACTGGGAAAATAAAGAGGGGCTGATTTTTGTGAGTTTTTATAACCACGGGGCTCAAAGACTGGGGTTTTGGAGGTCTGTGATGTGATAGGTGTGGAGCTCATTGGGCACTGCAGTACACCTGTAGAGAAGGAGGGTAGATAGCTCAGGGGCAGTTGGCATGATCTGGGTATCCCCTGGGATGCACTGGGAAAGATGATAACCACTTCTTGGAGCATATCTGAGAGAGGTGGCATTGCCTCTCCAGGGACAAGGAAGCTAGCAGGTATCATTTTCCTCCCTAGCCCCTCAGCATAAATTAACTTCAGTGTCAGCAAGTGCTAACAGTGGCAGCAAAAACCACTTACACCAAGCTCTGCCCCCTCTGAGCTCTGCAAGTGCTGCTTTTCTTGGCCAGTGTATCTGAGAACGAGTGCAGTAGACCCCTCCCCAGAAGACCAGCATACACACATGCATACACACACACACACACACACACACACATACACACAGCTTTCATGCACCACTACTGATCATAGAGTTCTACAAAGCTTCAGCTCTAGTGGAAATAGCATCAGGTCTCTTTTAACAAGCCAACCAGAGCACACCTAGTTAAAACTTGCTGCACTCAGTTAAAGTCCAAACTCTCCCCACAGGCGAGGAGAAACTGCAGAGGACTGACCTGAGTGTAAGAGCAGCCAAAACACAGAAGCAGAGTGCACACAGCATATACCAGAGACACCTCCTGAAATGTCAAGCCCTGGATAATATATGACCTCTTCTTAATATAGCCATTACTCTCAGGAGCATAAAACATAACAGGCTTTCTTAACTAACACACAGAAGACTGAGACCTAGACAAAATCCCAAAACAGAGAAATTCATCTCAAAAGAAATAATAAGAAAAGGTTAGAGCCAGGAATCTAAGTACTATGCCTGATCCAGAATTTAAGGCAATAATCATAAGGGTACTAGCTGGGAAAATGATATAGATGATAAAATTTTGGGAAGTAATAGAGCTGAAAAGAAGAGGGAAAGAAAAATATTCGATCATGAATGTAGGCTTAGGGAACTCAGTGACTCCCAGAAGTATAATTACATTCCTATCATTGCAGTCCCAGAAGTAGAAGAGAGGGGAAAAGAGAGCATAAGTTTTATTTGAAGAAATTCTAGCTGAAAAATTCCCTAATCTGGGGAAGGAAATAGGCATCCAAATCCAGAAGGTACAGAGAACTCCCATCGAAAATCAACAAAAGCAGGCCAACACCAAGACATACCATAGCTACATTTACAAAATACAGAGATAAAGAAAAAAATCTTAAAAGCAGCAAGAAAAACGAAATTCCTAACTTACAAGAAAAGACAAATCAGGTTTGAAGCAGATATCTTCATAGAAACTTGGCAGGCAAGAAGGCATTGATATGATATATTTTAATATGCTGAATGGAAAAAATATGCAGCTGAGAATACTCTACCTAGAAAGACTATCATTCAGAATAGAAGAAGAGGTAAAGAGTTTCCCAGACAAACAAAACTAAAGGAGTAGGTGACCACTAAACCAGCCCTCAAGACATATTAAACAGGACTCTTTGAGTGGGAAAGAAAGCTCCAAAATGACAAAGACCGAAAAGAATCAGATTAAATCTCCAGACAATGACTTAGCAGATAGTAACAATGGCACTAAATTTATATCTAACAATAATCACTCTGAATTTAAATAGATTAATTCTCTAATCAAAAGACATAGGGTATCAGAATGGATAAAAACACAATATCCATCTATATGCTGTCCACAAGAGACTTATTTTAGTCCTAAAGACACCTGAAGATGGAAACTGAGGGGATGGAGAACCATCCATCATGTTAATGGATGTCCAAAGAAAGCTGGAGTATCCATATTTATATCAGATAAACTAGATTTTAAACCAAAGACTATAACAAGGGATGAAGAAGGGCATTATATCATAATAAAGGGGTCTATCCATCAAGAAGATTTAACAATTATATTTGTGCTCCACGCTCCAAACTTGAGAGCACACAAACATATAAAAGAATTAATAACAAACTCAAAGGAACTGATTGATAATAATAAAATAATAGTAGTGGACTTTAACACCCCACTTACAGCAATGAACAGATAGTATAAGCAGAAAATCAGCAAGGGAACAATGGTTTTGAGTGACACATGCATCAGAGAGATATAACAGATATATTTAGAACATTTATCTTAAAGCAGAAGAATATTCATTCTTTTCAAGTGCACATGGAAGATTCTCCAGAAGAGATCACACACTAGTTCACAAATCAGGCCTCAACAATTACAAAAAGATTGAGGTCATGTTATGCACATTTTCCAGTCACAAGACTTGAAACTTGAAGTCAACTACAAGAAAAAAAATTGAATACACAAATACATGGAGATGAAAGAACATCCTACGAAAGAAAGAAGGGGTTAACCAAGAAATTAAAGAAGAAATTAAAAAGTACATGGAAGCAAATGATAATGAAAACATGACAATCTTTGGGATGTCTTTGGGATGCAGCAAAGGCAGTCCAAGAGGGAAGTATATAGTAATACAGGGCTACATCAAGAAGCAAGAAAAGTTTCAAACACACAACCTAACCTTACACGTAAAGGAGCTAGAAAAAGAGCGACAAATGAAGCCTCAAAGCAGCAGAAGAAGGGAAATAATAAAGATTAGAACAGAAATGAATAATACAGAAACAAAAAAACCCCAGTAGAACAGATCAATGAAACCAGGAGATTGTTCTTTGAAATAATTAATAAAATTGATAAACCCTTAGCCAGACATATCATAAAGAAAAGAGAAAGAACCCAAATAAATAAAATCATGAATGAGAGAGGAGGGATCACAATCAATACCACAGAAATACAAACTGTAAGAGAATATTATGAAAAATTATATGCTAACAAACTGGGCAATCTGGAAGAAATAGATAAATCCCTAAAAGCATATAAACACCAAAACTAAAACAAGAAGAAATAGAAAACTTGAACAGACCAATAAACAGCAAAATAAAGTTGAATTGGTAAACAAAAATCTCCCAATAAATGAAGTCCAAGGCCAAATGGCTTCTAAGGGGAATTTTACCAGACATTTAAAGAAGAGTTTATACCTATTCTTCTCAAACTGTTCCAAAAATAGAAATAGAAATAGAAAATAGAAACAGAAATAGAAAATCCATTCTACAATACCAACATTACCCTGATTCCAAAATCAAACAAAGACCCTACCAAAAAAGAAAATTACAAGCCAATATCTCTGATGAATATGGATGCAAAATTTCTCAAGATACTAGCAAATTGAACCCAACAGTACATTAAAAGAATCATTTGCCACGGTCAAGTAGGATTTATTTCTGGGTTGCAAGTGTGGTTCAATAGTCACAGGTCACTCAATGTGATATACCACATTAATAAAAGAAAGGATAAGACCATATGATCCTCTCAATAGATGTAGAAAAAGCATTTGACAAAGTACAGCATCCATTCTCAATAAAAACCCTCCACAAACTAGGGATAGAGGGAACATACTTCAACATAATAAAGACCACATATGAAACACCCACAGCTAATATCATCCTCAATGTGGAAAAACTGAGAGCTTTTCCTCTATGGTCAGGAACAAGATAGGATGAGGATGTCTGCTCTCATCATTACCATTTAACGTAGTATGCGAAGACTTAGTCTTAGCTTCAACAATCACACAATAACCAACAAATAATAGGTGTCCAAATCGACAAAAAAGTCAAAATTTCGCTATTCATAGACATGATACTCTATGTAGAAAATCTGAAAGACTCCACCAAATAACTATTAGAACCAAAGAGTGAATTCAGCAAATTTGCATTATATAAGATCAATGTATGGAAATCTGTTGCATTTCTATACAATAGTAAGGAAGAAGCAGAAAGAGAAATCAAGGAATTGATCCTATTGACAATTGCATCAAAAACCTTAAGTTACTTAGCATTAAACCTAACCAAAGATGTAGAAGATTTATACTGTGAAACTACTAAACACTTACGAAAAAAATTGAAGATGACATGAAGAAATGGAAAAACATTTCATACTCATGGATCGAGAACAAATATCGTTAAAATGTCTATATTACCCAAAACAATCGATATAAATCCCTATCAAAATACCACCAGCATTTTTCACAAGGCTAAAACAAGCAACCCTAGAATCTCTATGGAACCACAAAAGATCCCAAATAGCCAAAGCAATCTTGCAAAAGAAAAGCAATGCTGGAGGCATCACAATCTGTACTTCAAGATATATTACAAAACTGTGGTGATCGAGACAGTATGGTACTGGCATCAATACAGACACATAGATCAATGGAACAGAATAGAAAACCCAGAAATGGACCCACAACTATATGGCCAAATAATCTTCAAGAAAGCAGGGAAGACTATCCCATGGAAAAAAGATGTCTCTTCAACAAATGTTATTAGGAGACTGGACAGCAAAATGCAGAAGAATGACATTGTACCACTTTCTTACATCATAAACAAAAAGAAGTTCAAAATGGGTGAAAAATCTAAATGTGAGTTAGGAGACCATCAAAATCCTAGAAAAAAATCAGCCATAGCAACTTCTTATTAGGTATGTCTCTGGAAGCAAAGGAAACAAAAACAAAAATGAATTATTGAGACTTCATCAAGGTAAAAACCTGTACAATGAAGGAAACAATCAAGTCTAAAAGGCAACCTTTGAAATGGGAAAAGATATTTGCAAATGACATATCTGATAAAGGACTTATGAAACTTATGAAACTTATGAAAAGAACTTATGAAACTCAACACCCAAAAAACAAATAAGAAATGAAAGAAGACACAGACATTTTTCCAAAAAAGACATCCAACTACCAACAGACACATGAAAAGATGTTCAGCATCACTCATTATCAAGGAAATACAAATCAAAACTACACTGAGAGCAACACACATCTGTCAGAATGGCTAAAATTAACAATACAGGAAGCAATAGATTTGGTGAGGATGTTGAGAAAGGGGAACTCTCTTACACTGTCGGTGAGAATGCAAATTGGGGCAACCACTGTGGAAAATAGTATAGAGGTGTCTCAAAAAGTTAAGAATAGAGCTACCTATGATATAATCATTGCACTACTAGGTATTTACCCAAAGGATACAAAAATACTGTCTCAAAGAGTATTTATTTACTACTTGTTTATTGCCTGATGAATGGATAAAGATGTGGTAGATACATGAGTGTGTGTGTGTGTGTGTGTGTGTGTGTGTGTGTGTGTACAATAGAATATTACTCAGCCATGAAAAAGAACAAAATCTTGTCCTTTGCAATGTTGTGAATGGAGCTAGAGTGTATTATGTGAAGTGAAATAAGCCAGTCAGATAAAGATAAATATGTATGATTTCACTCATATGTGGAATTTAAGAAACAAAACTCCCAGATGAACATGAAGGAGAAAAAGAAACAGGTAAACCATAAAATAGACTTTTAAATATAGAGAACAAACTGAGGTTTGCTGGAGGGGAGGCAGATGGGGGAATGGGTTAAATGGGAGATGGGCATTAAGGAGGGGACTTGTGATGAACATTGGGTGTTATAAAAGTGATGAATCACTAAATTCTACTCCTGAAACCAGTATTACCCTGTACGTCATTTAACTGGAATTTACATTAAAAAGGGGAAAAAATGTAACTTTTATAAACAAAATTTTAAAAATCTGTTGATTACTATGATGTATTAAAGAATCAAAAGAATAAAAGATGAATGTATAAGGAAAAAAGATGAATTTTTTATTGGAAGAATACAAGGACTAGAAAGGGAAGTTTAGTGTTAGCACCCATGCTATTCTTAAAGGGCAAGGCATCACAAAGTAGGTTAGTTCCCCACTAGTTAGAGTACTAGTTGGGAGACAAACAGTAGTTCCTGAAGCTTATTATCGTTTCTAACCTCAGCTTCCTTATTGATAGCCTTGGAAACAAATTCTTATTTGCCCTTAAGCCAGGTGTTGCTTGGTGGTTGTGCTGTCAAAATCTAGGGACTTGAGATCCTCAGCCTTGCTGTGAGTACAATTTAGGTACACGTCTAATGTGTGTAAACTAGTTGGTGGGATGAGGTAGAGGAGATCCATTTCTTGGGCCAATGGTAGACCTCCCTACAATTTATTTTATACATTGTTGTAAAAAAATGAAATATGGTATTGTTTCACAAGGTAAGTAGATAATTCTGAAAACAGTTTTTATGAGCTGGCTTTTTTCCTTTAGAAAAATGGAAAACAAATGTGTATTTTTGCATGCATGAGTGACGGCATTTGTCTCATCCCTTGTACTTCCTCCCAAATAGGGTTACACCTTTAATTACCTTGTCCTGTGATCCTACTGTTTCTCTAATTAGGTACTTTACAATGTAATTTATCTATCTCGAATCTCTACAGCCTCCTACAAAATTTGGAAGCATCCCTACTTCACCCTGTTTTCTCCTCCACCTTATCCTCTTCACACCTCATTCCCAAAACTAATCCCACTTCCCACCTCATATTCTATTAGTTACATTATATCATGGCTGTTGGTTTAGTATCTAGCTTAAATTGGCCCCAGAAAATTAGACTCTTCTTTACCCTTTCTTCAATGCTTAGCACAGTGTGTGGCCCAGACACAGTAGCACCAAATATTAGAATGGAGAATGTTTTCTGTGAGACAGGAGCCTCACTATCTTCAAATGTGTGTATGTACTCAGAGTGTCCTAATATGTGCATATGCACACTGGTCCTTATTATATTAACTTTCTGTGACCATAGGAAAAATGCTGAATTTCTTCCTAATTACTTGCAGTACATGAAATATCACTGCTTATCAAAATCTATAAATCTTGTATCTCCAAGTTTTCTTTGTTATGTTTGTTTTTGTGAAAAAGGAAAAAAGTGTAAGTGGGATGCTTCTATCAGTCCTTGAATTAGGAGAACTGAATTGGAAAGTTGAAGTACCAAGCTAATTCAGAATTTTAAAACATTTTATAAATAGTATAGCATCCCAATGGTATAGTGGAAATTTTGTGCTAGGTTTAAGGGTGACAGAGGTGATCCTACAATATGTAATTCCTAAGTTGAAGAAAATACTTTATATTGGCAATGAAAATTATAGTAAAACCTCTCAGGAAGCCCTTTGTTAACAAAGAGGTGATTAAACCCCCAGTTAGGCTCATGTTATTGGCTTTGGCAGCCTCCACCTTGTGTACAACACAGAGCTGGCACCTATAAGGATGTTACACCTATTCTTAGCAGTGTTTTCCATGGAGTTCTATGACTATGCAATGATTTAGGGGAAAATGGCATGTGGGAAGGATTCTTAACATTTATTATCCTAGACATAATAAATATTTTTTTCTAAAAATTAATTGGTCAAAAGATTTCCCCAGTGTCTTGTTTATTTTCAGAGGCAAAGGAAGAAGCTGGTGACCTTTCTGTATTCTCACATCAACAGCCACGAGGCATTTTAATTTAAGGGGAAACAAAATCTGTGACCCACTTTTAAACAATTGAGACTGATTAACCTTTGTTTAAATTCATCTAACTTAAACAGTCTGGAAATAAGTTCTTGGACATTTTTCAGTAGGAAGTAGAGAAAATGGTCATGTAAATACACAAAGTGAGAAGAGATGTTAACTACACAGTTGCTGGTGTGAATTGTGGGAGAATTTTATTTGAAAATCTCTATTGGCTCTTTAATGTGGAAATCATATCCTCATCTGTACTGGATTTAAAAATGGGTTAGTTTTACATGTGAGTGAAACCAAAGAGGATCTTAACAAGTGTCTGTATTTTACATAAGTATATCTTTAAACAAGGCAAAATATATTTATTCTTTGTGGAAATTGGGAATAATCTCAGCTCCTTCTTCCAAGTATAGTGAATCAGTGTTAAATACACAAAATACTGAACAAGACTGAGGCTCTTTAACCTGAACCCTCCAAAACCTGAATTCTTGGTGGAATTTGATAGTGTGTGACAATATAGTGCTTTATTTTGTAGTTTTGGGCTATGGTAGTAAATAGAGAGCCCTATATTATGAGTCAGGAGCTTGAATTTGCAATGAACTAGTTGTATAACATAGACATGCTATTTAAACTCTCTATGCCTCAATTTCTACTGAAGAATAGAAGAAGGGAAACTGTCTTTGCTGAGGCAAAAACTGGATGTGAGCCTATTGTGTTTTCAGTTATATATTTCTATTAAATCTCAAGTAGAATTAAGACATCAACATTGTAGAGGTTGGCTTAGGTGGTGATGCTGCTAAAAATTTCCATGGTAACAAAACATACTAAGCTTTATTTTAAAAAAAAATATTACATCCATAAATTAAATGCCCCTAGAGTGTAAACAATTATTCATTTTATTTATTTATTTTTTGACAAACAGAGATCACAAGTTGGCAGAGAGGCAGGCAGAGAGAGAGGAAGAAGCAGGCTCCCCGCTGAGCAGAGAGCCCGATGCGGGGCTCGATCTCAGGACTCTGGAATCATGACCTGAGCCGAAGGCAGAGGCTTTAACCCACTGAGCCACCCAGGTGCCCCAATTATGCTTTTTTTTGGGATAGAACAGTGCGTTTATAATTCTGTGAAGAGTCTTTTAATTAGTGTGTATGTGTATAGTTAGTGTTTATCAAACATCTAATAAATTTACTCAGTGACTGGAATTTTATATCACTAATATGATTGTTTTTCTGTTCTTGTTAGCCACAGTTGGTTTCAGTTTGAGATCAGGAACTCAAACTGTTATATATTGACTTTAAAAAAATATTTTGTGCCTTCAGTTACTTTTTCTAATTTTCCTTAGATGAATGTCATTTAACCAAAACTATTATAGGTTTTTCTTCACAAATATTTTAAAATGTACCTTTTGTTTTATTTTTTTTAGAGTTTTTATTTTAATTCCAATTAGTTAACATACAGTGTTATATTAGTTTCAGGTGTTCAGTATAGTGATCCAACACTTCATATCACCCTGTGCTCATCATGACAAATGTCTGTAATCTCCATCACCTATTGTTTTTAAATCTCTTTGAAACTCCACAGACTTTGGAATATAATTCAACAACATATGACAAATTCTTAGTACTCTATTGATAAGAGAAACAATGATAAATTGATGTACTCTATTAAAGGAAAAGATGGAACTTACATTAAAAAAAAAAAAGGCAAAGAGGAGATGAAGACTGGGATCCTTCAGAAACAACAAATTGTTTTCCTTTCCTTGGGCAAAATGTGGGTGGATTGGTGGTGAGCCAAATTTTCGGTTGCTTGTGGATTTTCTTTTCAGTTGCTTGTGGATTCTCCAGAAGATACAATAACGTCCATAATTAACCAGGAGTTTAAAACAAAAGCATATGCTACTATGACATATCATAACTGATAATTATACCTTTTATGACTGAAGTTCTAAGGCCCCTTCACAAAGTAGTTAACAAGTGCACAGTAGACTTTATAAGACTGTTCCAGTGAGATCCATCAGTGAGATCATAATGTGTTTTTACTTTCTTCATGGGGATTCATTTATTCACATGTGCATATGTTTATTGGTTAGTAATTACAATGCACAAACTATGTGTCAGGGCCTGCCCTCATAGATGCTTACAACAGAGGTGGAAGATAGCTATTAATGAAGTTATGACCTGTAGTAATAGATGTGATTACAGATAGCAGTGCTAGGAATGAGGGGAGAGTATAAATGGAGTTCCTAACCTAGTGTGGAGGGTGAAGGTCGATTTCAGAAGTCATTTAGGGAAATAGTGAAATGTTCTTAGTAAAAAACTGGTTCACCTTTAGGTTTTGGCATTCTAGGCATTTATGCCATGAGAAGGCTAATTGTAAATAACTGTCAATAGCTGCCCCTGTTATTCTATTGTAGGGCATTTTCCATTGACAACTTGGGTTATGAGTGAATTTTTCTTAGCTTTCAGAAGTCCATCTGTGGTGCCATTTTTAAGTAATGATCTGATGACCATAAGAAAGCAAGAATGCTCTTACTTCAATGAATATCAGGTGGTCTGATGACAGGAGAGCTCTAAACCTGAAACTGCATCATCTTCTCAGATTACTGCCTTGGTTACTGACTACCTAATTTAAAAACAAAACAAAAAACAAAACCCCAAACAAACAAAAAACCAAAAAACATTCAGTTCAGAGACAGTGCAAGAAACACTGGACTTCTTAAGGCAAGTGTTTCCTATGGAGTTTTTGCTCCATTAAAGGCAATCATGGGCTGGCATAAGGATGCCTTCCCTGATGTCTAAGAGCTCTTGAGTCCCAATTATGACTACATTCTAAGGAATGCACACCCCTCTGCTCTGATGTCCTGTGGTTTATGGTATTAGAAAGGTCCTTGACTACAAAATGGTATTTAGCTTTTGGGCCACAACTGCAACATGACTTTTGTCACCTTCAGATTTGCTTATAAATGCTAAGTCCTAGATGTTACCTGGGATCTCTTTTCATGGCCACGTCTTTTTTTTTTTTTTTAATTTTATTTATTTAACAGACAGAGATCACAAGTAGGTGGAGAGGCAGACAGAGAGGAGGAAGCAGGTTCCCTGCTGAGCAGAGAGCCCTATGTGGGGCTTGATCCCAGGACCCTGGGATCATGACCTGAGCCGAAGGCAGAGGCTTTAACCCACTGAGCCACCCAGGCACCCCATGGTCATGTCTTAATAAACTGTACTGGTTCCAGATTTCATTAAGAGTGTTTTGTTTGTTTATTTTTTTGTTTGTTTTAGGGTACGCCTGTGACTTTTTTCTTTTTTGTTTGTTTTGTTTTGTATTATTTATTTATTTTTACTTTATTCTTTATTGCACTACAGCTCTCGAAGCTTTGGTCTGGGTTTCTGTTCAGAGACATCTGTCACTGGATTATAGATTGCTGCAACTGACTCAAGAAGTTTGACCATAATGGAACCTCTCTTAACCACCTCTCAGGGTGATACATTGTAAGGCTGGTTATCTGTGGACTACTGGTTTGAAGAGCTAGATAATAGACAACTAACCAGAAAGCTTTCAGAAGAACCCATGCTTTTATAGACTGTACTTACTTTTACAAATGATGTCTTGTGGGGAAACAGTCTTGATATTCCCACAGTAGCTCCTGTGTTAACCATAGATGGTAATTATTTCTATAGGCTTTGTTGTTAAATGTTTGTTTTTAGTCTCTCTATAGTTGTGTAAAAGACTAGTTTAGGGGCGCCTGGGTGGCTCAGTGGGTTAAGTCTCTGCCTTTGGCTCAGGTCATGATCTCAGGGTCCTGGGATTGAGCCCAACATCCGGCTCTCTGCTCAGCAGGGAGCCTGCTTCCCCCTCTCTGCCTGCCTCTCTGCCTACTCTGTGTCAAATAAATAAATAAATAAACTAAAAAAAAAAAAAAAAAAAAAAAAGACTTGTTTAGATTATTCCATGTTCCAGAATAGATTTTGTTTATTGAGGAAATACCATTAAGGCAAACTTATGTTTTGTTTAAGCCTAAGAACCCACTTTTATTATAAACTTTTTTATCTTTGTATAGAAAATATTGCTTCTTTATTCTTTATTTCTATAGTGGTAGTCTCAGATATGTATCTCCATGAAATTAAACAAGTATAATTAAACAAATAATTAAAGAAGTAAAAATTTAGATGAACAATTTAGAAGTTTCTTAAAAGGAGGTTTCTTAAGGTTTCATAAACTTTTATACAAGTTACTTGCTATTAGATAAACATTCATAGGGAGTGTTTTTCTGAAGTTATTTTGAGCTCTAACATGCTGCTTCCTGGCAATTGCTTGAGATTATGAATTTGACATATCAGACTGGGCTATTAAGGAATTTATAATAGCTTTATCACCTTGGGTAGGTGGGAAAATTAAGAAATTTCTTATGTCAAATGGCAAATGACTTGATTTTATTCTCCTTAGTCTTGGCCTTCTTACAATAAAGTAACAAACATATACATTTCTATACATTTTTGTCTAGGGGAAATGCACAGGGTTTGTTCCTAGCATCTTATGCTCATTTTCAAGGAAATTATTGCTCCCCCTTAATTTATTAAGATATAATTTACAAGTAAAATTGTATATATTTAAATTGTACAACATGAAGATTTGGAATTGCCAAAACAATCTAGAGGAAGAACAAATCTGGAGGCATCCTGATTTCAGGAATGAAATCATTCCTGATTTCAAACTATATTACAATGCTATTGTGATCAAAACAGTATGGCACTGGCATAAAAACAGATACAATGATTAGTGAGGAGGAATAGAAAGTCCAGATATAAATCCACATATATGTTCAAGCAATCTTTGACAAGGATGCTAAGAACACAATGGGGGAAAGATAGCTTCTTCAATAAATGGTGTTGGGAAAACTGCACAGCTACATGCAGAAGAATGAACCTGGATCCCTATCTTACACCACTCACAAAATCAACTCAAACTGGATCAAAGTCTTAAATATAAGACTTGAAACCATAAAACTCCAAGGAGAAAACTCCTTGGTTTCATGATTTTATATATATATACATATATATGACCAAAAATACAAAAGCAAAAATCAATAAGTGGGGCTATGTTAAAGTAAAAGGTTTCTGCATCTTCCTTATCCAGTGGATAAGGAAGATGTGGTCCATATACACTATGGAGTATTATGCCTCCATCAGAAAGGATAAATACCCAACTTTTGTATCAACATGGATGGGACTCGAAGAGATTATGCTGAGTGAAATAAGTCAAGCAGAGAGAGTCAATTATCATATGGTTTCACATATTTGTGGAGCATAACAAATAGCATGGAGGACAAGGGGACTTAGAGAGGAGAAGGGAATTGAGGGAAATTGGCAGGGGAGGTGAACCATGAGAGACTGTGGTCTATGAAAAACAATCTGAGGGTTTTGAAGTGGCCAGGGGTGGGAGGTTGGGGGAACCAGGTGGTGGGTACTGGAGAGGGCACGGATTACATGGAGCGCCGGGTGTGGTGCAAAACAACCAATACTGTTACGCTGAAAATAAATTAAAAAAATAAATAAAAAAAAAAGGTTTCTGCACTACAAAGAAAAAAAATCAGCTAAGGGACAATCTATGGAATGGGAGAAAATATTTGCAAGTCCTACATCTGATAAGAGGTTAATATCCAAGAACGCTTGGGTGGCTCAGTCAGTTATGTGTCTGCCTTCAGCTGCCATGATCCTGGAGTCTTGGGATGGAGTCCCGCACTGGGCTCCTTGCTCAGTAGGGAGCTTGCTTCTCCTTCTCTCTCTGCCTGCCACTGTCCCTGCTTGTGCCCTCTCTCTTTCTCTTTCTATATCTCTGACAAATAAATAAATAAAATCTTTAAAAAAAAGAGGTTAATATCCAAAATGTATCATGAATATATCAGGAACTCAAAACACAGTGACAAAAAAATCCACATAAAATGTTTAAATAAATTAAAATAATTAAAACAGATTTTTAAAGGACTTAAACAGACAATTCCCAAAGACATGCAAATGGGCAACAGGTAAAGGAAAAGGTGCTCAATATCATTAATGATCAGGGAAATGCAAATCAAACCCACAGTGAGATATCACCTCAAACCTGTTAAAAAAAGACCCCAAACGAGAACAAATCTTGGTGAGGATGTAGAGAAAAGGGAGTTCTTGTTCTCTGTTTGAGGAAATTTAAATTGGTGCAGACACTGTGGAAAACAGTATAATAGTTCCTTAAAAAATTAAATACAGAAGAACAATCCTACATCTGGGTATATATCTGAAGGAAACAAAATTAGTATGTCAAAGAGATATCTATACTTCCATGTTCATTGTGGCATTATCATAATAGTGAAGATATGGAAACAACAGTAGTAACTACACTTACTGTGGTGAACATTGAGTAATTATAGACTTGTCGGGTATAATATATAATTTTATCTATCTATCTATCTATCTAATACACCTGAAACTGATATAATATTGTATGTCAATTATATGTTAAAGAAGATATGGAAATAACCTAAGTGCCCACTGATCAATGAATAAAGAAAATATATATCTTTTGTTTAATGCAATATACAGTAAGCACATGCCACTATAAAAATTACTGGTTTTGGTCTATAATGAAAATTTAAGGGTTGTATCCAATTTGACTCTTAGTACACTCTCCTCACCTGCCTGGTTCTGTCTCTGTAATCCTGCAACGTTAAGTAAAAGAAGATTCTCTCCTCGAGCTTCAGAAATAAAGTACGTCACAGTGAGATTTAGAAGTGCTACTGAACAATACTCTGTTTTATCAGCTAGGGTTCAGGCCCTGATGAAATCAAGAACAGGATTCTTTTCGGTAGTGGTTTCTTGGTTGGTTTGTTTTTTAGCGTTTTGTTTAGAATACTCATCTGTACCAGGAATGGAGCAGTGATGGACGAGAACGTGTCAATAATCTCAAACTTATAAGTTGCAAAATAAATTTAAGTGAATAACTTTGGCATATTGGAAGACACTTGTCCCATATTAATGTGAGCAATTGGACCAGACATTCCAAATTTTTAATAAGAAATGAAAGTCTGAATCTTTTATATGAAGTGTACTATTGTTTAATATTGGCAATGAACTAAATCAAAACAATGCAGACCAAAGAAAACACAAGTGCAAAACCAGCTGCGAGATTGAAACCTTTGGAGTAAAGGACATCTAGGTTCCTTCTAGCTGTAAAAAATGTCTAGTTAATGAATTACACTCACCACTCTATCACCCTGTTCTCATTGTCTCATCATTTCATTAAATAAGATGCCAAGGTGAGTTATATAATTGGAGTATGTCTTTTTACCACAGAAACCTAGCTTTGATGTTTTGCTTTAGAAAAAGATACTGATAAATGACTCTAGATTTTTGTATAAATGATACTAATTAGAGCTTTAGGATTTCTTTTGATCAGATACTTTAATATCATTATCAGAATAAGTACTAAACTGAGTATGAATTTGTACTTTATATTTTTTAAAGATTTTATTTATTTATTCGACAGAGAAAGAGAAATCACAAGTACTCAGAGAATCAGTCAGAGGGAGCGGGGTAGCAGGCTTCCCCACCGAGGAGAGAGCCTGATGTGGGGCTTGATCCCAGGACCCGAGGCCATTGCTGCTTACTTGATAAAGTGGTGGCCTTTATTTTATGTGGCCTTTCTCTATTTGATAAATCTACTTAAATGTAAAATCATGGCAACTCAGAAAGAGCTGTCACAGAGATTTGTACATTATACGTGGATCTTGAAACAGCGAAGGAAGAAAAGAAGAAGATAATGGTGTCTCATAGAGCAGTGAAAACTAGTGTAGCTTCTCTCTGAGCTAGATTTCAAAGTAATGAAAGCAGTTGAACATGAAGTGGAGGCAGGTCATAATGGATAGAGTCATATGGGAAAGATCACCCACAAAAATATTCAGTTGGTTCAGCCTTGGTGGAGGACTTCCAGAGATTGGTGTTCGGGTAACAGAATTTTGGACTTCCATTTGAAATTAGACATGCTATTTACTTATAAATGACCAAAATCCAGTTTTTCCTGCATGAAGCACTGGGTGAGGGGCATAAACAATGAATTTTGGAACACACACACACTCACACACATACACACAATTAAATTTTTAAAAAAATCCAGTTTCTCGGGGTGCCTGTGTGGCTCAGTGGGTTAAGCCTCTGCCTTCAGCTCAGGTCATGATCCCAGGGTCCTGGGATCGAGCCCCGCATCGGGCTCTCTGCTCAGCGGGGAGCCTGTTTCCTCCTCTCTCTCTGCCTACCTCTCTGCCTACTTGTGATCTCTGTCTGTTAAATAAATAAATAAAATCTTTTAAAAAAATTAAAAAAAAAATCCAGTTTTTCTTAGAGTATTGGGAGAAGAGAATATGCATAGGACACATTCCCTGAAAGAATTCCCTGAGAAATTTGTGGAAGAGTGCCTGTTAGTCATTTTGGTTTTTTCTGCTCTCCAGCATTTTACCTCCTTTCCTATATGTTGAAATTTCCCCGCTACAAATGTACTGATGGAAAGGAGAGCCCATTGCCTACAATAGAAGCAGAAAATTCCTTATCACCATAGAAACAGAAAATTCTCAGAAATTGTTTCTCTGGTTCCTATAAAAGTAGGTCAACTGGAAATAGTGGCCAGGAATGTTCCCCCTGGAGTTCTTCTGGCAAAGATGGAGTCATAGATAGAAAGAGGCTTCCTGAGGGCAGCAGCAGCAGGAGTGTCTTGGGAATGGGGTCCCAAGGGGAGGTGGCTGGGGAGAGGCTGCAGGTCCTCACTGGGGGTAGTCTGTGCCACAACTCTGGCTGGTGGCTATGGCTGCAAAGCTTTTCTTTGTTCCTACCTATATGGAGCTTGATTTTCCACGATCCTCAGTAAATGTGAGATGTCAACATCCTTTGGTATTATTTTTTCTGCTTCAATTAGGTAGAGTTGGTTTCCTTTTTTTTTTTTTTTTTTTGCAACTGATTTATAATACACAAGGCAATCACAAAACATTTTTCCAGTTAGTCCCTGAGGAAGAAAACTTGATGGTGTTTAAAGAGCTGAATGAAATTGAAATTTAAACTACAGAGCTTTCAAGGCTAAGCACCACTGGGGAGGAGGAGGAGAACATGTCTCCAGGTGAAAATCCATGAGCTCTGAGAAGGGCAGAAGGCAAAGGAACCTGGTGATGCAAGACTGCATGCTACTTTCCTCATAGGGTCATTTATGTCATTTATGTCTTCTTTCATCTACTTTGCTCCAAGTTCTTTCTTCTCTTGTATTCTGTTGCAACCTCTGGTTCTAGAATAGGGCTTGACAAAGAGGAGATGCTACAGGATTTGCTCAGTCCATTTTCCTGGTTCTGCAGTTTCTTTACTTAGAAATAGGTAGTCAAAACAGTTTCAAAGAATGATGTGTTTTTGGTTTATTTCTTTCTAAATGTCGTAAAATCACTCCCTAATTAGAAAATAGACTTATTTTTCATGGATTCTTAAGGAATCCCTTTGTATATCTTTTCCTTTGCAGAGAACTCGTTGCTACCACAGACTTATTCCTTGTGGTTTTATTTTTGAGCGATTACATGGGGATAAGGGAGGCTTTTTGAAGATTTTACTTCTGAGTTCTTAATGTAAATACACCATTGCAAGAACGGCTTTAGGAAAAGTTCTGAATCTAGATAAATCTTAGTAACTTGGGAGCAAAATGGCAGGACTTTGTTTTATCTCCCAAAAGAAATCCTTAAGGCATCGTAATTGGAGCTCAGTGTACTTGGAACCAGACAGCTTGCCCTTGGCCTTGAAGGCCAACAAGCTGATCTCCAAACATCACAGCCTCAGACAGCCTTACAGTCAAAGAGGAAAATAACTGAGGAAAACTTTGGAAAGGCACTAGTTTCATTTTATGTCCGTTCCTTTGTCTACCTGGTAATAATAAGACTTTTTACATTTTTCCGTAGTACTTGGAGTGGTTGTTTTTAAACCATAACATTTATCCTTTCTCCATATACATATCAGCTAAGTCTTATAAAGAGGACTATAGAGGATCAGTGTAATATTTTATGTAGCCCAATATTTAGCTTTTGGATGGTGACATTAAGCTATTACCATAGGAGAGTGTGACAGTTACCCTCACTGATACAATTCTCCAAAGCAAAACGGGTGCATCAGAAACGTGTGATTCTTGTTTAGCTTCACATATAATTATGTGAAGTTGAAGTTTGAAGCATGGAGTTAAACAATAGCTGAAATAAACGAAAAATAAACCATTTCCTGTTTTCATGAGATTATCTGAAATGGCTAGTTTTACCTTTCAGCTATTTATCTTAGGATATGTGCTTATTCTGAAATTTTGCATTTGGTAATTAAGCATAAATACTTTCTGTGACTAAGAGGATATATGATTTATGGCCCTAAAATATTAAATATGATGGAAAATAGGTTTATAAGTTAATATAAAAGAAGTTTAAAACATGTAAATTCATCCCTAAATTAGAGATTCTCATCCTTGGTGGCACACTGGAATCACATGAGGAATTTTTAAGAATCATTGATGTTTTGGTCCCACCACAGGCTGACTTATGTTGTGTGTGCCCAATCTATCAGGATTTTTAAAAGCTGGTGTACGTAAAACTGTTTGACAGATGGGAATATATTAGAATTGATTGACTTTATCCAGGTGTTACATAGATTCAAGTATTTAACTTGATATTGTTTAATATCAGATCAAGTATAGTCATCAGTTGGTCAGAAGCAGCATGGTATCTAACCCTGGTTCTTTATTTAAATTTAATTAGGGATTGTGTGCTTTGCTTAATGGCTATCATACCCTCTAGACTATAAACTCTCTGAGGTCAAGGAACATTCACATGTTATTTTCTCTGGTATATCCTCAAGGCTTTATTCAGCGAGGAGCATATGGTTGGCCCTCAAATATTACAGAATGAATAGAGACATACTTAAAAAGAAACACGTATAAATGCTCTTTGGAAAGCATCAGATAAAGCAAATGTTCTGCCAATATTTCTTTCATGGGCCCAATTTGCCTTTAATTCTTTAAATTCAAAAGTTAAGAAAATGTGCTAAGCTAGCCATTTTTCACATTTCAGTGTCATGTAAAAATATGAGGTTCATAAGGGCAAAGACTGCTTTGTTCATTGCTCTGCGTTCTATGCCCCCAATACTAAGATAGCAAATATTTGTAAAAATAGAAGATTATACATTTTTAACTGCATTCCAAGGGAGATTAGGACTCTTTAGATTTGCCCCAAATTTTGGGGATGGGAGTGGTATATAAAGGAAAGAGAGAGACTAAGCAGTTGTACTAAACTGTCCATGGTCACTTCAATTAGAGCAACTTTTATTCCTTAGGTTTTCTCATTTTATTTTTATAAAAGCTTGAGTCACTAATGCACTATTTCACAGGAACATTTCCTTAAAATATTATATCCCTAAAGGTTTATTTTAAAGAGCAAAACAAACATTTTAACCTTAAAATTATAGTGTAACACACATATATGAAAGTGTTGGAAACATACATACTGCATTTATATCACTAAACAAATACCCACATAAACACCAAGTTCAACAAGTAGAAGACTGCCAGCATCCCAGAAGCCTCTTTCATGTTCCCACTCACATACTTCCTCCCTCCCCTCAAAGAAACTACTATCCTGACCTGTAACCCTCTGGTCTTGCCTGCTCTAAAATCAATCAATCAATCAAACAAACAAACAAACAAAAAACCCCAACAACAACTAGTGTGTGTTATTCTATTATATGAATACACCATGATTTATTTATTCATGTTGCTTCTGATTGATCATTCGTTTGGTTTATAGTTTGGGCTACCATGACTAATGTTGCTGCTTTAAATATTCTTGTACCTATTTTGATGTGCATGCATTTCTGTTAGGTTCATAATGAAGACGGAAAGTGCTGGTTATGGGATATAAATGGATTTAAATAAACAGCTTTATATGATGCTGCCAAACAATTTTCCAAAGTTATTATTTCAACTTACAGTCTCACCAGCAATATATGAGTGTTCCTTTCCCATCATTCCTTCTTCACACCAATACTTGGTATTTTCTTTCTCTTTAGTTTTAGCCATCCTGTTGGATATATAGCGTAACTCATTGTGTTTTTAATTTTCATTTCCTCAGCTATTGAAAAGTAGGCCATTTGGATATTTTCTTTTTGAAGCACCTTTCAATTTCTTGTTGATTTTACTATTGGATTGTCTGTTTGTTTTACTATTAGGTTGTCTCTTTATTGGTTTTTGTGAGTTCATTGTATAATCTGAATATAAACCCTCCATTTATGATATGTATTACAAATGACTGCTCCCATCTGCAGCTTGCTTTTTCATTCTCCTAGTGGTATCCTTTGATGAATAGAACTTTACATTTAATGTAGGCTGTTGATCAGTTCTTCCCTTTATGATTAGTTTCTTTGTGTGTGTATGTGTGTCTATGTATGTTTATGTACATGTGTAAGTTCTGTTTAAATAGTCTTTCCAGGGGAACCTGGCTGGCTCCAACTCTTGACTTTTAGCTCAAGTCTTGATCTCAAGGTTGTGAGACTGAGCCCCAGGTGGGGCTCTGAGCTAGGTGAGAAGCCTGCTTAAGATTCTTTCCCTCCCTCTCCCCCTCCTCCCTTGTGCTCACATGCTTTCTTTTTCTCTCAAAAAAATAATAAATTAAAAAATAAATTCCCTTTCAATGCTGAGGTAATAAAGATATTATTATATTCTAGAGCAGCACTGTCCAATAGAACTTTTTACAATGATGACAATGTTCTGTATCTGCACTGTCAAATACTATTTTTAAATGCTGTTGAGCACTTGCAATGTGGCTAGTGTGATTAAGGAACTGAATTTTAAGTTTTATTTAATTTTAATTAATTTAAATAGCTGGTTATAGCTACTTAAGCTACTGTGACAGAGTAACTTTACAAGTTTTATTGCATTGTCTTTTATATTTTGATTTACAATCTAGTTGGCAATCATTTTGTGTATTTGTATGATGTGAGGTAAGGTTCAGGCTTAATATTTTTTCCTCTTATCCAATTGCCTAGAATAATACATTAAAGTGATTACTTTATTCACTTCTCTAGAGTACCACTTTTATCATAAATTATCATATCATAATTAGGTATATAGACACTTGGGTTTGTCTTTGAGCTCTTTATTCTCACCTATTTGCATATTTTTGTGTTGAGTCCATATGATTTTAATTTATAGATTCATTAATATGTATAGTATTTGTAAGTTTTTCCTACTTAATTTTAAGAGCCTTTGTATTTCTACATAAATTTTAGAATCAGCTTGTCCAATTATACACACACAGAAAATTCTGTTTTTTGTTTTTTTTTTAAGATTATTTATTTATTTATTTGATGATGGGGGGGACACAAGCAGGGGGACTGGAAGAGGGAGAAGCAGGTGCCTTCCTGAGTAGGTAGACTGATGGTGGGGCTCGATCCCAGGACTCTGGGATCATGACCTGAGCTGAAGGCAGACGCTTAACGACTGAGCCACCCAAGCGCCCCTCTGTTGGGTTTTGGTTTGGATTTTATTGACTACTCTATAGGCCAGTTTGGGAGAGAACTGACATCTTTATACTATTGAGTTTTCTAAGAAATGTCATACCCTTAAATGGTTTTTGTTTTGTTTTGTTTTTAGTTAAATATGGTCAACTTTTTACATCTTTTATTGAATTTACTCATAGAGATCTAATATTTTTGATATTATTATAAATGTTATCTCTATTTCATTTTGTTTTTTGTTGGTATAGAAATGCAATTGATTTTTGTTATATTTATCTTGTAATAAATCTTGCTAATCTAGCAATCTTGCTAAACTCACTTATTCTAATAATTTTTTTAGATTCTCTTGTATATTCTATAAGCAGATCATAAGCAAATAATGACTGCTTTATTTCTTCCTTTTCTGAATATCAAACCTCTTCTTTTTATTGCCTATCGTACTAGGTAGAGCTTCCAGTGCATAGTTAGAGAGTAAAGAGAGAGGAACATTGATCTCAGGGAGAAAGCTTTTGGTGTTACACCATTCTGGATATGCCATCTACTGTGATTTTTTTCTTCACTATGATATCTTCGAAGAAGTTCTATGTCTTGTTTGCTAAAAGTTGTACATAGAATTTTATCAAATGCTCTTTTGTGTCTATTGAGATAATCAATTATGTTTTCTCCTTTTTTCTACTAATGATTACTAATGATTTTTCTACTAATGATTTCTAATGATTTACTACTAATGATTAATGATTTGACTTTTGACTATTAAGTCAACTTTTAATTTATGGAATACCCAATTTAGTCATGATATGCTATACTTTTTCTATATTAGTTAGCTAAAATTTCATTTAGAGTTTTTTGCATCCGTGCCTTTGAGCAAAATTGGACTATATCAAGGTTATACTGACTTCACAGAAAGAGGGGAAGCATTTCTTCTTTTTCTGTTCTTTGGAAGTGTTTGCATAAAATAAATGTTATTTCTTTTAAATTGTTGGTAAATTTATTAATAAATCTATCTGGGTCTGGAAATTTGGGGAGAGGAATAGAGAGGTTTAAAATGACAAATTAGATACACAAATTAAAGGAGGTTAATAATTCAGAGATTCTATTATTGGGTCAGTATCAGTAAGTTATCTTTTTGTTTTCTGGGAATCTGTCATTTCATCTAAATTTTCAAACTTAATAGCATAAATGTTTATGCTATTTTTTTAATTTTTAAAAGATTTTATTTATTTATTTTCCAGAGAGAGAGAGAAAAAGAGAACACAAGCAGGGGGAACAGAAGGCAGAGGGAGAAGCAGGCTTTCTCCTGAGCAAGGAGCCCAATATGGGACTCAGTTCCAGGACCCTGGGATCATGACATTTGTGGAAAGCCAATGTTTAACAAACTAAACTACCCAGGCATCTCAGGGTTGGTTTTTTAAAAAAATAAATTTGATAAAACTCTAAGTAGAGTTACCAAGATAAAAAGAGAGGACTCAAATAGATAAGATTATAACTGAAATAGGAGACATTACAACTGACACCACAGAAATACAGAATATTGTAAGCCACTACCATGAACAATTATATACCAAGAAATTGAACAACATAGAAGAAATAGATAAATTCCTTCTGCATCCTGAAGAAGTAGAAATAGAAAAATCGGAACAGGCCAATAATGGGTAAAGAGATTGAATCAGTAATTGAAAACTCTCCAACAAAGAAAAGCCCCAGACCAGATGGCTTCACAGCTGAATTTTACAAACATTTGAAGAATTAATGCTAATTTTCAAACTCTTCCAAAAATTGAAGAGGGAACACCTCCAAACTCATTTTATGAGGCCAGCAATACTCTGATACCAAAGCCAGGCAAGGACACTACAAGAAAACAAAATTTCAGACCAATGTATCTCTGTGAACATAGATGCAAAAATTCTGAAAAAAATACCAACAAATCAAATTCAATAGCATATTAAAAAGATCATACAGTATGATCAAGTGAGATCTATCCTTAGGTACAAAGAAGTTCAACATATACAGATTAGTAACTGTGAAATACCACATTAACAGTGTAAAGAATAAAAATTATATGATCTCAATAGATGCAGAAAAAGCATTTGATAAAATTCAACATCCTTTTATGATAAAAACTTATAAAAGGTATAGAAGAAATGTACCTCCACAAATAAGACCATATATAGCAAACCATTCTTAATAGGGAAAAGAACTAATTTTTAACTTGTTTTTTTTAATCAAACAAAAAATTTTAATAAAGCAAACTGCTCATTCAAAAGTGATCAAGGAACAACTCAAAATACAGAGCAATGAATCTTGGAACACTGCATCAAAAACGAATGATGTATTTTATGCTGACTAACATAACACAATAAAAATTTTTAAAAATACAGAACAAGAAGGATAAACATCTCATTGGCCAATAAATTGTTTCAATTTTCTCACTATATGAAACAAACTTTTCATTTTTAGGAAAGGTTAACTGTAACTTCAGTAGACAACAATACAGAAAGATTTTATCAACTACTAGTTTCCTTAGTCAATTACTTTTAACTGTCTCCATTGGGATAGATGCATTTACAGAACTAGCTGTGCTTGAGCTTTCTTTTTAAGCACCTTTGGCTCTGCAATGCACTTGGCAATTGTCTCCTTTTCCTGCTGTGTAGACATGGTCTGCACCACATGCTTCTCCACCCAGTATATCATGTACCCTTGCTCCTTTTGATGTACCATGTTCAGCACAGAGATATGATAGTCCAGGCAATTCTTCACCTCATTGTACACTCTATGTTGCTGTTCTGGTAAGTAAAACTCCAGTGTCATGGCAGTCTTGTTCATCTAGACATCAAAAAGGTAATGGCACTTTTAAAGTGAAGAGATATAAGATAAGCCCAGTTGCAAGGACATTAAGGTCCTGTTACCCCAGTTTTGGGATGAAAGAACTGAAAAAATTCCTTGGGGATCAGTCCCAAAAGAACTTTTCCTCCATATTCAGGAAGAGGTGATATAGGGGCAAGACTTGTTTACCCTGTGTGAAAGATCCTTATTGCCTGAAAAACCCCTGGACCAAGGAGGGCTGGGTTTTTTAGACAGGGAGTGGCTATAGAAAGTGCCATCTAGGATGACATAGTCAGCAAGGGTCCATGCAGTAGTCAAGAACTAATTTTTTTAGTTGTTTGTCAGTTATATCTGTCAATTCGACTTTTTAAAAATAACTTCATTGCTTTATTTCTATCTATCTAATTTTTGAGTGCATTATTCATTTATTCTCACTTTTCAAGGTTAATATTTAAAAACATCTAAAGCAATAACCCAGAAGTTTTGGCCTATAGGGATCTAAATTTTATTTTGCCTAACTAATCTCTTGCATATTGGATTTTTATTATTGATATTTTAATTATTGCAGGGAATTTTTAAAAATATGACTTTCTTCCTTTTAATATCTTAACTGAATCCTGGGATGTTTACTGTGGTCTCCCCGTGGGTGGGTCATGAATTCCAACTTCTGTCTCTCTAGCACTGACAGACTCCTGGAGTCTTGGCTTTACACTTTGGCGTCTCAGTTAGGGTTTTTTGGTTTGGGATTTCAAGTCTCACTCTTCATTGGAAAGACTTAGGAGTTGGAAATTCCTTAAGGGCAAATTGCTGCTGCATTGTGGGTTATCCTGTTGTTCCTTTCTCCCTGTTATGTTTTGTCCCCTTTGGTCTGTGTCTCTCCAGCCTGATAAAACTGCTGTAAGCCACAGTCTACCACTTGTGTTTAAAAATGATGGTCCAAATTACCAGCGCCTCTGAACAGCTAGTCATCGAAGTGGGTTCATCTCAATCTGCCCCTCTTTTCTGTGAGACTTTGCCCCTCAACTCCTGATTGTCTTGGTTGATCTCTAATGCCTTCACTGATGCTTTCAAACTTTTAAAAAATGTGTCTGACTCAGCTTTTATAATTGTTTTTGGCAAGTGAATTGGTAATGAGAATACAAGATTTTCCCTTTGATACATTCTTTTCTTATAATATTCAATTCCTTCTTAATTTAAAGCTTAGCCTTTATTCTAGTTTATTCTACTTGAAGCTTATTTCTTGACTTATGTTTCAAAAGCTCTGCTTTCTTTCAATTTTATTAAAAAATACAAAGTTGATAATTTCTAAAAAATATCTTCGTTTTCTTACAGTAAATCATTTTATGTGTGTGTCCTGTATTCCTAAGGGACTTCCTTTCTTTATGTTATTTAATATTCTTTTACTCATTCTGGAAAAAGAACAAATCTCCCCAGGTTCTGTGTTTGGAAAAAGTAATTTGAAATTGCTCTGAGTTCCCTGTATTCTGCACTTGGGTGTGGAGTAAGTTTTTCATTTATTAAACTGAAGGGTTTTTTTTTTTTAAGTAATTTTTTTGTTTTATTCTACTTTTTAAATGTGCATTTTACATAATTTACAGTAATTTACAGTAATGTTCTGTGTATTTTGTGTTTTTCACTCTAATGTGTACATGGAATTTTCATTTAATTACTTCTGTGTTCTCTACTCACTCTCAAACTGATCTCATCTAGCCCTGTGTCCTTAAACACACCTACATTAAATATTATATATACAACTGTGATTTCTCTCATGACCTTTACTTATATATACAAATACCTATTTGACATCTTCATTTGGATATCTGATAAGCCTCTCAAAGTGAGCATGTCTAAAACAAATCTGTTGTTCTTTTTTTTTTTTTTAATTTCTTTTCAGCGTAACAGTATTCATTGTTTTTGCACCACACCCAGTGTTCCATGCCATATGTGCCCTCCCTAATACCCACCACCTGGTTCCCCCCGCCCCCCGGCCCTTCAAAACCCTCAGGTTGTTTTTCAGAGTCCATAGTCTCTCATGGTTCATCTCCCCTTCCAATTTCCCTCAACTCCTGAAGGGGGTTGTTTTTATTAGATATCTAACTAGCCAGATTTCCAAGGTCAATGAATCATTGGTTTAGAATGGCTCTGTTAGAGCATCTGTCTTATAGCTAAATTCACTGACTCAGAGGGAATTTATTCCTGAATCCTTCGAGGACAACTGCGTTCTTTTACTGGGGTAGTCCTTGAGAAGTATCAATCCCAAATGTCCTTGCCTCTTCCTTTATTTCACCCATTCCTTTTAGGGACTTCACGTTAAAAGATGCAATATAGTTCCACTTATGTGTCTTTATAAATTACAACTACCTTGGACTACAGAGGGCTATAAAAAAAGAGACTTTGGGAAGGAGAATGTCTCAAAAATTGTTCTTAGATTGTAGAGGAGTGGCTACCAAGTGTGGGATAAGAGAAAGAGCAGAGCTTTTATGTCCAGCAGTGCTGGGCTTTAATACTGGTTACCTCACTCTCAAGCTACTCAATAGTAGAAAGATCTAAACTTTTCTCTATGGTAAAGCTAGTATGACAATATACCCTCCTGAAAGGATGATCTAGGGACAAACTAACAACAAAATTAGCATGCTCTTGGTAAAAAGAGAATGCTCCAAATACCAGCTATTGTTACTAATTTTATTATTATCATTATTTTAATAATCATTACTAACTTCATTTTGGATAGAAGACTCTTTGAGAAATCCATGTATTTTGTACATTAAGCAAGGTTCTGTAATATTTCTAATTTGGTGAGGTGGGGGACAGGCTCACATTAAAACTAAGGCGTGGGAATGAAAAAAAGCATGGGAATGAAAAAAAGTCTTGTGGGAAGTTGAAATTTAGGCCAATTTTTGGAATATGAATAATGCAGCCCAGTCATCTAGGAAGCAGGGGTTTCCACATCAGAGCCTGTGCTATGTCCTGTTATACTTCTCTATGTCTCCCAAAGTTCTGTTGTCTCTGCCATATCTAGACCTCATTTCATTTTGAAGGCGAGGTGACCTTTGAGTCACCTTTTAGTATATGTGCTGCCGAAGCGAGCACTTTGAGTCACCTTTTGAAAGTGACTTCAATTTATTATTCCAGCTAGAACTCAAACCATTTACTCTCAGATACTCTAAGTTAGAATCATACCAGTCAGTTGTGATATTCCTTGACTATTTTAATTCTTTTCCTCATCCATGCAGATTTTCATACTATTTTCCCAGATTGACTAGGCTTGAATGCCTTTTCTCATTTGTTATTGTCAACAGTAATTCTTCCTGCTTCATGAGTCAGCAAAAGTATCTTCTTCCTAAGAGCTCTTCCCTTACTCCTCACTACTCTTAGGGTTTCTGCATTTGGAAGCATGTGTGCTATTCTTCACTCTCCAAAGTGTAATTCTTTGGAATTGTGTCTTATTTTTCTTTACATTTCCTGGCAATGAGGTACAATTTTTGTACTAGGAATTTGGTAAAGGCCACTTAAAAATGAACCCCAGTATCTTAATTAATGATAATATTTTCATTTAGACACTACTGGTATAAGAGATTGTACTTAGACAAACAGGAAAGAGCTACTTAAAAAAAATCTGTTAGTTATAATTATATTTGCAGGTATAGTCAACTGTGAGTAGATGCTTATTTAAACTAATATTGCTTTCATTTCTATGGTCCCAGTTGTAATCACTGAGTCAGAGAACTACTGTTATTAATCATAAAAGACTGAGTACTTCACACTGCACAGAATACCTCTAAATTTCCTTCATAAGATCAAGTAAGCTTTTTCTAGATTTTTATGCCCTACTGGCAGAGTTGTTAAATGAAGTACTCATTCTCTTCCTCTCAGAGTTAACACTTTTTTTTTTTAAAGATTTTATTTATTTATTTGACAGAGAGAGATCACAGGTAGGTAGAGAGGCTGGCAGAGAGAGAGAGAGAGGGAAGCAGGCTCCGATGTGGGACTCAATCCCAGGACCCTGAGATCATAACCTGAGCCGAAGGCAGCGGCCCAACCCACTGAGCCACCCAGGTGCCCCAGAGTTAACACCTTTTTAATTTTGGTCTTGGTGAATGATATCACGAGCTTTCCAAGTCAGAAACTGTAGTGTTTCATCCAGTCTTTTCTTTCCTCGATTCTATTTATAAACTCTATGTAAATCTTCCAATTCATTTAAGTTTCAAAATAAAATAAAGCTCTTCTATTTGGTCATTATCTTTTCTTTCTTGGAATGAGTAGCAATAATTTCCAACTTATATCTCTGACTTTACTCTTTCCACTCTGTCTTAAAAATAGTTGAGCATTTAATCAATGCCGGTTTTCAAAATGATTGTTCAGAAATACCATCTATGTGATTTGAAAGTGTATTACATTTAAGTGGCTAAAATTACTTAATTGAAACTTCTCATCTTTGACTCAATCGATCTTGTCAATCTCATCTTGTACTATTCCTTTCTGTGTAGTTCAATTCTAAGAACACAATGGATCTTTTAAGACTCTTTTGACCTCCTTTGCTTAGAACACCCTTCTTTGCTGGCAAGTTCCTACTCACCCTTCAAGATCTAACAAAATATTGATTCCTAGGTAAGAAGTTGCTTTGTCCTTGGGGCTTTTCAGCCTTTTGCTAATGTTTCTTCAGTAGTTAATGCATGGGTAGTTATTTATTTGTTATCTTTGTCTCCCTGGAGTATAAACCCCAAGAGAGCAGGGTTCTTAAATTACTTGTCTTTGTAACCTCAGGGACTGTACAGTACCTAATAATGGTAGGGACACAAATTGCTTTTCTTAACTCTGGCTCTAAAATTTCAGCCACATGTTTAAGGTATAATGAAAAGGACCCTAGACACAAGTTAGGAGACCTGAGTTCTAGTACTGGGTCAGTAGTTATCAATAAGCTGTATAATCTTGGGTGTATCACATCATCTCTTTGTGCTTTGGTTTCCTTATCTGTACAGTGAGGAGATTGGACTTGATGTTGCCTGGGGACCTTCCTGTTCTAAAGGATGACAATTCTAGGTGGGGAGGTTTATACATTGATTGATTGAGATCTGCCAATGATAATGTTCTAGGACACATTCTTAATTTATAACTATTCATTTCATTTCTAACCATCCACTCATTCTGATTTAATGAATTTGATTTCAGAGTGAGACATTAAAGGTTCACAGGGTTAGAGTTAGACACATGATCTCAGAAACACATGGGGTCCTCACTGTACATGGTGCATACAAAAAAGCTTTTAATTAAACACATGAAATGTATTAGTCACATGCTCTTGAGAAAACTATGAAAAGAGAGATGTGCAGATGTGCCCTTGGGAAGGACTGGGCCAGCATCAGAGGAGGAGGGGTGAGAGTTTCAGCTGTGATTACTCCCATCTGTTGTCTTTGAAACAAACAAACAAAATAAAGTTCCCTAAATGAACACTAGACGTGGGAAAAATTATAAGAAGCTGATAAGACTTGGACTAAATATCTTCATAGTCCTAAATTTTGAGATGGGATTTTAGATTTCAGATTTTGTAAAAGTTGCAACTTCTTACCCCTTCTTTTGTTCTTTGCTCTTTGAATTCATTTGATGCTTCTGTGATAAGTCTAGAACACACTATATATTATGGTGGATAAATCTGCATGGAGATAAGCTTGATCAGAATTTTTCCAAACATAGTTTTGAACACATAATACATTGATCCAAACATGTATGGGGAAAAGGGCTACCAATTATCTTAACTCATTTAAGGATCAGAGAATAAGTACAAGTAGAGAGAATTCAGCTAAATGCATATTAATCGATTTAGTTTCAATAAACCACCACTTAATTTAATAAAGAGAGACACACAGGGTAGATTTTAAATTATTTATTACTCTGTTACATGTTATGAATGGCAACAGAGTTTCAGATAGTGTGTACTCTCCATGACTGTTGGCATTACTAAATAATCGAAGGAACCAATTAGATTCTTAAAGATATATTAATAAAGTATGCAGTTGACAGCTCGAGATTGTTAAAGACTGAGGTGCTAAGAATATTTCACTCTGATTTAAATTTCTAATTTGTTGCTGTTCTTTATAATTTGGGATCCTTCTGTGAATTTATATAAGTCCAAAGAAGATAGCTTGTTTGTGCTTAACCTTTCTAATGTATTTAAATGTATTTAATGTAACATATTTAAAATGTTTTAATGTATTTGTTCTACATAGTTGAAAAATATCATGAAGCTTAATAGCAAATAATAATTCCTCTGAGATATTTTGACTCTGATTAAATGTGGAATCTTTGAATATTTTTAAATGTGTAATTTTTAGAGACATCAATATATTAAAAATAGCAACTAAATATTGTATTTTCTTCATGCAATCAGATTAAAAAAAACACATAAGTACAATAAGTTTCCTTTTCTAGTTCTATCTAATAGTCAAATTTAGAGACTTCATTCATTACAGCTGTAGAGAATCACACTAAAAGCTGTTGCATCAAGTTATGGAAAATGTGAACAATTTCAAATAAATTAGGTATTCTTTCCAAAGCCAGTTTATAGGAAGGATAAGGATCATAATTAAGCTACTGAAGCAATTTGGTCCTTGTTTGTTTTACTTCTTATTGTAAATCTGAGGAAATGTGATACAATTTGTTTTTGTACATAACACATGCATGTGTTCCTATGGGATATCTGAAGTCAAGAGAAAAATCTTTGTATTTCCGGGGACAAAAAATATGCACACCCCTGGCACAAAATGTGCTGAGTGAGTGGACCAATAAATGACCAATGACTTTAGTATTTTCTACTCTGCTGGACCAATGATAACCTCTCCAAATGTCATCTTTTGGAAGAGATGTCTTCCAAACTGAAGCTGATCAGGAAAGTGCCTCTCCCAGCACTCAACTATAGAATATTTGGGAAAATTTGAAGGAAAAGAATTGTTTTCCTCTCTCAAAGTAGTTACAAAATTAATGCAATCTCATTCACAATTCCAGCAGGATTTTTCATGTAATGAGACAGATTCTAAAATTCATATGGAAGGATAGTGGTCAACTCCAAGGGATACTGTTCATATTTTGTTCTATGGAGAAGTCACCTGTTTTAGCAGTACTAAGGCCAAAAATAATCAAGAATCTTGAGCAAGGACATAAATTGGTACATCTATTCTGCTAGATACCATGATTCATTATAGAATCGTGGTATAGAATTGGTGCAGGAATGTACAATGGAGCAGAAGACAGAGCTGAGAGAAGATCCAAGCATATATCAAACCCTTGTAATAGAGGTGGTATTCAAATCATTGGGGAAATCATTATTGAATAGATGGGTATGCCAATTGGCTCTCCATATGTAAAATAGAAAAGTAGATCTCTAAGTCATATTGCATATCAGAATGTAAAAAAGAAACTTTAGAACATTCAGAAGTAAACATAAAAATTTTTTTAAAAAAGAAGTAAACAAAGAATATCTTTGTGAACTTGGGGTAAAGAAGAATTTTTGAAAGAAAAGATAATACCAAAAGTTATGAAATAAAAGATGAACTTGTCTAAATTAAAACACAACACAAAGAAATTTAAAAGTCAAGTGATAGATGAAAAGAAGAGATTTGCAACATGAAGAAGGTTAGGATCTGGAATAATGGATAATGAATAAAATAAATACAAATAAATGATGACATCTAATGCCATGTTTATTTCTCAAAAATGGCTATGCAGAAACAGAGTTTATCTGAAATATATGAACAGCTTAAAACCACCCATTCAGTGATACTTTTGGATTTTGTAGAAGACTCAGGTTAGAATTGGTTAAAACAACAAAATAAACAAATGAAATGATATAAAGTTTAATATAGATTATATATTCCTGGGAAATGACCAGAAATTGCAAGGGCTAGTCTTATAGGAAAAAGCCTTCTAAAGATTATTTTAGGGGCACCTGGGTGGCTCAGTGGGTTATAGCCTCTGCCTTCGGCTCAGGTCATGATTCCAGGGTCCTGGGATTGAGCCCCACATCGGGCTCTCTGCTCGGCGGGGAGCCTGCCTCCTCCTCCCCTCTCTCTCTGCCTGCCTTTCTGCCTATTTGTGATCTGTCTGTCAAATAAATAAATAAATAAATAATCTTTAAAAAATAAATTTTTAAAATACCGAGATCGGTCAGTTTCTCATTGGGAAACTGGTGGCATTTTAAAGTTAGGACAATTCAAGGATGATTTATTAATCAAAAGACTAATTATAAAATGTGGTGGGAAATGAGAGAGGTGTTAAGGAAAAGTGGAAGAACCAAGACTAGCAGGCCCAGAACTCTGCCCCCTTCTAGGTCTGCAAAGTAAGGGAAAGGACATGTTTTTGGACATAGAAGAAGAAAATCATGAGGAGAAGGGAACCTTGAGAGGAGCAACCACCTTCTGTTCAGTGATGCAACCAAACTGGGCTGATGTTTAAGAGAAAGAGCCAGAGAATAAATACCCCAACCGCAGTCTCTGTCCTTCCTCTCATCTCCTGTTAGACTTTCAGAAGCTGACCCTAGCAGGAAGCCTGAGATCAAGGCACTGGGGTATCTGGTCCACATAAGTCAGCTTTCCAGGGCAGAAACTAGGCTGGAGTAGAAAAGGGAGTGGATCTGAATGTAGAAATGGCAGATAACCAGCAAAAGAAACAATATTGTCCATGGTCATATTGTGAAGATCATGAATAAAAAATGGTATTTGGTAGCTTGGAACAAGTCTTCTGAGTGTATTAAACACAGTTTCAAAATTTATCTGAATAGAAGTGAAGATATCTGCTTGAGAAAAGTGTAAATGATGTTAAAAAGTGGCTCAAAGATGACAAACCCTGATGCTGGACATACTTATTAGAAATTTGCATTAAATTGTTTAAGAAATGTAAAGGAGAAACAATATTTTAAAATATTTTATTATGTAATGTATGATTAAAATATGCATTTGAAATGGCATTAATATGAAATGTGACATGACATTTCATGATTTTATCTTTATGCATAAATATTTTTATATTAAATTTGTACAAAACTTTTTGTATGTTTTCATTAGGAACAGTGGGAGATAGCCTTATATCCGGGTCACCTTATGGACAGACCCATATGGTATGTAAAGAACTATGGAGAAAATGACAAGGGAGTATAAAAGTGGACAAAAGATATGAACCAGCAGTTCAAAGAAGAGATAAGCCAAACAGACAATAGACATAAAAAGGATGGTTAACTTAGCTATCAATATAGTAATCAGGGAAACTAGTATTAGGGAAAAAGATTAAAATGAGATAATAGTTCATACCCTATTTGGCAAAAAAGTCAGATGTGTGTAAAAAAGATCTCGACCACTGCTGCTAAGAGTGTTGATAGTTCCCATCACTTTTTGAGACATTTGCTAGTGTCTAGTAAAATAATAGCTTAAGACTCTCTTAACCTAGATCTAGAATAATCTAGGTTGATCTAGAACCTCTTGCTCATGCATAAAGGAAAATATGCAAAATATCTTCATTGTGATATTTTTATAATAGTGAAAACTGGAAGATATTTAATACTAAATAAGAGAGGAATGAATAAAGTATAATTTTTAATATATTAGAAAATTAAAAGCAATTAAAACAAATTAGAGCTGTACATATCAACATAGAGAAATCTTAAAATCAAAGGTGGATGAAAAAACAAGTTTTAGAATGATTCATATTATAGAATAGCATTTACATATATTAAGCCCTAAGTAACACTATATATTGTTTTTATATTAATAGATGTAGCATAAAACTTGGATTGGAAGGGGTGTACGCCACACTCCTTTTAGCATCTGACTCCGGGTAGGAAAGGTGGGGAGGATGGAACTAGACAGGTATTGGTAGCATGAAAATATACAATGCTTTCGCTTGAAATACCTGGATATTTGTTTATATTCTGATTAGATTTAGACTCCATTCCTTTTATGTTCTGAAACAGTCTGAACACATTTCCAAGAATTGTAGCTACATTCAATACAGGTTTTATTATTTGGAGGCAAAGGGAGAATTGTGTTTTTAGTGCTGTGATTTTCAGGGTAAGTTATAAAACTGCTGATTGGAACGATTATAACCATTTTCTAGAATGTATTTCTCCACTAGCCTATAGTCCAATAGGAGGACTTTAAATGGAAGAAACTGATCTCAGCTAATGGAGTAGTAGGAAGACAAATATAATTGTCCATATGGTTAACTGAGAGCAGATTGTTTAAAATTGATGAGTCTTCTTTTTACCAGTATAAGAGGTGACGTGCTTCTAAGATGGCAACAGTGTATAGGAAGAACATGAAAGACTCGACCAACTTTTCAATTTGTATTGTCAATTATATTGTGATTTATTTTTGATTAAATATACAATTTACCTGTATTCAAGTATAATTATCACCCCTCAGCAGAAACTGAACAAATATATTTTAAAATGCCCACCACCATTTGTTAATTATGTGCACTCACTCTTGTCCCTATTTCCCATACATCTGTTTTTATCAGTTATGTCCGAGCTACAGTGTTCTCTTCTAGTTTAGTTGGGTTCTCTGAGAGCTCTATTTGAATTGAATCCTTCTATTATGTTCCTTTGTAATTGTATGGAGCATTCACTGTGTGTGAATTTCTCACTCCCTATTCCCCATCTCTTTAGATAGTTTTACATTCTTATGAGGTCGTAATAAATGAACCCCTCCAGCATTTTTCCCCACTTGACTACTTCCTACCATTTATACTGCTGCTGTAATCATTGCATTACACTGGATGTATTCAATTTGCACATATTGCCTTTTCTGGATTAATTAACAAGCACTGTGGCAGCTTGCCAGAAATACATGACATTATCATGGGGACAGAAGTACTAAAACACTATTCACTAATGGCCCATCAGTTTCTATTTTCAACCCTTACCTCTCCTCTGAGTTGCTGCCTTTTCAACGGACTATTTGGATGTCTCTGATTAAATCAAACTTAACAACATTCCCCCTAGAATTATTCCTCCCACCATACTTTCTTTTTAATCAGTGGCATCTCCATCTGCCAGGATGTGTAAGTTGGACTGTCACCCAGTTCCAAGATCTTATTCCTCATATAAAAATTTTTTTCCAGCATATGTCAATTTTGCTTTCTATGTATCCTACAAATCCACCTGGATTCAAGCCACATACTCACACTAGCCATCTGGACTATTGCAGTAGACAGTCTACTGATCTCTCAGCTCTTTCTCTTGCATTCTTTGGTGTATTCTGTACACTGCATCTGGAAGGAGATTTTCAAAGATGCCAAGGCAATCATTTCACACACTCTGAAACCCTCAACCTCTGATTGCTAATAACCCAGTCTATAGGCTAAACACCAAAATCCCTTATGTGACCTGTAATGCCCCCATAAGGTCTGGTCCCAGTTTCCCCTAACAGCCTCTGCTTCTCCCACACTACTATATAATATCCTTTCCTTTTTATTCTCAGTGCCTAAATTGCCTTCTGTCATACCCTACTCTCTTGTTACTTCCTTAAAGTTCTTCCTAACCTTCCTGAATTAGTCAAATCCTCCTATTAGTTTTCAGAGCACTCAGGATCTACTGTTTCTTAGCACCTAGCACAGTGGTAATGTTACATTTATTTGATTCAAGTGTTTTTTTCCACTAGACCCACACTGTCCATACATTAACCGCTAGCCTAATTATTTAAATTAAATGAAATTATAAATTATTTCTTAGTCCCACCAGCTATATTTCAAGTACTCAAGCATCATAGACAGCTAGTAGCTACCATATTGGGCAGTGCAAAATAAAGCTACCATATTGGGCAGTGCAAAATAAAGAACATTTCTATCATCACAGGAAGTTCTATAGGACGGCAGACACCGTACTCTAAGTTCTTCCAGGCAGATACTCTTTCTTTATTCTTTCTTATTCTGTCACCTTTCTATCTTTGTCTTTGCATGTATTCCCAGTGCCTAGCAACATGTCTGGCCCATAGGAAACCCTCCAAAACATTTATCAAGCAAATGAAAAAACGAGACAATGAATAAGAACCTCAGAGTCTTGTGAGGACAAAGTAGAGCAGTCAAGAATGCCCCCCACTGTGAAAACTTTCTCTGAGGTTGGTATTTGCACACCTTTGCTTCCTGAAGCCTTAGTACTTTATGCTCATCATGCACTCACTTGGTGACCTATCTACACAAAGCTTCGTTTTGCTGTCTCAAAATTTTACTTGGCAAAACATGGTCTGGAGATCCTTCATGAACATTTTGTGAGAGTTCTTTGTGGAAATAAAAACGTGTCTGGTTGAGGCAGTATACATGTTCGCAAATGTTTATCAGATTTTAGCAGTGAAGAATTGTCATGTTTGTGATGAGTTTTTATGCCTATAGCAATATGCCAAATGCTGTGAGGGATCACATTTCTTGTTTTACTTTGTTTTATTTTAGTTTAATTTTACCTTTTATGAAGGGAAGTGTTAATGAAGTATAGTCTAAGAAACAGTAAGGAGGGGCTCTGGTTTCACAGAAACTATGATAAAGCTGTAAAACATCACAAAAGTTTCTAGTGTTTTAACTGAGGGAGAAGCAGGGGTACCTGGGTGGCTCAGTCAGGTAAGTGTCTGACTTCAGCTCAGGTCATGAACTCAGGGCCCTGTGCTGAGCCCACTTTGAGCTCCATGCTCATGGAGGTATCTGCTGGTCCCTCTCCCTCTTCCTATGCCCCTTCCCCCACTCTCTCTCTCTCACACACACACATATACACACACACAATCTCTCTCTCTTTCTCTCAAATAAATAAATAAAATCTTTAAAAAAATAATTTATCGAGAAACAAATTAAGGCCCATGGGCCAAATCTAACCCCTTGCCCGTTTTTGTAGATAAAGTGTTACTGGAACAAAGCTCCACCCATTCATTTGTTCATATATTGATGTTTTCTCTATGGCAGCATTGAGTAGTTGGGACAGAGACCAGGTAGGACACAAAGTCTGGAATATATACTACCTGGCCCTTTACAGGAAAAGCTTGCCTACCTCTGCTTTAACTCCTGTAGTAGCAAAAGTTTCTTTTTGGGGGGGGGGACATGAGGATGAAATCATGGACAGCAGATGTGAAGTAAGCTGCCCCTTGCTATGCTGTGTAGATTTAGATGTTGGTGTGAGAGAAACAAGAGGTTGGCCTGAAAAAAGATAATGGGTCAGTCAACATGCCAATGAGAGATGAACGCTGGAAAATGAGAGGCTCTGGAAGTGAGGCCCATGTATGTAGGCTTGGAAAGAATGGGGGTCCTAAAAGGCAAATTAGAAATGGAGAAAGCCTTTGTTTTTCTTTTTCTTTTTTTTAGAGTTTAACACTATTAATCTTTTGATATATTTTTCTTTTTTTCTATTACTTTTTTTATATAAACAAATCAAGATGATTATATAATTCTATCATTTGGGTTATCTCATGTTACAACATGAAAAAGCTTCCCAAGTATCAAAGCATTAACAACAACAAGATCTTTAATTAGCTGCAGAGTATTTTCATCATAGAGCTATATCATATATTTTATGTGACCAATCCTTTGTTATTGGACATTGAGGCTTTTTCTGAATTTTTTTCTTTTGCTATTATAAACAAGGGTCACTAATTCTCTTTTTAAAATCACTGTCTGGGGGTGCTTGGGTGGCTCAATCAGTTAAGCGTCTAACTCTGGATCTCAGCTTAGGTGTTGATCTTGGTGTTGTGAGTTCAGGTCCTACATCGGGCTCCATGCTTAGTGTGGAGCCTACCTGAAAAAAAAAAAAAATCAATGTCTAACTTTTAGGTAGTTATGTACACAAATTGTAAGGTTATATAATTTGTTGAATTTTCATATGTGTATTCACCTATGTGACATCTAGAGTGATTAATTTTTCTCAGTTACTCTGAACAAGTGGAAGTCTCCAAAAAGAAGCCTTTCAAGAACTGATGCTGGTGGTTTCTGGCTTTCAAAATTAGAAAAATTCTGTGTCACAGGCCTTTAATTCTTTTCTTAAAAATACATTTTTATTTAAATTAACTTAATTAACATATGATATGTTATTAGTTTCAGAGGTAGAGGTCAGTGATTGATCAGTCTTTTTTTAGATTTTATTTATTTATTTGACAGACAGAGATCACAAGTAGTCAGAGAAGCAGGCAGAAAGAGAGGAGGAAGCAGGCTCCCTGCTGAGCAGAGAGCCCGATGGAGGGCTCGATTTCAGCACTCTGGGATCCCGACCCAAGCCAAAGGCAGAGGCTTTAACCCACTGAGCCACCCAGTCACCCTGATCAGTTTTATATAATACTCAGTGCTCATTACATCACATGCCCTCCTTAATGTCTATCACCCAGTTACCCCATTCCCCATGTGCCTCCCCTCCAGCAACCATCTGTTTTTTTCCTATGATTAAGAGTCTCTTATGGTGTATCTCTCTCTCTAATTTTTTTTAAATTTTATTTATTTGTTTGACAGACAGATTATAAGTAGGCATAGAGGCAGGCAGATAGAGAGAGAGAAGGAAGCAGGCTCCCTGCCGAGCAGGAAGCCCGATGCGGGGCTCGATCCCAGGACCCTGGGACCATGACCTGAGCCGAAGGCAGCGGCTTTAACCCACTGAGCCACCCAGGTGCCCCACTCTCTCTAATTTTTGTCTTGTTTTATTTTCTCTCCCTTCCTCTATACTCTTCTTTTTGTTTGTCAAATTCCACATATAAGTGAAATCATATGATAACTGTGTTTCTCTGATTGACATATTTCACTTAGCACAATACTCCCTAGTTCCATCCACATTGTTGCAATGGCAAGATTTCATTTCTTTGATGGCTGAATATATATATGTATATTGTATGTATACACCACATCTTTATCCATTCATCTGTCGATGGACAATTGGACTCTTTCCATAGTTTGGGTATTGTGGACATTGCTGCTATAAACATTGGGGTGCACATGCCCCTTCGGCTACATATGTATCTTTGGGGTAAATACCCAGTAGTACAGTTGCTGGGTAGTAGGGTAACTCTATTTTCAACTTTTTGAGGAACCTTCATACTGTTTTCAAGAGTGGATGCACCAGCTTGCATTCCCACCAACAGCGTAGGAGAGTTCCCCTTTCTTCACATCCTTGCCAACATCTGTTGGTTTGTATTTCCTGTTGATTTATAAATCTGTTTATTTGTATTTCCCTGAAGGTGAGTGATGTTGAGCATTTTTTCATGTGTCTGTTGCCCATTTGTATGTCCTCTTTGGAGAAATGCCTGTTCATGTCTTCTGCCCATTTCCTGGTTGGATTATTTGTTCTTTGGGTATTGAGTTTGATAAGTTCTTTATAGATTTGGGTACTAGCCCTTTATCTGACAAGACATTTGCAAATATCTTCTCCCATTCTGTTGGTTGTCTTTTTTTTCACTTTTTAAATTAAAAAAAAATCTGCATTTATTTGTTTATTTTTTATTATTATGTCCAGTTAGCCATCATTAGTTCTTGATGTAGTGTTCAACGACAGAGAATGTCTTTATATCAACTGTTAGGAAACTGAATCTGACAGCTGGGCCCAAGAGGGAGAAATGAAGTCAGAAAAACTCTATGGACAGTTTCTAGGGAAAGTCAGGAGTGAAATGGTCATAAAGAGATTAGGTTTGAACTAGGACTGAGAATATCCTGATGTAGATAGAAGCTGAATCTAGTAGAGGCAGAGAGGTCCAGAGAGAGCCCATTACTTAAGGCTCACATTTACATTTTTGATTTTACCTCTGCAAGAGGTTATATATAACATCAGTGAGCAACACTGGCATGTTTGAAAGAAAGCAATGGCAATTAAACTTTAAAAAAGTTTGTGTGCGTGTGGGTGTGCGCAAATCTAGGAAACCATGGAAAATATAAGCGACAAGCCCAGTAGCATAAACTTTGCAGCCAGGCCATTTTTGTTCAAATTTTGGCTCTGCCATTTACAGGCTGTGTGATTCAGACAAGTTTCTTAAATGTTCTGTGTTCTGATTCACTCAGCTCCTAAATAAAGATCATAATAGCACTCCCCAGGGTTATTGAGAGGAGTAATGGGCTTACATTCATGAAGTGCTTACAAATGGGCCTGACATAGTGGGTGGTCTAGGAGTCCATGAAATACTAGTGGCCTCTTTCTCTCTTCCCCTTTGATTTGCCCTGGCTAGAAGTTGAACTAGATACAAACTTTGGATATGACCTTAAAATGTCAATTCATATGGACACCTGTTTCTGACAGACTATATAAGTGTATTAAAGAATTCATATCCTTTAAATAGATGGGTATTAAGTTTGTCAGAGGAATGAAGGCTTATTTTTTGGATTTTTTCCCCCTTTGAACAGTTTGTAAAATAGCATCTGTGTGGGAGTTGCATCTCATTGACCCAAATTCCTACCAGCAAAAGATCATAATACTGGGCAGAAAAGAAAGTGAAAGGGTTGGTAAAGGTGGGGGAAACACAACTCATGCAGGTAGTTTTTGTTTGTTTGTTTTAAGAGTGTGGTGAGAATATATAGCATAAAATTTACTATCATAACCATTTTAAGTGTACTACTGAGTAGTGCTCAGTACATTCATATTATTGTGCAGCTAATCTCCAGGACTCTTTCATCTTGTAACACTGAAGCACTATACTCAATAAAAAACCCCCATTTCCCCCTCCCTCATCTTCTGGTGACCACCATTCTATTCTACTCTCTGTTTCTATTAGTTTCACTCCTCTAGATACTGCATGTAAGTGTAATCATACAGTATTTATTTGCCTTTTTGTGGCTGACTCATCTTACTTAATATAACGTCTTCAGATTTCATCCATGTTGTAGCATGTGTCAGAATTGCCTTCCTTTTTAAGGCTGAATAATATTGAATTTTATGTATTTACCACATTTTGTTTCTCCATTTATCTGTTGATAGACTTATGGGTTGCTTCCACATTTTGGCTGCTGTGAATACACTGCTATAGACATGGGCACACAACAGACAGGGTCTTTATGACATTCTTCTGTGGTGTGGCTTCCTTGGATCCATGGCCTCTTTGGCCCCCAGAATATTAGAAGAAGTTTGGGCTCTAAACCAGGAAGACTGGGATTATAAGAAGATTCACTCCTTACAGGCTCTGCAGTCTTGGGCAAGTTACTTAAATTCTCTGACCTTGTTTCATTTTCCGTAATAAAAGAACAGTGATATTTAAATACAGAGTTCTTTTAGGAGTTAAGTTAGACCATGCACAATGTTTGTTACATTGTAAAAGTTCAATAAATTCATTACCCTCTTTTCTTTTTTTTTAAATTTTTAAAAAAATTTTTATTTTTTATAAACATATATTTTTATCCCCAGGGGTACAGGTCTGTGAATTGCCAGGTTTACACACTTCACAGCACTCACCAAAGCACATACCCCCCCACCAATGTCCATAACCGCACCCCCCTTCTCCCAACCCCCCTCCCCCCAGCAACCCTCAGTTTGTTTTGTGAGATTAAGAGCCACTTATGATTTGTCTCCGTCCCAATCCCATCTTGTTTCATTGATTCTTCTTCTATCCACTTAAGCCCCCATGTTGCATCACCACTTCCTCGTATCAGGGAGATCATATGATAGTTGTCTTTCTCTGCTTGACTTATTTCGCTAACCATGATACGCTCTAGTTCCATCCACGTCATCGCAAATGGCAAGATTTCATTTCTTTTGATGGCTGCATAGTATTCCATTGTGTATATATACCACCTCTTCTTGATCCATTCATCTGTTGATGGACATCTAGGTTCTTTCCATAGTTTGGCTATTGTGGACATTGCTGCTATAAACATTATTCGGGTGCACGTGCCCCTTTGGATCACTACACTTGAATCTTTAGGGTAAATACCCAGTAGTGCAATTGCTGGGTCATAGGGCAGTTCTATTTTCAACATTTTGAGGAACCTCCATGCTGTTTTCCAGAGTGGTTGCACCAGCTTACATTCCCACCAACAGTGTAGGAGGGTTCCCCTTTCTCCGCATCCTTGCCAGCATCTGCCATTTCCTGACTTGTTGATTTTAGCCATTCTGACTGGTGTGAGATGATATCTCATTGTGGTTTTGATTTGTATTTCCCTCATGCCGAGTGATATGGAGCACTTTTTCATGTGTCTGTTGGCCATCTGGATGTCTTCTTTGCAGAAATGTCTGTTCATGTCCTCTGCCCATTTCTTGATTGGATTATTTCTTCTTTGGGTGTTGAGTTTGCTAAGTTCTTTATAGATTCTGGACACTAGTCCTTTATCTGATATGTCGTTTGCAAATATCTTCTCCCATTCTGTCAGTTGTCTTTTTATTTTATTAACTGTTTCCTTTGCTGTGCAAAAGCTTTTGATCTTGATGAAATCCCAATAGTTCATTTTTTCTCTTGCTTCCCTTGCCTTTGGCAATGTTCCTAGGAAGATGTTGCTGCAGCTGAGGTCGAAGAGGTGGCTGCCTGTGTTCTCCTCAAGGATTTTGAAGGATTCCTTTCTCACATTGAGGTCCGTCATCCATTTTGAGTCTATTTTCGTACGTGGTGTAAGGAAATGGTCCAATTTCATTTTTCCGCTTGTGGCTGTCCAATTCTCCCAACACCATTTATTGAAGAGGCTGTCTTTTTTCCATTGGACATTCTTTCCTGCTTTGTCGAAGATTAGTTGACCATAGAGTTGAGGGTCAATTTCTGGGCTCTCTATTCTGTTCCATTGATCTATGTGTCTGTTTTATGCCAGTACCATGCTGTCTTGATGATGACAGCTTTGTAATAGAGCTTGAAGTACGGAATTGTGATGCCACCAACGTTGGCTTTCTTTTTCAATATCCCTTTGGCTATTCGAGGTCTTTTCTGGTTCCATATAAATTTTAGAATTATTTGTTCCATTTCTTTGAAAAAGATGGATGGTACTTTGATAGGAATTGCATTAAATGTGTAGATTGCTTTAGGTAGCATAGGCATTTTCACAATATTTATTCTTCCAATCCAGGAGCATGGAACATTTTTCCATTTCGTTGTGTCTTCCTCAATTTCTTTCATGAGTACTTTATAGTTTTCTGAGTATAGATTCTGTGCCTCTTTGGTTAGGTTTATTCCTAGTTATCTTATGGTTTGGGGTGCAATTGTAAATGGGATTGACTCCTTAATTTCTCTTAATTCTGTCTTGCTGTTGGTGTAAAGAAATGCAACTGATTTCTGTGCATTGATTTTATATCCTGACACTTTACTGAATTCCTGTACAAGTTCTAGCAGTTTTGGAGTGGAGTCTTTTGGGTTCTCCACATATAGTATCATATCATCTGCAAAGAGTGATAATTTGACTTATTCTTTGCCGATTTGGATGCCTTTAATTTCCTTTTGTTTTCTGGTTGCTGAGGCTAGGACCTCTAGTACGATGTTGAATAGCAGTGGTGATAATGGACATCCCTGCCGTGTTCCTGACCTTAGTGGAAAAGCTTTCAGTTTTTCTCCATTGAGAATGATATTTGTGATGGTTTTTTCATAGATGGCTTTGATGATATTGAGGTATGTGCCCTCTATCCCTACACTTTGAAGAGTTTTGATCAGGAAGGGATGCTGTACTTTGTCAAATGCTTTTTCAGCATCTATTGAGAGTATCATATGGTTCTTGTTCTTTCTTTTATTGATGTGTTGTATCACATTAATTGATTTGCGGATGTTGAACCAACCTTGCAGCCCTGGAATAAATCCCGCTTGGTCGTGGTGAATAATCCTTTTAATGTACTGTTGAATCCTATTGGCTAGTATTTTGGTGAGAACTTTCGCATCTGTGTTCATCAAGGATATTGGTCTATAGCTCTCTTTTTTGATGGGAACCTTGTCTGGTTTTGGGATCAAGGTGATGATGGTCTCATAAAATGAGTTTGGAAGTTTTCCTTCCATTTCTGTTTTTTGGAACAGTTTCAGGAGAATAGGAATTAGTTCTTCTTTAAATGTTTGGTAGAATTCCCCTGGGAAGCCATCTGGCCCTGGGCTTTTGTTTGTTTGGAGATTTTTAAAAAATATTTTATTTATTTATTTGACAGATAGAGATCATAGATAGGCAGAGAGACAGGCATAGAGAGAAGGGTGAAGCAGGCTCCCTGCTGAGCAGAGAGCCTGATGTGGGGCTTGATCCCAGGACCCTGAGATCATGACCTGAGTGAAGGCAGAGGCTTAACCCACTGAGCCACCCGGGGTCCCTGTTTGGAGATTTTTAATCTGTTTCAATCTCCTTACTGGTTATGGGTCTGTTCAGGCTTTCTATTTCCTCCTGGTTCACTTTTGGTAGTTTATATGTTTCTACGAATGCATCCATTTCTTCCAGATTGTCCAATTTGTTGGCGTAGAGTTGCTCATAATATGTTCTTATAATAGTTTGTATTTCTTTGGTGTTAGTTGTGATCTCTCCTCTTTCATTCATGATTTTATTTATTTGGGTTCTTTCTCTTTTCTTTTTGATAAGTCTGGCCAGGGGTTTATCAATTTTATTAATTCTTTCAAAGAACCAGCTCCTAGTTTCGTTGATTTGCTCTATTATTTTTTTGGTTTCTATTTCATTGATTTCTGCTCTGATTTTTATGATTTCTCTTCTCCTGCTGAGCTTAGGGTTTCTTTCTTGTTCTTTCTCCAGCTCCTTTAGGTGTAGGGTTAGGTTGTGTACCTGAGACCTTTTTGTTTCTTGAGAAAGGCTTGTACCGCTATATATTTTCCTCTCAGGACTGCCTTTGTTGTGTCCCACAGATTTTGAACCATTGTGTTTTCATTATCATTTGTTTCCATCATTTTTTTCAATTCTTCTTTAATTTCCCGGTTGACCCATTCATTCTTTAGAAGGATGCTGTTTAGTCTCCATGTATTTGGGTTCTTTCCAAACTTCCTCTTGTGGTTGAGTTCTAGTTTCAGAGCATTGTGGTCTGAAAATATGCAGGAAATGGTCCCAATCTTTTGAAACCGGTTGAGTCCTGATTTAGGACCGAGGATGTGATCTATTCTGGAGAATGTTCCATGTGCACTAGAGAAGAATGTGTATTCTGTTGCTTTGGGATGAAATGTTCTGAATATATCTGTGATGTCCATCTGGTCCACTGTGTCATTTAAGGCCTTTATTTCCTTGTTGATCTTTTGCTTGGATGATCTGTCCATTTCAGTGAGGGGAGTGTTAAAGTCCCCTACTATTATTGTATTATTGTTGATGTGTTTCTTTGATTTTGTTATTAATTGGTTTATATAGTTGGCTGCTCCCACGTTGGGGGCATAGATATTTAAAATTGTTAGATCTTCTTGTTGGACAGACCCTTTGAGTATGATATAGTGTCCTTCCTCATCTCTTATTATAGTCTTTGGCTTAAAATCTAATTGATCTGATATAAGGATTGCCATTCCTGCTTTCTTCTGATGTCCAGTAGCATGGTAAATTCTCTTCCACCCCATCACTTTAAATCTGGAGGTGTCTTCGGGCTTAAAATGAGTTTCTTGAAGGCAACATATAGATGGGTTTTGTTTTTTTATCCATTCTGATACACTGTGTCTTTTGACTGGTGCATTTAGCCCATTAACATTCAGGGTAACTATTGAGAGATATGAATTTAGTGCCAGTGTATTGCCTGTAAGGTGACTGTTACTGTATATTGTCTCTGTTCCTTACTGATCTACCACTTGTAGGCTCTCTCTTTGCTTAGAGGACCCCTTTCAATATTTCCTGTAGAGCTGGTTTGGTGTTTGCAAATTCTTTCAGTTTTTGTTTGTCCTGGAAGATTTTAATCTCTCCTTCTATTTTCAATGATAGCCTAGTTGGATATAGTATTCTTGGCTGCATGTTTTTCTCGTTTAGTGCTCTGAAAATATCATGCCAGCTCTTTCTGGCCTGCCAGGTCTCTGTGGATAAGTCAGCTGCCAATCTAATATTTTTACCATTGTATGTTACAGACTTCTTTTCCCGGGCTGCTTTCAGGATTTTATCTTTGTCACTAAGACTTGTAAATTTTACTATTAGGTGACGGGGTGTGGGCCTATTCTTATTGATTTTGAGGGGCATTCTCTGAACCTCCTGAATTTTGATGCTCGTTCCATTTGCCATATTGGGGAAATTCTCCCCAATAATTCTCTCCAGTATACCTTCTGCTCCCCTCTCTCTTTCTTCTTCTTCTGGAATCCCAATTATTCTAATGTTGTTTCGTCTTATGGTGTCACTTATCTCTCGAATTCTCCCCTCGTGGTCCAGTAGCTGTTTGTCCCTCTTTTGCTCAGCTTCTTTATTCTCTGTCATTTGGTCTTCTATATCACTAATTCTTTCTTCTGCCTCATTTATCCTAGCAGTGAGAGCCTCCATTTTTTATTGCACCTTATTAATAGCTTTTTTGATTTCAATTTGGTTAGATTTTTAGTCTTTTATATTTCCAGAAAGGACTTTTATATCTCCCAAGAGTGTTTCTCTAATATCTTCCATGCCTTTTTCAAGCCCGGCTAGAACCTTGAGAATTGTCATTCTGAACTCTAGATCCGACATATTACCAATGTCTGTATTGATTAGGTCCCTAGCCTTCAGTACTGCCTCTTGTTCTTTTTTTTTGTGGTGAATTTTTCCGCCTTGTCATTTTGTCCAGATAAGAGTATATGAAGGAGCAAGTAAAATACTAAAAGGGTGGCAACAACCCCAGGAAAATATGCTTTAACCAAATCAGAAGAGATCCCAAATCGTGAGGGGGGAGAAAGGGGATAAAAAGAGATTCAAAAAGAAAGGAAAAAAAGAAAAGAAAAGAAAAGAATTTTAAAAAAGAAAACAAAGAAAAATATAAAAAAGAAAATATATATATTAGATAAACTAGTTAAAAAACGTTAAAAAAGAAAAGGGTAAAAGTTAAAAAAATTTTAGCAGAAGAAGAGAAAAAAGTGAAAAAGAAAAAAATTAAATTAACTGCAAGACTAAAAAAATCACAGGGAGAAAGCCATGAGTTCCGTGCTTTGCTTTCTCCTCCTCTGAAATTCTGCTGCTCTCCTTTGTATTGAAAGTGCACTCCTTCGTAGGTGAACTTGGTCTTGGCTGGATTTCTTATTGATATTCTGGGGGAGAGGCCTGGTGTAGTGATTCTCAAGTGTCTTTGCCCTAGGCAGAATTGCACCGCCCTTACCAGCTGCCAGGCTGAGTAATCCTCTCGGGTTTGCTTTCAGGAGCTTTTGTTCCCTGAAAGCTTTCCATAGAGTTCCAGAGGGACAGGAATACAAATGGCGGCCTCCTGGTCTCCAGCCCAGAGGAGCCGAGAGCCCGGGGCCCCACTCCTCAGTGCACCCTCAGTGAACAGCGCCCAGTTACTCCTGTCTGCCTGGCCTCCGGCCGCACTCCGAGCTCACCGAGCCTGTGGATGGTTCAAGGTAACCCCGAGCTCTGAGCCTACTGCTGGCTCTGTCTCTGTAGCCAGCTTTCTCGTTCCAATACCTGCAAGCTCTGCGACACTCAGACACCCCCGATCCTTCTGTGACCCTGCAGGACCTGAGGCCACGCTGACCCTGCGTGGGATTCACCCCGGTTTAGCCTCTGGAGTGATGTCCCTCAGCGGAACAGACTTTTAAAAGTCCTGATTTTGTGCTCCGTTGCTCTGCCACTTGCTGGGAGCCGGCCCCTCCCCCCAGGGTCTATCTTCCCATCGCTTTGGATTCACTTCTCCGCCGGTCCTACCTTTCAGAAAGTGGTTGTTTTTCTTTTTCCAGAATTGCTGTTCTTCTTCTCTTCAATCTGCTGATGGATTTGCAGGTGTTTGCAATCTTTCGATAAGCTATCTAGCTGATCTCCTGCTAGCTGAAGTAGTCTCAGCCTGCTACTTCTCCGCCATCTTGACTCCTCCTCCCATTTCCTTCTTTTCATTCAAATGTGCCATTTCTTCTCAGATCACCTACAAATATCTCCTTCTTTTACTCTTGTTTTATTACAAGGAGAGCCACAAACATATCCGTGAGGCCCAAGGTTGGCTTGCGCATTAATACTTAAAAACGAAAATGTGCTATGGCGATCGTAGTAGCATTGGGCCAACCTTGCTTAACTAAACAAACACTCCTTAGAGTTTCAGGGTTCTTTTGAAAAATAATTGAACTATCCAAGAAGCCTTATTATCCTAAGTTGCCTTTCTTACTTAAAAGCAGGAAGTAGTATTTCTTTTTTTTCAAAGTATTTTTAGATATTTGAATTCAATTCAACACAAACTTTCAGGGAATGCCAAATTTGACCCACATATGTTCCCTGATCCTAACTCTTTTGGGTCCACTTATTTGACCCTGATCTAATAAAGAAAATAAGACCTTTACATGTTTATGTTGGCAGCAAGTATTTGATTTCATTTTCCTTTGGGGAGTGTCATTGACATAAATGCTTCTGTGTGGTACACCTTAAAGAACATTACAGTATGGTGACTATGCCAGTAATGGACTGTTTACTTAAACTCAATTCGGTGGTATAAATATTACTTTAAAATGTCAGCAGAAATGTATTTTTAAATATTTGGAAAAGCATACAGAGAGAATTTGTGATTTTAGATCTTGGCAAAAAAATATAAAGAAATAAGGTGCCAGATATGCTGTGCTGGAAAAATTAAGCTTAATGATTATTTTGTTTCGAGAGAAATAAAATTAAGAGAATGACTTGAACTTTGAGGAAGAAAAATAATATAGAATAAAAGAAACTTGGTAGAAGTGACATGAAAATTGGACAGATGGATACAAATGATACTTTCTTCTAAAATTCCACACATAAAAGAATATAAAATAGCATTTCAATATCATGATTCAATCTGACTTAGCTAGTACTAAAGTGGGTAAACATACACGAGGTTATTTATTTTGAAGTTCTTTTAACTATTGAATCAGAAAATTAGGTTAGATTTTTTAAATGTTTTGCTTTGGCAAAAACAAACTCACACATGTAGAGATCATGGTCACTGTTGGATTTTTATTGTTTGTGAATGTTTAGCATAACATGCTTCCAGAATGAGTTGAGGAACCTAAGAAGTGTTCTTAAGAGCTCTGGGAGTTTGAGTGTCATCTTCTCAAAGGCAGAAGAGCATTTCAGTCTCAGGATAAGAGTGAAACAGGACTAAGGTGAGCAACAGATGTCCCAAATTCAATGACTCCTATAAAGTGTTGTGTTAAGAAAAAGTTCGAGCCTTTGAGTCTATCATTATGTGAGTAGAGCCCATCACCTACCTTGATATGGTGGACATTGAAACCAGGAAGCAACTGAAGCCTTGAATTTCAGTACTTATTATCTTCAGAAAAAGCTGTGGTGCCAGGTATTGGGGGTGAGGCTGCTGGCACGGCACTGGCAGCATTGCAGTCACTTAGTTGTAAGGAATTTTCATTTAGATCTATTGTTGCTGAGGTCCCATGTAGTATTTTAAGTCACATTTCCTCCATTTATCCAAAATAAATGTTTTTTAAAAAAGATTTGTTTATTTATTCTAGAGAGAGAGAGAGAGAGAGAGAGAGAATGAACACGAGTGGGAGGGGGAGAGAGAATCCAAAGCAGACTCCATGCTGAGCTCAGACCCTGAGCCATAGCTCCCATCTCATAACCTTGAGATCATGACCTCAGCTGAAACCAAGAGTTGATTGCTTAACTGACTGCACTGCCCATGCACCCCCAAAATAAATGGTTTGAGTGATTATTGTTTTCTGAGTAGCATTTAAGACTTAGCTTCTCAAGATTATTAAGTATACTTGCCCTCAAAAACCCTGAATTCCCAGAATTAGTAAATGCACAATTCCTACCCACAATACACAATTATGCCTGTTCAATAATGTGTACAATGTTCAGTTGTGTTCACTGGTGTCCTCACTATCAAGTTAGGGACTAAAGTCAAAAGATGAGTGCACACCTGAGAAAGGCAGTCCTTATATAAGGGGCCTTTGACCCATAGTTTCCACAAAGCGAAAGTCAAGGAGATGGAAAGGACAGATTAGTGTTGGTGTAGGCTACTCCCAGGAAGAGTGTGTCAGGGAGAAGTACAGGATGTTTTAGAGTTGTTTAATAGCCTCTGAGAGCTGAGGGGACCTGACCTGTCACCTAATTAATCCATTCCTTTTTTTAGCTCAACAAGTTGAGCCTATAGGCTGAACACAGATGCTTTAAAGAGAACAATTAGCCTTTTTTGTGGCATAGATACTCTTAAAATATCCATATTTTATAGGGATATCCATATTTTATTTTAGGGATAATGCATATGCTGGTGACTTCATTGATCTTTCTAAGATCACCAATGATTACATTTTGTCTAAATTTACCCAGTGTTTTCCATTGATCTTGTCTAAGTGATCTCATGACCATTTGATGCTGGTCACTCTTTCCTATTTAAAACTTTGACTTCTTTGGTGGCATTTTCTCCTATTTTTCTGACCAGCCTTTTTAGGTCTCCTTTTTAGTTTCTCTTTGGCTAATCTCTACATCCTGTTTCCTGGAGTTCTGTCCATCCTTTCTATTCTTACAAATCTCACAGTATTTCTGAGCAATCTGATCTACTGCCATGACTTTACTTTCTGTTTGTAAGTTGAAAATTCCCACACACATCTCAAGCGAAGATCTTTGTCCTAGATTCCAGGATCTAATTTCAGAAGCCCCTTGAATTCCTCCACTTGGCTGTTCCATGTGAGCCTTAAACTTAATGAACAAAAAACTGAAGTTATCATCATCTCTCTCTACCCTGACACTGTGTCCCCAAGCCTCTTCCTCTTCTATTCCCCATTTTGCTGGATACCATGAAAAACTCCTCAGATCCAAGGTTCATTTTTTATTCATTCTCATATTCTTTTGAACATTTTTTTTTACCTGTTTAATTGCTTTCTTCCCTATCTCTACTGCTATTAGACTGAAGGACCATCCTTTTCCACCCAGCCCCCCAAAACTCATTGACCTCCTTGCCTTCACACTTGTCCACCCCTAACCACGAAAACCCAAAGGGATCTTACTGAGGGGAAAAACTGAATCTTAACATTTTTTTGCAAAATTCTCTCTGAAGGCTTCCTATCACCTGTAAAGGCAAAGTTCAAAATCCTTAGCATAGCAAAAAGCTTTATGTGACCTACATTTAGATTGCATTTAGACTTTCTTTTAGGTTTTGGTTTCATTGGAGTTTTGTATTGTTTTGTTTTGTTTTTGCTCTTTGTTTCATTTTTGTTTGTTTGTTTTTGCCACTCCATCCTTACCTTTGCCTCTTGGCATTTCAAATTACCTTCCATTCCTTGAACTTGCCAAACTCTCTGTTTGCCTTTTTACAAAACCAGGGATGCTTTTCTCACCATTCTGGTGCATTCTGATTCATCCTTCAAATCCTAGCTCAGATATAATCTCATTCCCAAGTCTTTTCTCTCCCTGGTCTGAGTGGTGCTCTTTGGCAGAGCATCTTTGCCATCCTATGCTTGTTCTATCCCACAATTTCTATTCTATTGAAGTTCTGTGGCTTATTTGTTAGATCCTTCTTCCTCACCTCTAGACAGAGCTTTCACTGAGAGTAGGGTTTGTGGTTTCTCTGTGTACTCAATCCTGGTGGAGTCTATGGGAGGCACCAAGTGCTCATAATTAAACAAAAAAGAATAAATATTTCTATGTTATTAAAATCAAAGTGGGAGGTAGAAACATGTGGGGGTAATCTGGAGAACTTAATTAAAGAATGTGCCCCAATCCTACTTAAAGCATGTAAGAACTTTTTGGGGGGAACTATGCAAATGATTGAAATTAGGATAAACCACTAGTATTATAATGATACATATACATACATACATATATATGTATATATACATATATAAATATATTTAAATATGTATCACTAATTAATTAATTAATTAGTATATTTAATTAAATAATATATAAATAAAAATAAAAATACTATGGTGAGTGCTGTGAAGTGTGTAAACCTGGCGATTCACAGACCTGTACCCCTGGAGATAAAAATATATTATATGTTTATAAAAAATAAAAAATTAAAAAAATAAAATAAATATAAAAATATATATTTCTATATTTATAAAAATATAAATATAAAATGTATATTTATATAAATATATAATATATATATATTTTTTTTAAAGAGAGAGAGAATGCATGCTTATGACAGAAGTTGAGCAGAGGGAAAGCAAGGGAGAATCTTAAGCAGTCTCCCTGCCCATCATGGAGCCTGATGTGGGCCTAGTCTCATGATCGAGATCATGACCTGAACTGAAATCAATAACACTTAACTGACTAAGCCACCCAGGTGTCCCTAAAAATATGTATTTTTAGAAATCTAGCAATCTAAGAGAAACCAAGTAAATATGAAATAATGCTTGCTTATAATGAAACAATTTTATGCCCCTCAGAGGAGTAAAAATGAAAAATGTGACACTTTGAGTGTTGGTGGTAATATGGAGACATGGGAATTCCAACACTGCTGGTGGTCTTTTGGATGGGAGACTTAACAATAACTAGTAAACTCAGGGCTCCTGGGTGGCTCAGTGGGTTAAAGCCTCTACCTTCGGCTCAGGTCACGATCCCAGGATCCTCCAACTCCCCACCCCCGCTCTCTTCCTGCCTCTCTACTTATGATCTCTGTCTATCAAATAAATAAATAAAATCTTAAAAACAAGTAACTAGTAAACTCAAAGATATATGTATCCTTTGACCAGTGATTGGAACTTAAATGTCCATACTCTAGATAAACCATAGTACATGTACATAAGAAGAAGTGCTTGGAAATAATGACTGCAGCTCTGTGCAATAGCAAAAACATGTAAACGACATGAATGTTCAATAGGAGAAGAGAAAAAAAATTTTGAATAGGTGTTCCTTCTGGGAAGAAAAGGAGGAGAATGAGATTAGGGAAATTATCTGTATTGTTTCATTTGAGACAAACTATTATTAAAAGGCTTAATGACTTTGCCAAGTTATACCAATTAGCCAAGACTCCAATAGGATAAAAAGGGTAGCAATAGTAAAGTTGGGGTTGAATCATTAAAAAATAAAAACATGTTTTTGGAAGGGATAAGAATCAAAACAAACTCAATGCCTTATGTAATTGTGGGTGGGTACATAAACAATTTTTTATTTTGGCCAATTCACAAAGACCTGTCTTGATTCTATCAGAGAAGTGTTGAAAACATTGTCTACTCTGACTTCCTGGATATGCCCTACTTGAGTGGTGCCATGTAAATAACCTCACTGGCATTTCCAAGGGGAGTTGTAATAGGAAGGCATCATGTGAGAGAAATTCTGTTATGTTTCCTTGCTAGTCCATTCCTTTTCTACCTGACCTTTAGATGTTTTAGTTTGTCATGACTCCATCGCCTGAACACTCCATATTCTCTCTCTAAGTGACTGCAACTATTTCTACACTTAAATGTCAAGTTCAGATAGCTCATCTAAGCCCTAGGCCTCAAATAGCCAACCACTCACTCAGCATCCCCCTGGGAGTCTTATAGACAACTCAGAGTTCAAATCTAATACTGAATTCATTCTCTTCACCCACCTTCCCCAAACACCTTCCTGCTGTATTTCCTTCCCCAGATAGAATATCACCATCTACCCAACTGCACCTACCAGAAAACGAGTGATTTTTGACACCTCCCTCTCTCCTATCCTTTATATCCAACCCATCACAAATTTCTGTTAATACTACCATATAAACATACCTCAAACACATTGACTTTTCCACAAATTCTTTACAGCTCATAGTTTTTCTGGCTTTTACTTCCTCACTGACCTACTTACATGGGTCAGCCTCCCCCCTATACTTGATGAGCCTCCATCCCACTAAGTCATTCTCCACACTATATCCAGAGTGACCTATTTAAAATGCAAGTCTGAATGTATCATTCCTGCCTAAAACAGATTTGCATTATTTTGAGGGTCCATCCCAGAATGCTTCACAGTCTTTCCTGGACCTGGTCTTTCTCTCCCCATGTTAGAAGCTCATCTCGTTACAGTTTTCTCTTTTTACTCCTCAAATCCAGCCCCCAGTCACACTGTCTCTCTTTTTGATTCCTGAAGTGGTCAAGCTCCTTCCCAGTTCACAGCTTTGTCCCATTCTGTTCCCTCTGCTGTAAAACTGACCCCAGTCACTACTTCCCAATTCTTCTACCCAAGAGATGCTGCTTCATTCTTCAGTTCTCAGCTCAGACATGACCTTCCCAGGAAGCTGTACATGACCACCACAGAAGGGATTATTAGTTCTATAATTACCCAACCCTGTACTTATTAATAGCATTTAACCGAAAGTAACCAGACACTCGATTGCATAGTTGTCTACCTACCACCAGTAAGTTTCACAGGAGCAGTAGAGTGCTTACTGTTCACTGTTGTGTGCCCAGTTTCCAGCTCAGTGTAAGTAGTGCCCAAGTGAAAGGCTGGCTTCTGGAATGTCTACAGAGAGAAGGAACTGGAGGGAACTACACATTATTTGGAAATCAGTTCTCTTTTATTATCTTAGAAAACTAGTCTGGAATAATAGTTTTAAAACTTGTATGGAATTAAATATGTAGCTATGTGTTTATCTGTATTTGAATATTTTCCTAAGCTGAAGTGCATTTCCTTGAAAAAAGTGATAAATTAGCATGTCAGAGAGCCTTGGTTTCAGAGACTGTAGTGTTTGTGTTTGGGAATCACACTAGAACACTCTCTAGAGTGAACCCTCAAATAGTCCTTAGCCAAAGAGTATCGTTAACTGTGGGCTGGTGAGTGAGGAGAAGAAGAAAGAACGATTTTTCCCACGAATGGTGTGAATGTTTTGTCTCTGGTACTGAAAGAGAATAGATTTTAGATTCAGATCTGAGTCAGAATCTCAATTCTTCCACTTAAACCTTGGCTAAAAATTTTAACTGCTCCAGCTTCAGCTTCTTAATTTATGTAATTGATTCTGTGTCACCTTCATGTGAACATTTATGTAAATTCCATAGCTTTATTGAGATAACATTAATCAAGCCCTTAGCCCAGTGCCTACTCCTGGTAGAAACACACAAACTAGTTTATCTATCCTTTGGCATTTAGGGCCTCTGATAATTAAAATCAGAGTTTGAACACTTGAAATACTCCCCTTCTCAGAGCTTATTCTAAGAAACTATTTTGATAGACAGACTGAAAGATTGATCCTAGTAACATAAAAGTCAAGGTACTTTTATGTATTTGGACAAACAAATAATGATGTAAGGAGGAAAGATTTTGAGCAATATTGTGCTTTATTGTAAGAAGGCAGTGAAGCCAGTTGGTCTCCCCAGGCTGGATGTCATTTAGTTGTGACCTTCTTAGAATATAGTAGTAGGTGTGTTGTAAAGAGTAGCTGAAAGGACCAACATGTATGTTCCCGCAGTGGAGAGGGATTCATTCATCCCTCAGCCCATTTATCTTACAAATATCTGAGGGCTCAGGATATGGCAGGCACTGTAACTGCAGCAGAAGTCCAACAGTAAACAGGACCCAGTTCTGCTCTGGTGTAAGGCAGGGAGAAGGAAAAGTAAAAGATAATAACCAAATATATATGATAAAGGTGGTGATAAATAGAATAACATATAAAAAAGAACAAGGAGATAGAGAGAATGTGTGTGTGTGTGTGTGTGTGTGTGTATGTGTGTGTGTACACAAAGTCTTTAATACAAGATGGTCTGTGAAAGCCTCTACAAGGCATATTAGAACAGAGGCTTGAAGATACAGAGGAAGGAGTTCTTGTGGGGCATTGGGGGGATGGATTTCCAAGCAGGGCAGGGTGACAAGAAGAATGAAGGTCCTAAGCAGCATGCTTGGTGTATCTAAAAAATGGTAAGGGAGCTGGGGCCATAGCAAACAAAGGTGAGAGGGAGTGAGGTCAGTGGGGTGATAGGGTCCGGGAATCCCATACTGAGATTGTTGGCTTTGAATCCTAGAGAGCTGGGAAGCCATGGGAATGCAGGGTTTGAGTATGATCATATTTACCTTTTAATAGGATTATTCTGGCTGTTCTGGGGGAATGGGCTCTTGCAGGGCATGGGCAGAAACTGGGAGACTGTTCAGGAGACTCTTACCAAAGCTAGATCAGAAGTATGATCCCTTCAGTATAAGCTGTAAAGTGATATCAATAAAATATACCTCTATATGGCATTCTTTCACACAAAAAAATGTTCTTTCTACTGTCTACTGATTACCCCATTAAGTGTAGCCTGTTTCTCTTTGTATATTATTTTATTTCCTTCTATATACTATCCCTAAAATATTTAAACCAGAGCAATAATAAAAAGGCTGGTGAAGTGTAGTTGGATTTTGGATATACATCAAGGTTAAGCTGACAGGATTTACCATGGATCTGATGAAGGGTATAAAAGAACTTGAGTCTGAGTAACTGGAAGACATGGGGTTGACTAAGAGAGGGACAGATGTGGGGGATGCCTTAAGGTCTTTTTTATTGTCTAAGCACCTTCTATTCCAACACAGTTTCTGGAATCCAAACTTAATACCTGTCAGCCATCGTCTGCCTGTGGCTTTGTTGACTGCTGAGGGCTGAGTTCTCTGGGATACAAGAGAACTGTCTGGCGTGAAGGGTATTCCATAAAGGAAGTTGGGAGGAGTATAAAACAAAGATTGCACCTATTTGCTGCTTAGCCAAGGGCTAGCCCTGTTTATTAAAAAACATTCCAACTGTCTCCCTAGAGGGCCAAAGCTGGAGTAACAGCTGGAGGTGATTCCCAGCTTGGCAGAGGTTGCAAAAACCATTAAATCTCCAAACAATGAATCTTGAACTTTTCCAAGTTTTAGTCAGTGAAATCATAGAGCTAGAGGAGGGAAGCCTGAAAGAAGGTTGAATTTAGAAGAGATGTTAGCTAGAGTCCAAAGCAAGACTCAGAGAGGCATGAGACTCTCTGAGGTTATACAACTTTTTCCGGGATGTGAGACTGGCAGAGAAAGGACCAGAACCTGGGTCTCTGACTCCCAGAGCAGTACTTTTCTTGCTGTACTATGCTGAAGGGAACATGGCAGTCCCAGATCTGCACTGACTTGGAGCAAATCATCCTTTACTCTAGGGAGGCTGGAAATCATGAAGCCTTCATTATGCTGCTCTAAATCCCGTGGCTTTACCCTGACACAGAAACTGGAGTTAGCTGCATTTCGGTCTAGGCAAGGAAAGAACAGTCAATAATCTTTGCTTTCTGCTGGGGATCAAATAGTATAAACATTATGAATTGTAAGTGTAATGATCAGAAAAAAATAGTGGTGTAATGAATGATGTAGTAAACCATGCGTATGGATAATTAAAATTCATTTACATATAACTACTGTAAAATAAGTTTGTAGTGTTTCAGTTTCCTTGCCTTATCAAACTGGCAGGTGAAGGCAAAATGGTTTGCTTTGAATTTCAGCCATCTTTTTTAGAATATCGAAGGAGCTGCTAAAGGGTAGGAAATGTTCAAAGTAGACTATTGTGGAAAGAAAGAAAGGTGATATGAGTAGTTAGTCTCTGAGAAACCGAGATTGGTTTGTTTGTTTCTATTCAAATACTTTGAAAATCCAGGTGAAAGTTTGTGAATAGCTCCTCAGTAGGGCCAAGCCATCTCTAATTACTACAAAGTTATTACACCACCATGTCATCAATGGTCGGTGCTTATACAAACTGCAGTCGTATTCTCAGCTTTTGTGTGTGTGTGTGTGTGTGTGTGTGTGTGTGTGTTTGTGTAAAATCAAGTAGAATGGGACAGTCCAGGCTTTTGATGAAAGTTTGTCATTGTTTTAGCTATTATGCTTGATATCTAAGCACAATATCTACTTGATTTCCCAGTTCAATAAATCTAGACATTACTAAGATTTAGGGACCCAGTCGGTTCTGTATCCATTGCCTAATACCTAATATTTCTAATTTTTAAAAAAGATTTTATATATTTATTTATTTGACCCAGAGATAGAGCACAAGCAGTGGAGAGCAGCAGGCAGAGGGAGAAGCAGACACCCTGGTGAGCAAGGAGCAGGACGTGGGACTTGATCCCAGGACCCTGGATCATGTCCTGATCCAAAGGCAGATGCTTAATGGACTGAGCCACCCAGGCACCCCTATTTCTGATTTTTTTTTAAGGGAAAAGTTTTCATAGCTTATATTTCTCACTCTAGTATATTCTAAAATGGAATATTTCTTTTATTTCATCCTATATCATTGTCCTGAGGTCTTCTTTCTTTTGTTTCTGAGACACTGATCCCCAAGTATTCAGGAAGAATATTATTCTTTGAAAGCCGAATGTTGGATCTCTGATAGTTAAAGACAGAGAGCTATTTTTCCATGAAGTTATGTGACACTGTTATTTCTGTCCTTAATGTGGCAGCACCTGGAGGAAGACTTCAATTAGTTGCATAAAACATCTACAAGTTAAAGTTAGAGTGATTTTCTTCCCTGTTAAATGTGGTTACACTTTATTCTTTCTCTTTTCATATTTGTCTATTGTGCTAATTGATTAAGCTCCTATCCCCTGCCTGGGAGTATATAAACCCCCCAATGAGCATGGCACATTTTTCTCATTCTAAGATATGGAGGAGGTGGTGAGGTGTTGGATTTTTACATTCCTAAAGATTTTGTAAACCACACATAGAGGTAAAATCAGTGAATCCTTCCTTTCTGCTTTCCTGTGGATATACTGCAGACCAAATAGGAAAAAAAATGGTGTTTGTTTTTTTTTTTTAAGATTTTATTTATTTGACAGATAGAGAGAGAGATCACAAGTAGGCAGAGATGCAGGCAGACAGAGAGGAGGACTCAGGCTCCCTACAGAGCAGAGAGCCTGATGCGGGGCTCGATCCTAGGACCCTAGGAACACGACCCGAGCTGAAGGCAGAGGCTTTAACCCACTGAGCCACCCAGGCACCCCCAAAAATGGGTTTTTAAGATAAAATGCAAACCTAGAAAGTTCTGAGCATGTTACAGAGTGCTTCTGGCTAAGGCTAGGCTTCTAGTTCATTATTCTGGGCCTTTAGGTTTCTTCAGTGAAGTGTGAGGAAAGCTTTACCATGTTTTCTCAGTCTCAGCAATATTTTATGCTGCCCTAAAAATTGACACACCAAATTCTAGCAGCAGAATTTGTTGCTTTTATTTGCCTCTATTTGCTCATTTGGCAAATGAGCCATTCATTCCCCCTTTATAAATAGTTCCATTCGCTCCCCCTTTATAAATAGTTATATGCATTTTGTTGGGAATGAAACATACAAGTATCAATTTTAAAGGCAGTACAAAAGTCATTCCTTCCATCATCCGAGTGAATGAGCTGCCCTGTTTTCTCCATTCTAAAGTAATTCTTCTGGTGTACTTTTAAAACTCTCTGTGTTTTAAAATCAACTGTTGGTAACCACAACGTCCAGCAATCAGCAAAAGCAAATAGCTGTATTTTATATTGCACTATTGTTTCATGTGTTTTTTCTAATGCTCTTTCAAGCAGTGTTGTCTGTTACCGATGACTAAATTTCTGAAATGAGAAGATGAGCCATACCAGGACCTCATCTTTGAGATCCACAGATTTGGTGGTTCAGTCCATAAACGAGGTTGATCCTATGACAGCAGAGTGGGTGTCCTAAGAAAGGTCACAACAGCATGACAACAGCACACAGAACTTGATAAGAATTAGGGCTGATCTTATAGCTGAAGCCACCCCTGCCTCCAGATTATCCCAACACAAATCTGTTTCCATGGGAAAGCAGAAGGGAGAAACTGCCTATTCTAATTATTCATTTGAAAGCAGACTCCATATCAGCTAGAGTGTGCTTGTGTAGGTGGTAGTTGCTTAGAACCCTTCCCTCTTAGTCAAATAGGCATTTGATGCCCAACCTGACTTCCTATTTGCAGCCACTTTCAGGGAATTTTAGGCATTATCTTGGATCATCTGCAGTCCTTCAGTTGCTTTCTAGAAGGTGTTGTTGCAAGTTTTTTTTTTTTTTTTTTTGTATAGTATCCTCAGCTTGGAACAGGGTGTTGATGTTCAGAGATAACTGACTCATGATGCCCAGACCCACACAGAAGTGGCTTTTGCTACCAGAAAATGTGTGTGTGTGTGTGTGTGTGTGTGTGAGAGAGAGAGAGAGAGAGAGAGAGAGAAGAGATTTAAACACACATCCAGATACACATATATAATAGAAAACACTGAACTAGCCTCATAATTCAATGACTCACTTGATAGAACATGAGAGGAAAAACTACTTGGAAAAAGAAAATGAAATTTCAGTCCAAACGTTTCTTGATGAACAGGGGATCTGAGTAAAGGAGAAGCTTGGCATCTTCGTGCAGACATGACTTGGTAACACAGTTTCTCCAATCTGACCCCTTTCCTATGAAGGCTTGAACCTCCTTTTCCCTGTGAGGACAGGCAGATGGGCCCAACATAGTTATCCACGTTCTCATTCACTCCTATTTTGACTAGAGAGACTAGAAAATATTTGCTCTTCATGACTTGCTTTTTTTTTTTTCATTTCTACCCAGATTTGTAACATGATCTCAACTTGTTTCAGACACATTATCTTAGTGATTTGTGTAAGTATTTAAGGAAGTACCTTAATCTTACTGGCCCAAGACCAGGTATCTTTAGACCAGGTATTCCCTGATCAGTATGTCAGGCAAGGTGGTTTGCTATCACTATTGGTGGAAGCAATCTTATCCTTAATTGATTAACCTTGATTAATTGATTAATACATGTTTTTCTGCTAGACCTAAGTTTCCATACTTCACTTTCTGAACTTGCTCTATATGAATGGTGCTTACATTAAAATATTTATTACGTTATATTTTTACATACGAAACAGTAGGTTACATATGTAAGTTCTAAAGAAATATCATGAACATTCATGGATTTACAGTGAAACTGAGAATGGAACATTACCATACTGTTCTCTTTTGCCTCCAATATGTGGTAATTATTATCCTGAAGTTTATGTTTATCGATCTCATCCTTCCTTTTTTTTTTTTTTTTTTGGCAGTTTTTATATGTATGTAACCCTTAAGAATACTGTGTTGAGTTTTGTTGTTTTAGTTTTATTAAAATGCTACCATTCTCAATATAATATTTTTCAATGTGCTTTTGTCACTCAATTTTCTAATTCCTTGGTGTTCCATATAATTATCATTCACTCATATACACTGGTTGCATTATATGGCTTTGTGAGGCTATACAAAATGTGTCTATTTCCTGTTGAAGAATTTTTAGATTGTTTCTTTTTCTTTTCAAAATTATGATTTTGCTACCATGAACATTCTCACATTTGGTTTTGGGGACGGATGCTGAATTGCTAGGTCACAATGTATGATAATTTTCACAATGAGAAGATAATGCCCAGTTGTTTTCCCAAGTGACTGCTCAGTTTCCACATCTCAGCACATATGTAAATTCCTTTTGATCCATGTCCTTGCCAGTACTTTTATTCCAGGCTTTGTAATTTTTGCTAATCTAAGGGCCATAAAACGACATCTTATTAGTAACCAAGAAATGCAAATTAAAATGCCAAAGAGGTTAGGCATTTGTGATAAATAAAGAGCCCATTTCTACTTTCTCTTTGTGAAATAGCTGTTCAAGACTGATATCCGTTTTTCTAATAGGTTGCTTGTCTTTTCCTGACATGTGACAGATTTTATAGAGTTACTTGGCTTTTTGTCAGTTGTATGTGCTACAGTTAAAGTCCTTCTAGTATGTGACTTGTCTTTTTACTTTGCTTATGCTATCTTTTGATGAATAAAGGGTTCTTGATTTTTTTTTTGAAGATTTTATTTATCTATTTGACAGAAATCACAGGTAGGCAGAGAAAGGGAGAAGCAGGCTCCCTGCCAAGCAGAGAGCCCGACGCGGGGCTCGATCCTAGGACCTCGAGATCATGACCGAATCTGAAGGCAGAGCCCAACCCTCCGAGCCATCCAGGTGCCCCAAAGCGTTCTTAATTTTAACAATGATGAATTTGTTAACTTTTTTTTCCAAGGCTAGTGCTCTATTTGTTAAGATTACCTCCTCTACCCTGAAGGTATGTTCTCCCAAATCAAACATTTTAAGATTTTGCCGCCTATTTGATGTCCTTAATCCATCTAAAATTGATTTAATTTTTGTGTATGGTAAGATATGAGAGGTTTAGTTTTATTTTCTTTTCCTGAGGGAGAATCATGTCAGTCAGCACTATTTATTAACTAGTTTCCTCCTTTCTTAGTGATCTTCAAGGTAACAAAATATTTAAAATTTCTATGTTCATGTCTGTCTACTTTGAGACTCTCCATACTGTTTGGGAAAAAAATGCTTAAAAACAAACACACAAAATCTTTTATTATGAATTTGTATTGAATTTTATCAAGTATTTTTTTCCTGGAAGTTGAGATCATATTGTTCTTCTCCAATAATCTGTTAATATGGTAAAGAACATCTATAGATTTTCTGTTAAACCACCCTTGATTTCCATGATAATCTCAATTCAGTCATGATATTATATGTATTTTTTTAACTACTGGATATGGTTTGTTAAGATTTTGTTTGTAATTTTTGCATCTTTATTTCTGAGTGAAATTTGCCTGTGACATTCTTTTTTAAAGCTATCCTTTACTAGTTTTGGCATTAAAATTGTATTTGCTCAAATCACATTGTGGAATGTTCCTCTTTTTCTCTTCTCGAGAAGAGCTTGAGATGATTTGTATTTTGAAAGTTCATAGAATTCACCTTAAAAAATCTTTGTCTTTTTTTTTTTTTTAAATATGGTGAAGAAGATTTTCAACTAATAATTGAATTTCTTTCATGGTTATAGTATATTTAGGTTTTTTATAATTACTTGATGCAGTTTAAAGTTTTGTTTCTTTTTTTTTTTTCCCTAGGAAAACTCTCTTTTAGGATCTCAGTCTTCATAGGAATCTCAGGTTCAGTTTCCCAGTCTTCTTGTTGCTCCAAGACTCCATCTCATGTTTTTAGAACTATATCCCTCACAAACAGCACTTTTAAAAAGTAATTTTCACAAAGGCACTATTTGGTTTTACATTTGCCTTGTATATCATATTGCTGATGTAGGCATTTGGCCTTAGGGAAATCTCTTTGTTATTTTATAAACCTTAGCTCTCAAACTGCTTGCACTTTTTTTTTTTTTTTTTTTTTTTTGGAGTTATCTGGGAAGATTCTGATTTTGGTTTGCCTGATTTGTGTATGTCCCAATGACAGGAGTAGCACCCTCCCCAGTCTGCCCCCAGGGAAAATATATCTCACTTGAGGAACCCTAAAAACTCATTTCCCTCTCCTTCCAGTTAGGGAAGATTCCCTCACAATAAATACCTTGTGAAGTAAGAAGCAATTTGTGGCATGTACATGCATGTGGCCACACAGTAGTTATAAGGAATCAGTTTCCCTCACTATAAATACAATAAATTGATGTTTATTATAAAAAAGAGCATATGCATTAAACTGGCATTTTGTGCATCTGAAATACACCTGTGTTTTTAATTGTTACCTGTGTCAACAATAACCACATAGGGAAACCCTAGCGATGTCATGTACCTTTTGTGTCTTTGACCTGCTTCTCATTTTATTTGCAATCTGCTAAAGTTAGAGGAAGATTCAACAACAAAGCAAGTTCTCCCGCCTTTGAGGAGTTGGAGTGAGGTTGCCAAAAGCTTGTTCGATTAGCTCTTTTCCTCATAATGGCCACATACATCTCTGCCCCTAACCATCTCTCCTTGTAAATTTTAGCAAGTGTCTGAAGCTGAGAAGAAGCCTCAAAGGCATGTTAGTCTGTGTTCAGATTATACTGAGTGGAAAGATTTCTAGGGAGGAAATAGTGAGATCTGATGACTAAGCTTTTCTTACCCTACTTCACCTCTCCCACCCCCACCTACTCCCACAAGCCCTAAACTTCTCTTTTTAATGATATCTTGCCAGCAAAGCTCATTATTAGTTCACAGGAAATGCTTCTCTCAGAAAACTAGTTGGACATTCAGTTGTTATCCTGTGCCTGTTTTCTTCTAAAGCAAAAATAGTATGCCTGTTGAAAAAAATGTATTTTCCTTCCTATATACAAGTCATAATTGTATACTATGTTTGCTGCAATCTTAAGAATGGAATGGTAGAGGTGTTTTAGAGTAGGAGTTTACAAATTTTTCTGTAAAGAGCTATATAGAGAAATATTTTTAGTTTGCAGGCCATGTGGTCTCTGCCACAACTGCTCATTTCTGCTGTAAGAGCACCAGAGACAAGATGGCAGTGCATAAACAAATACACATGGCTGTGAGCCAATACAATTTATTTCCAAAACCGGCAGTGGGCCATATTTGGACGATGGGCCATAGTTTACCAACCTTTTTTCAGACACACTGTTTTAAAGGGACTTCTCTCAAGGTTTGTTGCACATAGTTTGCTATCATTCATTAATCTAGAGCAGAGTTTCTCAATGAAAGTACCATAGACATTTGGGGCTGGTTAATTCTTTGATATGTGTGATTATTCTTTGCATCCTAGGATGTTTCACAGCATCTCTGGCCTCTACCCACTAGATGCCAGTAGCATTTCGTGACCTGTGATAAACAAAAATGTCTCCTGACATTGTTAATTGTTCCCTGAGGATAATATTACTCCCTGTGGAGAATCACTGATCTGAGTGATGAGAGTGACATGTCACAATTGGAGACTGTAAATTGTTTAACTGTCTGAACATAGAGCAAAGGAGGGAGTATGAGGGATTGGGGCCAAGAGGTACTCAAAGGGAAATCATTCAGAATCATTTTTACTTCCTTTTGAAGGCAATTGGATGCCATTAAAGGGTTTTACAGAGACGAGTGTGGTTGTGTGTTTAGTTTGATGTTTGAGAATGGTCATTTTTACATGAGAGAAGAAAATGAGTCAGGCAGAACAAGACTGGAGGCAAGGAGGTCAATAAGAAGACCCAGCTCCCAACATTTTGACTGGTATGTCTTGACAATCTTGGTCTGGTTGCTGGACATTATTACATTCTCATAAAATTCATGTACTGTTAACTAAATCTACAAAAGACTAATTAGTGACCATCAAGTCAATCTATAGTTTATTTTAGATGTGCCTGATCTTATAATCAAGCTAAGTTGTCTTAGAACACTTGTTTTCTTCTACAAGGAAAATTATCTTAGAAAACAAAACCACCTAAAAGCTTTCTCAACTGTGACTATAGAGCCAGAGCAAAGATGCTGACCATCATTATGGGATGTACTCACTAAGCTGTTGTGGACAAATGACGAAGCTAACTCTGTTTTAGGGATCAAGAATTAAATCTTGATTTGGAGGAAACCAAAAGTCCAATGTTCACTGAATACATTTATAACATCACCTCTAATTGGTTATGACACCTCTATTAAACAACTGTGATGGGATGTGGCTCCCAGGAAGCTCATGACATTTTGTAGTCTGTAATTATTAGATAGCTCTTTTTTTCTTTTTTAACCTCTATAATATACTAGGTATTTAGCATTTCTTGACAAAGATCTGGAATGGTTGCCTTGATGAGTGTCCTCTTTCCTGGGAAGTCTTGGGAATGTAGACAAATGCTCATCCTCAAACTCTCCTTTGTTACATTCTGCCCTTAAGTCCAGTTATTCTCATAAATGTATTAATTGTAGTTATCAAAGGTATCCAGTCTATAGGTACCATGGTAGGTAGTGGGGATAACAAAGATGAGAAGACAGTTTCTGCTCACAAAGAGCTACAGTTCCATGGGAGAGGGAGGAGGGGCTTCAGTCATTAAAATAGCGAATACAATTTATATAATTCATATAACATGATAATATTCTTCATCATTATTGAGTCGCTCTTTAAAATTAAATTAAATTAAATTAAATTAAAATTCCCCCTTTTCCCCTTCAAAACTTGAAGTTTCAACTTTATTTCAGGAAAACGTGATTCCAGCTCCACTTCTTTAATAACAATTCTGTTTAGGTTAAGTTTATCTCTTGTTGGCCAGACTTCAAATCTGACAAAATGTACAAGTCACAGAGATACTCAATGTGTTCATACAGAAGAGGTCGCCACTCCTATCATTAGTCACCACCAGAGAGACATCATTATCCTGATAACTTAAAACTATGAAGACCCCTAAGTGGGGGAAACCTCAGGACTGAATGATTTCAGAATACATGGTTTATTCTCTAGCAAACTAGGAGATGAGCTTGAAGATTAAAAAAAGCCTTTGTCGGGGCGCCTGGGTGGCTCAGTGGGTTAAGCCGCTGCCTTTGGCTCAGGTCATGATCTCAGGGTCTGCTCAGCAGGGAGCCTGCTTCCTCCTCTCTCTCTCTGCCTGCCTCTGCCTACTTGTGTCAAATAAATAAAATCTTAAAAAAAAAAAAAGCCTTCGTTTCATATATGATAGTTTAATTCCTTTTGTGTGGGCTTGACATCATATCCACCAACCTTATCATCCATATTTTGAAAATCCAATGAAGTAACAGAGACAAGTTCCTTGAGGTATGCATTAATGACCATTGGTTTAAGCCCCACTATCTTCCAGTAAAAACAATAAGTGTGAAGTACATTAAGCTGGAAGATGGATAAGAGTTGTTATGAGATTTTTTTTTTTTTTTTTGCTTCTTTTCTCTCACCACCTGCCACATACTTTGCTGATAATGTAATGCTTTGGATAAAATTCAGTAAATTTGGTAAACTTAAGGGAAACTAAGGTGAGATTTTTTCTTTTAAACAGCTATATTTTTCAGTAGTATAGAACCATTATAACTAGTGTTTAACAGAAGCATGCCCTTGCCCCTAAAGACATAGAAATATTATAAGACTTAGTTGTGTAAACTTAAGTACTCTAAGTTTTTAAAGTTTGGAGATGTAGCAATTCATCTCTAAGGAGGCATGTTATTTGACCTTAATGAAACAGAAGAAGTTAAATTGGGAAAAAAAAATCACTTAGCTTTGTATATATAAACGTGTTTTTTTATCTCCAAACTGAAAAAACAATATTTATTGCATTAAGAAAGGAAAAGCTGCTCTTTTTTTCCTAATAAGAATTACAGGAAAAGCAAAAAACTTGTTAAAACACTTAATCCTTCTTTTCTTTATGACTCACGTTTTCCTTTTTGCTCCTGACAACATAAGTATCTTTGTATCTGTGCATCAGCCTGCCTAGGGCTTCATCCTTCTGTCGCTCAAAGACAGAACCATGGGGACAATTCCAAGAGTCAGCTAAGGAGAACACATACACTTAAAACCCACACCTGTTAATCCCCCATCTTTTCCAAAAGAGTTTCTTATTCAGTATTAGACTGAGAGCCTTTGTGAAGGCGTCCAGAATATTTTAACATTTCCTGCTTCATTTACAACTTAGAGCCAAAAGTATAGCCCCAGTTTCTTCCAAGATGTTTTATGAGAAGAGAGTCATGTGCTCTGTAATCATGCTGAGTTTAAGATGCCTCAGGTTTCATGCTTTGGGGATAGAGAAGGGAAGCACATTTTCTCCTGACACTTGTGGTCCATGGGATATATGTTTTGGAATTCTCATTTTTCAGCTGGATTGTGATTTCCTGATCACCAAGTTGGAATGTTGCACTAAAATGCATACGTCCTGGGGCATGTGGGTGGCTCAGTCAGTTAAGCATACAACTCTTGACTTTGGCTCAGGTCATGATCTCAGTGTTGTGATATCGAGCTCCTTATCAGGCTCTGCACTGAGCATGGAGCCTGCTTAAGATCCTCTCTCTCACTCTCCCTCTGCCCCTCACCCCTGCCTCTACTTGTACATGTGTGCTCTCTCAATAAATGAATAAATAAATAAATAAATAAATAAGTCTTGATTTGGCAAATGACATGTTACTGTGTTTATGTTTAAGACCAGCCACCGGGGTGGCTCAGTGGGTTAAGCCGCTGCCTTTGGCTCAGGTCATGATCTCGGGGTCCCGGGATTGAGTCCCACATCAGGCTCTCTGCTCAGCAGGGAGTCTGCTTCCTCCTCTCTCTCTCTCTCTGCCTGCCTCTCTGCCTACTTGTGATCTCTGTCTGTCAAATAAATAAATAAAATCTTAAAAAAAAAACAGCTACAAGCAAAATAGTGTAGTTAATTATATGTACTATCATTACCTTGTCTGCTTCTATTTCCCAAGCCATTTCTTAACTTGAGGCTGCCCTCCCCTGGGGTTTCCAAGATGTCATCCTTATAATTTTTTGCTTTTCCTTTCTATCAAAATGGGTTGTGAATAAAATATTAGTAGTTCACTCACATGGAGTAAAAACAGCATAACAACTCCCCCTCCTAAGTAAATTTACATTTAAACAAATCCCTAAACTAAATTTTATGTTTTCCAGTAGATTGAGATGGAGGCCAGGGCTCTCCACCAGACAGTGGTCTAACTCTCATCCTAATTATATGTTTTATGATCATCACTGGGCTGATTCCACATTAAACATCTTTTCCTTTTCAGATCCATCAGTTCTTTCATCCATGAAGTAGAATGGGACAAAAATTATCTCAAGAAAGTTATTCTGTATTACTCTAAAAGTCATAATTTGTTACTTAAGCATATCACATATCCATTATGCAAATAAATATACAAAAGCAAATGACAAATACTTAAACTGGAAAGATAAACTGAAAATAAAGAGCAGGCACTAAGCACTAGTGATTGGAACAGACAACAAGACTAAATCAGGGGGAGGAAACAACAGACTAAGGCTGTGGGGTTTAGGGAATTTTTGTTGGATTTTTTAGTAGAAGGAGAAAACTGGCAACAATTTAGAAACTAGCAACAGTGAAGCAAGAATGAAGGGAGGCTGCACACACACACACACTAGCACCCTCATATACATTCATACGCCCCTCCCCTATACACTCATACCCACACACTTACACACACACACACACACATTTATACCCATACAGCCGACCCCCGCCCACACACACAGAGGTGACTATAAAAGAAGACAGTGCCTCTCCCTTCTCTTTGCTCCTTTTCCATGTGACGGTGGGAAGTTGGGGATCACTGAATCCCATTTCCCAGTGATTGTATTGTGGGGGATGCAATATAACAAAGATGATTATGAATGTCTGCAGTGGATTTGGTGCTGGGCTTTCTCAGAACGGCCACTATCAACCCCTCAGTTCTGAAGGAGGCCTTCTTAGGCACCACCCCTCAGGGTAGTGTCTGAAGCTTATCATTTTCTTTTTTTTTTTTTTTTTTAACAAAAAACCATTTTTTGTTAAAATGTTTAACATTTTATTTATTTATTTGACAGACAGAGATCACAAGTAGGCAGAAACACAGGCAGAGAGAGAGAGAGAGAGGAAGCAGGCTCCCTGCTGAGCAGAGAGCCCAATGCCGGGCTCGATCCCAGGATCCTGAGACCATGACCTAAGCCGAAAGCAGAGGCTTTAACCCACTGAGCCACCAGGTGCCCCATGAAGTTTATCATTTTCATCTAAACCTAGGACAATGTAACAATTGTGCCTTGATTGATGTGGCCACCAAGACTGGTTGGTGATTTTTTTAAAGATTTTATTAATTTATTTGAGAGAGAGAGAGAGAGAGAACGTGGGTGGGGGTGAGGAGAAGTAGACTCCCCACTGAGCAGGGAGCCTGATGTGGGGCTCCACCCCAGGACCCTGGGATCATGACCTGAGCTGATTCTAGATTCTAGAAATTTAGAATCTCTCATGGTTTGTCTCCCTCTCTGATATCTTCCCGTTCCATTTTCCCTCCATCTCCCTGTGGTCCTCTGTGCTATTCCTTATGTTCCACATATGAGTAAAACCATATGATAATGGTCTTTCTCTACTTGAGTTATTTCACTTAGCATAAGCCCCTCCAGTTTCATCCATGTTGATGCAAATGGTGGGTATTTATCCTTTCTGATGGCTGAGTAATATTCCATTGTATATATGAACAACATCTTCTTTATACTTTAACCTGGTATCACACAAACTTATTATAACTGCCAATTAGGTCCAGGAATTTTGGGGTGATTCTTTCAGATTTTCTACATAGAAAATCAAGTCATCTGTAAACAAATACAGTTTGGCTTTTTCCTTCCCAATCTGTATATCTTTTATTTCCTTTTTGAGTTTTGTTGTATAAGCTAGTTCTTCCAATATGTTGTTGAAACAGAATGGTAAGATGGCCTGCGGAATGGGAAAGCTTCAAGTTTTTCACCATGAAGTATGATGTGAACTGCAGATTTTTTTATAGACTTTTTTAAAAAAATGGATTTAAGGTAGTTCCTCTCTGTTCTCAATTTACTGTGAATTTTAGATCATGAATGGTTTTGGGATTTTGTCAAATGCTTTTTCTGCATTTATTGATATGATCATGTGATTTTTTTCCTTTAGTCTATTGATGTGATGGTTTACATTTATTGATTTCCAAATATTGAGCCAGCCTTGAATACTTGGGATAAATCCCACTTTGTTGTGGTGTGTAGTTCCTTTTACACATTGTTGAATTTGATTTGCCACTATTTTTTAAATCTTTTTAAAGATTTTATTTATTTAGTTGACAGAGAGAGATCACAAGTAGGCAGAGAAGCAGGCAGGGAGAGAGGGGGGAGAAGCAGGCTCTCCAGTGAGCAGAGAGCCCAATGTGGGACTCGATCCCAGGACCCTAAGATCATGACCTGAGCTGAAGGCAGAGGCTTAACCCACTGAGCCACCCAGGCACCCGATTTGCTACTATTTTGTTGAGGATTTTTGCATCTAAATTCATGAGAGATACTGGCTTATAACTTTCTTCTCATGTAACATCTTTGTCTTGCTGGCTTCACAGGATGAGTTAGGAAATACTCCCTTTGCTTCTATTCTCTGCAAAACATTGTAGAGAACTGGTATAATTTCTTCTTTAAATGTTTGGAAAATTCACCTATGAATCTTTCTGGGCCTTGTGCTTTCCCTTTTGGAAGGTTATTAATTATTGATTCAGTTTCTTTAATAGAGATAGACTTGTTCAGATTGTTTGTTTCTTTTTGCATGAGTTTGGCCAATTGTGTCTTTCAAAGAATTTGTCCATTTCATCTAGGTTATCAAATTTATGGGCATAGAGTGTTTATAAAATCCCCTTATCTTTTCAATGTCTTTTGGAGAATTCTATTCTTTATATGCCTAAAAATGACAGTATGGATAACAGAGAAAATCTTTTGAGAGTTGGAGTCTGGTAATGGTACCCAAGCTCTTAGATTGGGGACCAGATTGATTTGAAGGGGTTGGTCAATACAGCACATCTTGTGCTGGCGAATGGGCTGGGTCATTTGGAATAAGAAATTCTGGCCTTCTGGGAATAACTCAGAGCCCTTTCAGCATCATCTCATGTGATTGGCATTCTTTGACACAATTTAATGCCCTGCCTAAGCACTGGTGCTGGGAATGAGACATTTCACAAGTCAAAGGGCATGAATTTTATGTTCGAGCTGCGACAGCTGGTGATACATAGAGTAAGAAGTTGCCACATCTCACCCCATTGACTCTCTATCAGACCCTCCCTGTTGCTTTCTCTGTGTCTCTGTATTTTAAGCCCTTGTTCTTGGAATTAATGTCAGATGTTTTTAGTGAATCATGTAATTTCAAGGAAGGCTGTTTTCTTTCACTTTAGTGAAGAGAGGTCAGGGAAAAGATGTTCTCAGTATTGGCCTGGGATATTAATTGAGAAGGAATTTTCTGAGTTTTTCTATTCTTTTCCTTCACTAGACCTGAGTTTCTGCTTGGTGACAAATAGATAGCCTATGGCCTGAGAACAACTGATTTCACTATATCAGGTGGGACCCTGAAAGCTGAACTTCAGAACGTTTGTCTTGGTCCACAGGTGCTCTTGAATTGAAGATAAGTTAGGGATGCCTCAGTGGTTCCTCGCAGCTATTCCATCATTCCTTAAGTTCTTGTGGTTGATGCCTGAAGAAGATGTGGAACTAAAAACAAGCTAGAAGGAATGGATGGTTCAATGTATAGATGGATTTAAAAGAGAAAGGGGTGGGAAAGCAAGGTCCTCTTCACATTTTGATGTCCTTTGGATTCATGTAGGCCTGGATTCCACTCAGATACTTGGAATGATTCTGATTTTCCCTTCCCGCCTACTTTTCCAACTTCTTCCCATTCCTCTCAAGAACCTAGTCCTTCCTTTCTCTATCTTCCAATCTGTCCTGAATGTCTTCATGAGCTTTAAGGTTTAATGGCTGGTAATATGCTATCTCATAATGTTACCCCTCTAAGGGATTCTCACATTTTTTCCATCAGCCAAAATAATTCTCTGAAATATAACTTCAGACATAAGATACTGAATGAGAGAAGAAATTTTATGTTTTAATACCTCTGATTATGATACACAGTAAAGTTCGTGAACCCCCGAGTTACACCACTGACTCACTCTGCTTCTTGAGAAAGTCTCTTAAGTTGCTGGAGATGCTTTCTCCACCTCAAACTTTCACAGAGTTGTTAATGAGGATGAGACAGTGTAAAAAAAATGCATGGGTTGGGAAATAATTAAAAAATTGAGCACTCCCAAGGGAATGCTAGAAGAATAAGTAGATCAGGCTTTGGGGGTTTTTTGGTTGTTGTTTTGGGTTTTTTGTTTGTTCATTAGTGAATGAGTTTTGCAAGTGGTAATGAGAAGGAGACTAGCTCTTTTAGAAATAAACTGGGAAGAAAAATTTTAGAAAAAAAGTGTTGAACATTCAATAAACAATAGCTGCGATTTGTCAAAATCACCATCACTATCATCACTATCATCATCATCATTCCAATTAAACAGATGCTAAATTCTGCTTTGATAATCTTATTCTGGCCAATACTTTCCTGTTAGTTTCCTACTTCAATTACAACAGAAATTCTAGTTATTGTGTATTCCACTGAACAATATCAGAATATGTATTCTTTTCAAGGGCACAAAGATAGGCCATATTCTAGACCATAAAACAATTCTCAATAAATAGAAGAGGATTCAAGTAATTTAAGGTATATTTCTCAACTATAATAGAATTAAATTAGAATTAAAAACAGAAAGACTCCTAGAAAAATCCCCTGAATATTGGAAACAAAATAACATACTTCTAAATAGCCCATGAGCAAAGAAGAAACAAAAATTTAATAGAAAATTTTTAAGTGAATGAAAATGAAAATCAGATATATTAAATCTTGTTTGAGTAGGACAGAGAAGACATAGATCAGTACCAGGAATGAGAGGCAACATCACTATAGACTCTACAGATATTAAAAGGATGATATGTCAACACATTTGGCCACTTAAGCAAAAGTTCAAATTCCTTGAAAGATGCAAACTAACAAAACTCATTCAAGAAGAAATAGATAATCTGAATGTTTCTGTGTCTATTAAAGGAAGTGAATTTTTAGTAAAGCAAACAAACAAAAAATATCCCCCAAACCTAAAACCTTCCTACAGAGAAAACTTCAGGTCCAGAGGGTTTCACAGGCAAAGTAATACTACTTGATTTTAAGACTTATAAGCTGAAGTATTCAATATAATGTTTTATTGGCATTAAAATTGGACAGATAGAGCAGTGGAACAGAAAAGAGACTTCAGAAGCAACCTATGTAAATATGGACAAATGATTTGATAAGGTGTAAGGTCGATTCAGTAGAAAATTGTCTTTTCAACAAATGGCACTAGAATAATTGGATGTTTGTATGCAAAAAAAAATGTGAATCCATATCATTCATCATATGCAAAAACTCAACTCAAAATGGATCATAGATTAAAATGTAAAACCTAACACTATGAAATCTTCATGACTTTTGATTTGACAAAGGATTTTTAGCTATGACACCAATAACATAATTCTTAACAGAACATTGTACAAATCAAAGACTTTTGCGCTACGAAAGACACCAATGAGAGAATGAAAAGTGAAACTACAGTTAGGGAGAAAATATTTACAAAACTTGTATCTGATAAAGGACTTACAAGAATTCCCCAAACTTGGTAATAAGAAAACAATCAATCCCTGCCACAAATAAGTGGGCTAAAGGTTTTGGATACAACTCCCCCGCCCCTAACAAAGTCAAACAGATGACAAATAAGCACATGAAAATATCTATCTATAGCACCATTTATCATTAGGGAAATAAAACTTAAAATCAAAATGAGGTACTACTATTTACCTATTAGAATGGCCAAAATTAAAAAGTTTGACATGTATGTGTCTACATGGATGTGGGAAACTGGAACATACACCCTTGGTGTGAATGTAAAATTATACACCCACTTTGGAAGAGTTTGGCAGTTTTTTAAAAAAAATTTTAAATGAAACCTATCATATTTTCTACCTATTCCACTCCTAGGTATTTATCCAAGAGAAATGAAATCATGCATCCTTACAAATACATATTTGCAATTATTCCTTGTAACCTTATCTGTAGTAGTCAAAACTGGCCACAGCCCAATATCCATCAGCTGGTAAATGGATAAGTAAATTGTGGTATATCTATGCAGGGAATCTTACTCAGCAATAAGAAGGGATGAACAACTGATGTAGGTTACAACATGGTTGACTCTCATTATAGTTATGCTGGAGGAAAGAATCCAGTCAAAAATAGAGTATATAATGTATGATTCAATTTATGTGAAACCCTCAAAACTTCAATCTAAATTATTGTTATAGAAAGCCAATATGTGGGTGTGAGGAATGGGGTGGGAGGTGTGGAGAGGAAAGAGGGTGAGATTGAAAAGAAGCACAAGAATTCTTTTGGATGTAATGGGTATGTTCATTATCTTGATTGGGGTGAGGGTTTTCCAGGTGAAAACATGTCAAAATTCATCAAAATGTATAATTATGTACAGTTTATTTTATGTCAATTATACTTTAATGAAACTATTGGGAAAAAATAAAAATGTAATAAAATATAGTAGGGAAGGGCTTGGTTTGAGGAATAGTATACCCACACACATTTGACCCTTTTTAAGGTTATTTTAGACATGGACTTGCTATTTTGAACTATTTAAGCATTTTCAAGATACTGGATTTAGGGGAGTGAAACTAAGCTTAGAGGGGGCCTAACACATAAGATTCTGTTGAAAATACAACTTTTGAAAATGTGACTATTTGAATGATAGTTTAATTTAGTGCCCCAGTCTATGACAGCAAATTAAATGCTCTGAAAAGGAAATTTCAGAGAAGTTTGTTAAATTTTTTGTATTCACTTCACACCTTCTGAATTGATGTCTTTGCTGAAGAGCAGGTCTACATCATGGACTACTCTTCATTGAGTATAATTTTAGTTACAATAATAAAAACAACAACAACCAAAGCACCAGCAGCCTATAGCAAGTGAGAGCTTGCCCTGGGACAGGCACTGTTCTAAGCATTTTACATATATTAAACCATTTACTCATCACAATAACCCTATAAGGTAGAGACTGTTATGCCTATTTGTAGAATAAATTTAAGCACAAAGAGGTGCAAATATCAAATTATCTGGCCAGGCCTGGCTTAAATAAATACACTGTTGTTTATTTACTGTATAACCTCTCTGTAACCAGTATATGTTATGAATGTTCCATAGACAGAACAGTCCAGGTTTGGTCTTAAGGTCAACAGCATAAGGGCCAAAGGTGAGTTTTTTTATGCTTTTCTAGGTTCTTCTCTTATGTTAGCTCATAAGTTGGCTGCCATATCTCTAAGCATTCTTTTCTCATTTAATGATAATTAGTTAAATAATTAATGTAGTAGTGCTAACATTATTAATAAAGCAGGAAAAGGGAGTAAGAAGGAGTCATCTTCTTGTAAGTTTCTTTTAATCAGAGAAATAAATCTTTGCTACAAGTCCTTTGGCAAAATCCACTTAAATTTATGGGCCAGAACTAGGGTGTCTGGATGGTGCAGTCAGGTGAGGATCCGACGCTTGGTTTCTACTCAGGTCATGATCTCAGAGTCATGGGATTGAGCTCCAAGTCTGGCTCCCCACTCCACTGGGAATCTGTTTGAAGATTCTCTCCCCTCTGCCCCTCCCCCCACTTGCACACATGCTCTCTCTCTCTCTCTCTCTGGGCCAGAAGTTATTCACATGGGCCTTCCAAGATATCTTCCCTGATAGGAGGCAAGTGTTGTCAGAAAGAAAGAAGGTACAAAGAATGGTTGTGGGGTTGGCAATCAACAATGGCTGGACCACTTCGGTATATCCTGCCAGAAACTCAAGATCACATTCTCTCAGTGATTGTTCCCTGAGCACCTTAGGAGCTGGAAATTTGTAGAAGAAATTCCTTTGTCTTTTGTTACCTTCTGTTTTTTTTTTTTTTTTTCCCTTTGTCCTTTGTTACTTTCTCAGTTTGAGAACTTTCTATATTAGTTGAAGCTTAATAATGAAGAATAATGAAAACATATTGTATTTATTTTGAAAAGAGAGACAAAGAATCAAAAGAGAGTGATTCATCCATTCAGTCTTTCATTCATTAATTAAATGACAAGTCAATGCTAGCGGACATGGTCAAGATCAATGTTGTACTACAGAACTGCAATGATGGAAATCTTCCATATCTGAGCTGTCTGATACAATAACAGTAGCCACATATGACTGAGCATTTGAAATGAAGGTAGAATGATTGAGAAACTGGATTTTTAGCTTTAATTAATTTAAATTTAAATAGCCATGTATGGCTAATGGCCACTGTACTAAACAGCAAAAGTACAGAGCAAGAAAATATTTTCTTTTCCTTTTCTTATTTCTGTTTATTCCCTCATTAAAGACATTATTACATGATGTATTTCTCAACCTTGATTTTTCAATATCCTTAAAGTATTTAATTATTACATTACAATTATTACAAAAATTATTATTTTTTTCCTTAACTTCAAATACAATTGTTTTTAAACTGGAATAGAGATAGAGCTTAGAAAATTAGAGTGTCACAAAGTCAAAACACAGAACATCACAAATTAAAATTTTGTGTACTTTTGTCCTCGTCAGTGATTGTTACTTTCAATACTCAAATTATTCAACTATTAGAAGCTGTCACTTTCTAAGAACAATTTATTATTCTCCATTAGCCTCATTTACTACCTCTTTCTTTCCGTGTCATTATTTATTTTTCTAATTGGATTTGAAATGTGTTTTTTCCTTCAGATTATTGTTCTGTACTTTATTTCAGTGGGTAGCTATAGCCAGAAGGGCTCACAAATGTCTATACTGCTAGGGAGAAGTGCCTTCAGATTTGCTTCATGAAGTTCCTTTTTATTTCTTTATTTCTTTTTATTCTCTCATTGGAGACATTATTACATGATGTAATCCTCAACCTCAGGTTTACAATATAACAAGCATTGGATGTCTTCTGCTTGCAGCCTGGTTGTCACACCCCAAACCAATGCAAACAGAGCTGGGAAGTGTCTAGAGAAGTGTCCCTTCCATTAAATAATAAACTAAAAAGATCTAGGATCTATTGCTTAAGAGATTATGATCATGACTATTCCACCCCAGGCTTTAAAACATATCCACCATCCTCTGACTTGTTTTATCTGCTGCTGCCTCCTCACATTCCCCATGCTCTCTTGGACTCCCTGATGCTGTACTCTAACTTTCAGGACCCATTTCTGACACATCCCTCTGATTTGAAATACCTACTCTGGTTGTGGCCATTATCAAATTTGACCATTATCAAAAAGACAAGAAAGCAAAACATGTCAGTGAAGATGTAGAGAAAAGAGAATCTTTGTGTATTGTTGGAGAGAATGTAAATGGATGCAACAAATGAGGAAAATAGTATGGAGGTTCCGCAAAAAATTAAAAATAAAAATTTCATATGATCCAGTAATTATACCACTGGGTGTTTTCCCCCCGCCAAATAAAAACACTAGAAAGGAATTATGCACCTCTATGTTTATTGCAGCATTATTTACAATTACTAAGATGTGGAAGCAACCCAAATGTTCACCAATAGTTGAATGGATAAGAAAAGATGTATATATACACAATGGAGTATTACTCAACCATAAAAAGAATAAGATCTTGCTATTTGTGACATGAATAGACCTAGAGGGCATCATGTCAAGTGAAATAAAGACAAATAACTTAAGATTTCTTTAATATGTGGAATCTAAAAAACAAACCAAAAAAGCAGACTCTTAAAAACAGAGAAGAAATTAAGGGTTGCTAGAGGGGAGGTGGGTGGAGGGATGAGTGAAATAGGTGAAGGCCATGAAGAAGTACAAACTTCCAGTTATAAAATAAATAAGTCATGGAGATGGAGAGTATGGCAGAGGGAATATAGCCAGTGATATCGTAATAACATTGTACAGTGATGGATGCTGACTACACTTACCATGGTAAGCCTTGAATAATGTATAGAACTGTCAAATTCTTATGTTGTGTACCTGAAACTAATATGTCCACTAAACTTTAATAATTTAAAAAAATAGAATTTAGACAGAACAAGGAAAGCAAAATTTATAGCTCAGCTTAGTAGAAAGGATTCTTTATATTCTTTTATAAATACACATTACTTATTACCTCAAGGTTGTGAAGCCAAAAATCTGGTGGTCTAGATGCCTTTAGACAGAATGAAAAATGACCTACACACTTAGGCATTTAAGGAGCAGTACTTCCCTGTGCTATAAAGAGCATCATGGAAGAGAACTTCTTGCCCAGGTCAAATGTATCCCCATTGGAGCAGGATACTTCTACAATTGAATCATGGGTCTCATTCAGCATAGTAATTACAGAAACAACATTTGAGCTTAAAATATGGAACATTGAGGTACCTCTTTCAAATATGCATCATAACAAAAATTATTTTTATTAGCATCCCATAGAAAACCCCAGCATATCTTTGTATATTATGAATTGTAGATATATAAGCCTTTTAAAATGTGCTACCATAGCACCTAAAGAAGGAGAGACTACAAACTGTGAACTGATTGGTAAAATGACTGCATCAACTTTACATCCAAGATTAGAAAGATTTATGAGTTTTAGTGGGAGGATCATTTGAAACAATGGAATTAATATTGAATGCTTCAAAGTCCAAATGTGAAATGACTGAAAAATCTGACATGTGTTTAGCGTAGTGTTCTGGATTTCATCCTGTCTTTTGTCTACTTTGCAAAGAGAAAATATATATAAAGAGGTGATGCCATATGATTGTGGGATCAGAATTCCATCAGGGTTTACTGTTGTGTAAAAAGGAAAGCAGAGAACAAGTTCCCAGATTCTCACTTCACATATTTTGACATATACTTTTGATACAACTCCTGTGTGTAGAGTTTGTGTATCCTTCACTTGGTTCCAAAACAACAATGAAAGCAACTTGTGAAACCATATAAATTAAAACTCCAAGGAAAATAAGCATTAAATAAGGGTGGGATGAAAAACAAAGCCAGGAATGATGCCAAAACATGCACACCACAAGAACCTATACACTTAGTATGGGTGGGGGACACGTTTGGCTCTGGTTTACTATCAGCCAACACAGAAAGAAAACCTGGTTACAATGTCACAAAATAAATACAGTTGCTCAGGAAAAATATTAGTCTTTTATTTTTTTAACATAGAGAACAGACTTTTCCCCCCCAGAGTTTTAATAGAGGCTACTTTATGATTTATTAAGCAATGTCTAACAATACTCTTACTATGCACAGCAGAAAAAGTTTCATTGTTGATTCTTATGGTGGACTTGAATGTTGATGATGGCATTATACCAAAGTCTATCTAAAAAGATATTTTGGAGTGCACCAATCCTATTGTCAAGAAATGTGAAGGATTGGGAATTTACCCTATGTTCACGCTAGAATGCACAGTTCACTTAATGCTGGCAGGAGACACAAGACTCCAGGGTCAAAGACAAAGGACAGTTAATTCACTCACAACAACAGCATTAGCCAGATTATCAGCATTTGTTCCCATTCTAGGAGCTTAGATTCCCTCAGGGCAATGCAAAGAAGTTTGGGTGATTCTTACGCAGACGGCAGAAACCCTGAGTTTAGGGAACTTGACTCTTTGATAGTAGGATATGAGCATATGTTCCCTTTGCCCCAGAAGGAAACGTTACCTTTAATTCTGAGGGACAGTTAAAAAACTTCTATCTTCCAAGGCTGTTTCCTATATAAACGTCTTTGAAAAGATAGTCTAGAGCACAGAAAATCAATACTTTTGCTTATAATATACACAGAAACATGAGGGTCCCTTGGAGAATTGTCCCCCAACAACTGTGCATTCCAGGGCATGGTTTGGCTTTCCCTAGCTTAATCCCTTTAGACTATTTGGAGGAATTGATGGATTGTTTCATTTGACACTTACTCATCATACTGCATCCTTATTATCTAGGCACCGGCTACCATGACAAACAAGCATGGATTATCCCTTCACAGAACACAGAGAAAATACAAATATATTTTATGTGTTTTTCCAGGAGTTATTTCTGAATGTCCTCCCAACAGAGATATTTGTTTTAGGGAATAGATTTTATTTTTGTAGAGCAGTTTAGAATCACAGCAAAATTGAGTGGAATGTGGAAAGATTTCTCACATACCTACCCCTGCACATGCAGAGATACACCATATACACTTTGCCCTCCTCATTATGAACATCCCACACCAGAGTTTGTTACAAATTGGTTACAGTTGTCACAACTGATGAACTCACACTGATACATCATCATCATCCAGAAATCCTATTTGACATCAGTGTTTACTCGGTCTTTACTCTTTACTCGGTGTTGTAAATATTGTTAGTCTGTGAATATTGGTGACAATTCAATATTGTCATGGAACTTCACGGTTTTTTGTTTTGCTTTGATTTACTTTTTAAAATTTACTTGTCAGAGAGTGGGAGCACATTCAGGGGGAGCGCCAGACAGAAGAAGAGGGAGAAGCAGGCTTCCCAGTGAGCAAGGAGCCCAACCTCAGGACTTGATCCCAGGACCCTGGGATCCTGACCCAAGCCGAAGGCAGATACTTAACTGATTGAGCCACCGAGGTGTCCCACACTTCCCCCCCCCCCAAGATTTTATTTATTTGTTTGAGAAAGAGAGAGAGAGCAAGCACAAGCAGGGGGCAGAGGGAGAAGCAGGCTCCCTGCTGAGCAGGGAGCCCTATGCGGGGCTGGAGCCCTATGCCAGGCTCGTTTCCAGGACCCTGGGATCCTGACCTGAGCGAATGGCAGATGTTTAACCCACTGAGCCACCCAGGCGCCCCATGGAGCATCACATTTTTATATTTATGGATAAATACAGACACAAGTGCCTGCAGAGACATTTGAACCAAGGCTTAATGTCAGCATTCTTAAGAGTGCTTCTGGAACATTTGTACCTCCTCTTTATGTGGGGACTCTGACACGACCACAAATTTCCTGTTCTCTGCAAAAAGTGGATAACCTCCTTTGACAGGGTCTCTTTCTTGAGGATGTTCCTCCTCCCTGGTCTGAGGAGAACTCTAATGCCTTAACATCTGCACTGAATGCTCCTTGTCTTACAAGCTAAGGTAATCCCCCCCCCACCCCCCACCCCCCCCTGGACAAAACAGTTGGAGATTGCCCTCTATTTAATTAGCCCCCCAGTCAGTTCCAAGCTGCAAGTACTGGTTGCTAACTATCGGACTTAGCCTGAGGGCCAAGTAGAGGCTGACTCTTGAATTCCATTACCTAACTCTGGGACCAGCCCCTCACAGTTGGGGGAACTGGCCTTCTTTTCAGAATTTCTGCTGGGTTTTTTTTCCCCCCCTCTCAGAAAACCTGTCGTTTCCTACTAGCACAGTGGCCTCACTGGCTTAAGTTGATGGCCCTGGCATATTGAAGCCAAGACCTCCGTACCAGCTGGATGAATGTCCAAACTTGGGTTTGCGAGAGCTGCCTATCCAAGTGAAAAATTAGAGATGAAAAAGACCTGTTAAATAACCCAATCCCTTCCGTAGCCGGTGCCAGAGCATTCCTATGGTGAGAGCTTAGACCTGGCTGGCTCCAAATGACTTTAACAATGTGCCTTCTCACGCTTTTTTTGGAAGATGGGGCTGTCTCTTCAATTTTTCTTTTGGTAACATTTTTGAGTAGAATTTTATTTGACCAGCATTATTCCACTTCCCACTTCCCACTTAGTGTTTGGGTTCAGCTACAGCAAACCCATGAAATGAGCTATTTTCAGAGTCAATATAAATGTTTGGGTGGCATTTCGAGTACACTATTAACCCATTTGTTCCCGTGACGTGTCTAGATTGAGGGTGAGGGAGAGAGGAACTGTGCGGACTTAGAGACTAACAAGTCCAGTTAGAATCATAGTTCTCCTTAATTGGGGGCTTTGTTACTGTCATTATTGTAGTTTTCAGTGGCTGTCCTTTATAATAAGCTTTTTGTATACCAGGTGCTATGGTAAGTACTGTCTAAAAGTCCTTCCTGCTAGCAAATTTATGAAATTGATACTATCATCTCTGGTTTAGAATGGAAAGTTTGGCAGTTACAAGTGGAGGCTCTGGAGTTAAATTGCCAGATTAGAACGCCAGCTCAGTTGCTGACACGCACTATAACCTCAAGCCTTTCACTTAACCTCTTTGTGCCCCATTTCTCTGTCTGGAAAATGTGGATGATGACAATGCCTGCCTGTTAGGTCCTTTTGGGGGAAGAAATGGGTTAATATGTGTGAATTGATCAGGTCAGTGCCTCACAAGGAACAAGCCCTTGAATTTACACAATATTGATGAGATATAGATGGAGAAATTTGCTCAAAGGCACAGAGCATCCAGATTTAAACTGCAGTCAGTTCTGCTCCAGAGCCCCCCAAAATGATCAGCCATTAGAATTCCCCGGTGTGGTCTGGAGACTTAACCTCTCTGAACCTCAGTTTTTCTCACTGGTAAAATGGGAATAACACTGTGTCTCCTTTATAGCCACTGTGAAGATTACAGTGCAATCATATAGATGAGAACACTATTCCAGAGGCTGGCCCAGAGCTAGGGATCGATTAGCAATAGCGATTTCTCCATTTCTACATCCAGATCTCTAGAATAGATGGACCTATGTATCTGTGTGTGTGTGTATACACTTATATACATACGTGTGTTATGTATAACGAACTGCTATCTAACCAATGACTTACTCTTAAAAATTTCTCGTGATATTGGAACTTCGGAATGGTTCAAAGTGTACTTTTACAAGTTTACTCCCGTTTAAAAGAAGAATTGGATTGTTTTACTAGATAATTAAAAACAGTTTCCTTCTTAATAAGGCTTTATTCTGTTCCAGTGGTTTGGGGTATGCCTTTCTAGATTTTTAAAAGTAGTTCATCAAATGGTTAAGAACTGCCTAAGTACTTTTTCTTTCACATATGTAGATTGACCAAAATTTCAATGTTTATATCACAGAGAGAACAGACAGTGACAACCTAGCAGAGAGAAATGTGATGGTATGTTTTTGCTGTTGTGCCTTTTTTTTTTTTTTTTTTTTTTTTTTTGGTGTGTGTGGGAAAGGGTGTGATGTCATTTTGTCTCCACCCCCTGTGAGTAAGCCCACAGCAGAGCTAACTGCAGCCGCCCGCCTCTGTCATTGGGAGACAGTCCACTTAAATGCAGCTCCAGGGTTGCGGGACACCCACCAGCATCACTCCCTGTGTGAGGTGGCAAATGCAACATGCTGTCCAGCTTGGGGTGTCTGCTTTTCTGTGGAAGTATTGCACTAGCCCTGGGAAATGCACAGAAATTGCCAAAAGGCAAGTAGCTCTGCTGTTTTGTGTTTTAAAAATAATTTTTGAGAGATACTCGTTTTTAAATGTCAAAATTAAGTGTGATCTGCTTTACCAGGTTTGGGGGGGGGGGGATATAGTTCTTCTGTGGAGAGTCAAAGTTCAGATGTGTGAAGTAGTTGCTTTAACTTTTACCTTTTATTTACCCCCTCTGTTATTTACTTTTCAGTTGAATCTCTTTAATGCAAAGATGAAGACCAACTTCTTAGGTTTAACAGGTTTACAGTGGCTTGAATGGTGTAGATTGAAACTATAGTATTTGTATATTGAGTCTTGGTAGATGGGTATGGTAGTCTATTAAAAAGTGTTGTTTGGTGTTTTATTCCCCTTTTCAGAGATTAAAACAATACTGGCTTTAGGTATAAAGGGAGCGGATTCTGAAACTTTGGATGGTGTAAACCTCACACGTACTTGTTAACTTGGGGGTAAAGTACGATCATGTGCTAATGTGTAGACACTTCTCTCCAGGGGAGTTTGGAAGAGGGTTTGATCTGCTGGATGGGACACTCCCCCTTTTCCTGGCTAAATTGCTCTCATTTTAGTGTTGGTATTTTGTTTACAAATGCCATCAAAAGAAAATTAACCTTTCTAAATTTAGACCCTAAAAGTCTTTTGCGCCTATCAGTACTGCCATAAGAGCTTGCCTCTCTTCTGTCTCTGAACATAAACATTGCATGTACTCTTTTGTTCATCTGCAGAGGCATTTTCTAAGCCAACTGCAGGTCAGGGAAGGCTTTTTATGGCTGCAGACTGTCGTAGTCAGCAGGGTTATGAAAAACAGGCTGAACTTAATACACAGTTATGATGGAAAATATCAGAGGTAATGCAGAGCCACAGGCTTGTCAAAAACCTGGTGTGCACAGAATCAGACAGGAAAGCTGTTAGTGTCAGATTATCCAAAAGATTCTTCTTGGGTCCTCCCTTTGGATAGTTTGTTCCAAAATCATCCTGTCTCAAGTGAAAACTCTTCTCTCCTCAGTGTGGCAAGTGTAACTTGAATCCAGAATGTGAGGGCTGGAGGCCTTATCTAGTTGCTATTTCGCTTGGTGATGTAAAAAGCAATAAAAAGGGCTGAGTAAACCTTCTTAATGCTGATCAGATAATTATGTAGAAATAAATAAATAAATAGTAAAAACATATACTATTAGATCTTTTTCTTCTATTAAGAATTTTGTTTCTTGATCATAGTGAAAGTGTTTAAGTAAATCAATTAGGAGGCACAAGCATTTAGAATTAATTGTTCCTCTTCCTGAAATATTTAACAAGGACACATCATTGGAGAGCAGTTGGGTTTTCTCAGGCTCAATACCTACAGATGGTTTTATTTTACCTAATGTTCACTGTGTAGGGAGTAGAGCCATACTTTTGTTACTACAGACTTCTGCAAATTCCAAATGTTTTAATTGTCATGTTGCAATCAGTGGATACAAATCTCTTGACACAGTTTTCCTTTATTTGTTGTGGTTGAAAAAAAAATAGAAAAGTTGCCCAGAATGGCCACAAAACTTTGTCTGGTTCATGCACTTTAATTTGAAGAATTCTCATCCAGGTTTCTTTTGTAATTTTAAGAAATATCCATGGCTTTGGTAATTGTTAAAAAGCCCTGTCAAATTAAAATAATTATATTATAAAATAATTGGCAATTTTCTTGTCTCTGGTGCTATGTTTTTTCTCTATTATGGAAACTACTAAGGAACTTTCTTTTAGCTGAAGTCACCTTTCTCAAACTATGTCCTAAGAATAGGTGTACTGTCCTCCAAAGAAGTTGGGCAGGCATCTGCTCTCCACCAATGACTTAAGGAGTGTTCGTGCTTTGTTGTCTTCTGGGGAGTCCCAACAGATGTGAGAATTTCACAAGGTCTGAGAATCACTCAGTAAAAAAACCTGCCCAATATTTTTAACCCATTGTTTCTCAAACTCAATCCATTTCCTAGTGAAATAGCTATAATATAATAATTATAATAATATAATTATAATATAATATATAATAGCTATAATATTTTGTTCATCTTTCACAGAACACATTTGGGGAAATGATGAGCTAAACAAGAATGGGGGGAGGAGGGGAATAAAAAGCATTTCTCTTCTTTTTCCTTTCCACTTTAGAGTTAGTTTTCTATCATCTGTGATTTAAGAAGAAGCTAGAATTTTGAAGCTGGACAGGACATTAAGGGTTAATTGAGTGGTTGCCAGACCTTTTGATTTATGAACTGCTAAAAAGACAGATATACTTTCACTATCAGGGCTCCATTACAGAGGACATAGTTGAATTGTTTGAGGATGTTCAAAGAGGATACAAAATCCCCATTGTTCATCACAACAAGGCATTTTAACATATTTATAAAATAAATGAATTTATACAAGTAAGTCTATTGTTTTTATTTTTCTCTTTCACCATCAACTAATGAAAATTTCATCACAGGCCACTATTTGGGAGCCAATGCCCTAGCTTAACTGTTTATTTTGTAAATGAAGACACCCAAAGGCAGGAAGCTTAGTAACTTTCCTCTCACTGATGGCAGAACCAGGACAGGATTCAAGTCAGAATTGCATGTCTTGCCTTTTTCCCCACCTGGTGAACAGACTTCTCTACCCCCAACTACTAGTTACATTGTGCAGTATATGTGTGGATGCTACCCTTCTCGTGAATACAATTTTTCTTGCAAATATCATAACCATTACCTTAATTTCACATTTCCCCAAGAACATGTCCTATACACATACATACACAAATTATTGTAACTATATATCTGTTTAGTTGTCATATATAGTTGAGAGACATATATTTTTCTTACAAATAGCTATATATATATTTTTTAAGGAAAACATTTTTTCCTAAAATGTTTTAAGAATAGCCATATATATATAAAATAAGAAAAATTATTTGTTAAATAAGATTTTATTTGTCCCTGTCTTTGCTTATTTGCTTACCTAGCCACATACTTTGTTATAGAAAATAAGATTTTGGAAGTGTTTTTCTTACTTTTCAAAAGCTTAAAGTTAGAGACTATTACTAATGGATTTCTTTTCCTCGCTACCACTTAATGAGTATGTGTTTTGGTAAATGATTTACCTTTGCTAAACTTCCTTTTTCTCATCTGTAAAAGGGGAATAATGATAACTATCTCATAGTGTTTTAGAATTAAATGAGATGAGATATAATGTTAATTGGGTCATAGAAAAATGAATCAATATTTTAAAATATGTGCACTATAATTTGTGATCTTGTGTCCAAACCGACAAATCTCTTGAAGGGCAATACATTCAGACATCATGTTCTTGGCAGAAAGGTGGGGCAAGGGAGTTAAGGGTCGCTCTACAGACAATGAGAGAAGACCTCTCCTGGGCGCTAGCCTCACCATCATCAGCCAATGTTTGATTGCCAAGACCAAACAGTGTTCTTTTCTATGGAAGCTGCACCTTTGCCTCAGGATCAGCTTTCCCTGGGGCTTGGTAAGGCCTCACAGAGCTTCCTGGAGAGATCCCCTTGTACTTGTTTTTCAGGAAGAGAATTAAGCCACAACGATGTACAGGCCCTGAGAAGAATCACCGCATTGTTTAAACTTTTGAAAGCCCCTGTGCTCCAGCTACCTCTTGGAATCTTTATTCTTGGCACCACAGAATTTTTCTTCCCCTATTGCATACCAGGCTAAGATAAAAACCACAGAGAACAATATGTAGTGAAGGGAGCCAACAAAAGCTCATGGTGGGACATGAGGGGCTTGACATACCTCTTTGCAGAAACTCCTCTGTGTGGAAGATAGTAATCAGCAAGAAGGCAAGGCTACTATTTCTAGCTAATGCTATCAATCCTGAGGCACGCGTGAGGAAAATCACAGGGGAACATCCAAGATACAAGTGTAATCAGATAGCCTGAAGGCCTAAGGCAAGTCTTGGGTGTGACTCTTGGCATGTGGCAGAGCGAAGAGGCAGCTGGCTCTTTGCCTCGGGTTCTTACCTGACAGGGTAGAAATCACAGATTCCCAGGACCAAAACCAGGAGCAGATGGTAATAATAACAATAGTTCTTACCAACATTTTGGGGGCTCAGATTGCCTGTGGTCATTTAGGGCTAAATATCTTTAATGTGGAAAATCTAAACTCTCCAAGGTCCCTATAAGCAGGTATTCTACCATTCTTATTTTACAGAGCATAAAATTGTGTTCAGAGTGTTTAAGTGATTTGCAGTCACACAGTCAGCAAGTGGCCAGAGGCTATACCCTTACCTTCTGTGTAATATCAGTTTCCTGCTTTATGGGAAGATAAGCTAATTTATTCATAATAATTATGAATTTTTATGAATTATATTATGAATTATTATGAATTGTTATGAATTATATTATTATATTCCATGTATATGCAGAGCACTGAGGCTAGGAAGACACAGCTTGGCACCTGTCTTCAAGAAGCTGACCAGTTAATGGAGGAGACAGGAATGTAAAGAAATAATTATAATAGAGTGAGATTATCCTCCAGTTTGGGTGAAGCACAAAGAGTTTTGAGAACAGCCAGAAAAACCCAATCCAGCCTGGAGGGATCAAGAATTAGGAGAGGATCAAGTACTTAGTAGAGGCCTGGAAGACGAATAGAAGTTGGGGCAAGGAAGAGGATGGCTGAGAGGTGAGAGGCCTTCCTGACAGACACAGCTGTGTGGCCAGATGCCAGGTTACCCCCCAGGTGCCTGTGCTCAGCTGGGTGTTAAAGTACTCAGAGAAGAAGCCAGGACTGGGAAGTCCACACAGGATGCAACTGTGTCTTCCTTGTCTCTTTCTGCCCTGACTCCCCAGGATTAATTACAAAGAGGGAATAGAAGCTTGTCTTTGGAGAGGAGGACTCCTGTGTCTTGCCCTATAAACCTTCCCAGACACGTGCCTGGGGTCTGGTTCTCACTCTCCATGGATTCCTCCCAATCTCACTCTGACAAAATTTCATGTGTTGCTCAAGGGGCCCAGTCCATTTCCCCCCCTTGAGAGGGGCTGGAGAAGATCTCTTTAATCTCAGGGCAAGGATGTTGCGGGGGCGGGGTGGGGGGAGGGCAAGGAATGGTGTGGAGTGCAAAAGAAGCCTAATGGGTAGAACTCTGCTTTTAATAAGTGGTATGTATTTATGCGCTGGTGTCACTGGAGAAGAGTGCATTGGAAAAAATGGCTCCCCTGCTAAAAGGAAACAAAAAAAGTTTGAAAATCATGGGAGAATTATTTTAGCGTCTTTGACAGCTCTAAAGTTTCATGGCAGTTTTATTGATTTGTCTATTCAAATGGTGTTTACTAAGCATCTACTAAGTAAAACTGAATAAAATCCAGAACTTGCTATAGAATGTAAAAATTGATTAAATTTGTTTTTATGCTGAGACTGTCATGTTTAGAATCCAGTGTTTGAAAATAAAATTCCTTGTGTTCATTACACATTCACTGGTTTCATTCAGCTTTGCAGACTGCTATATCCAACTATGAGACACCGAACAGTAAGGAATTTTAGCTTCTCTCCCTCTTTCAAGGTAATGGGGTCCAGCGAACAATCAAGAATAAAAGAATTTATCTGTACTGTATCACAGAAAAGACAGCTAAAATGTTTTTGTAGGTTAATGTGAGTTGACAGAAAGTTTGTCTAAGGCAAAATTAAGGTGTCTAATAAAGAGAGAGTCGTTCAGGAAATGTCACCCACCATTCTATCTGGGTGACTATCCTCAGAAAGATTTTCCTTTTGCTTGTTTCCTGATTGTCATTATAAAAGTAGGTATAAAAGAATGTTGAAATAGATGAACTTAAAGTGATCTAAGAATAAATATAAAATTAAAATATAAATAGGATAATCTAAAGTGAGCGATAATAGAATAGTAAAATAAAAGTAAAAAAATAAATAGTATTAGCTAAAGAAAGAACATGCTAAGAATAGAAAAGCAATGGTTTCAATACATACATCTGTTAGAATGACATTTTAAAAATATGGTAAGGGGCGCCTGGGTGGCTCAGTGGGTTAAACCTCTGCCTTCGGCTCAGGTCATGATCCCAGGGTCCTGGGATCAAGCCCCTCATCGGGCTCTCTGCTCAGTGGTGAGCCTGCTTCCCCTTCTCTTTCTGTCTGCCCCTCTGCCTACTTGTGATTTCTCTGTCAAATAAATAAATAAATAAGATCTTTATAAAAATAAACATATGATAAGAGGGGCACTGGGTGGCTCAGTTAGTAAAACTTCCAATTCTTGATTTCAGCTCAAGTAATGATCTCAGTGTCTGGAGATCGAGTCCTATGATGGGCTCCATACTCAGTGGGGATTCTGTATCCCCTCTCTTCCTTTATCCCTTCTCCACTCATGTACTCTCCTTCTCTCAAATAAATAAATTAAAAAAAAAACTGTTTAATAAATACAAAGAAGATGATAATCATATTACTCTATAGCAGGCTTGGTGTTTAATGCTAAGTGTTTAGATAAATCATCTCATTTTGTCCTCATGCTTATTAAAGATATGTTATTATTTCTCTCATTCCACAGATGAGAAACTAAGCCTAAAGAGTTTGTTAGTTATCTACCGATGCATAACAAATTACCACAAACTCATCAGTTTAGAACAACCCACATTTATTATCTCACAGTTGCTTTGAGAAGACTGAGTCTGGCTTAGCTGGGGCCTCTCCTTGGATGTGTTTCACAGGCTGAACAGAGAGTTGGCCAGGGCTCGCTGTTGACCAGAGGTCACTTTGGGTCTTTGCCACGTGGGCCTTTCTGTTATGGCTGCTTGCTTCATCAAAGTGTACAAGCCCAGATGAGTCTGCTGGCAAGATGAAAATTATAATCTTAGCCTAATCATGGAAGTGAAAGCCTATCACCTTTTCCATATTCTATTGGTTAGAAAAAATTCATTTCCTGTCATATAAGGTGATTACCCCAGAGAATGACTACCAGGAGACAGGGATTATTGGTAGTTGTCTTAGAGTCTACCCACCACAAAATGGTCAATGGGGTCATATAGCTAGTAAGTGATACAGTGATACAGTGCAACTATCAATATAGGAAATCTAATTCCAGAGAATATACTGGTTTGAGCATTAGCACCCATCAATTTCCCATAGAATCCAGCCTTTAGTGGCAGATGCTCATTAGACCCATTGCCAATTTGTCTCCCTCCATGGTTGAGATCAATTCTAGGAAATTGCTGAGAATAAAGATAAATATGATAAGTGCAAAGACTTAAGGTAAATATTTGTGACACAATTTTCTGTATGCGAGAATCCAATCAATGCCTAAATTCCTCTGCTGATTTCCTCTGTGGCACATCAAATGACCACATCTGTGGTCAGTCCCATGTAGAGGGATATGCAAAGTAAATTCTCCCCAAATAGGAGCTCTGCTTTTAAGACTTAGATGCCACTATCTCTGAAACAGAAAACGAAAACATAAGACAAAGCAAAAATTTTCTTTAACAAAATATATAAATATTAAGAAAGTAGCCCCTATTGAGTTGATGACACAGTCCCCATAAAATATGCTTCTGAAATATCAGTGGGTGGTTTCTCCAGTAAATGGAGGAGTTGTTATAAGGTCAAATTAAATTTGTGTTTGGCAGAAGAAAGTATTCTTGTATTAGTGGATGTGACGAAGACAACTGGATGAACTAAAGGAGCTTCTTTCAGATCCCTTTTGCTATTTATAAAACAATTCTTCCAAATGCTCTAGGAATCAAAACAGAAATTGGGTTGTACACAGGATATATGATTAACATGTTTTCTAGAATGTTTAGTGCTAGAGTATCCTGTGTGTGTGTTTTTCTCTAGCCCATGGTTTCTTGTTGTGTTGGGATTGTCCTAAAGGTCCAGGAGGTGCATGGTAAGAAGGGTAAACTTCATGGTCTTAGTCTACTTTGTTGAAGTTCTGCGGACAGGAAGACTGAATCAGGGCTCAGTCTACCACTCAAGTTAGCTTGGGGTCCCCACCAAGAACCTTCCACAGTGAGAATTTTAGGTTGTATTGTAAGTTTCCTTGATCTAAAAAAAAAAAAAAAAAAAACACTGACTTGTATTCCCAGTATTTTGGTAGAAAATTGGGAACCTTAAAGCTAGCCTGAGGTTTTTAGGCTCTCTTGGTATAGCAAGCTATGCAGTCAGCTAATGTTCCTCCCTGTGGAATTCTGAAAAGGAGGTAGAAGATGTGATGCTTTCATAGGAGGTTCATTATTGTTCTCCAGTCACAGACTATACACCTAAAGTCTATACATTAGAAAACCAAACCAAGTCCACCCACATCAAGCATCTGCTGCTCAGATTAGAAATTAATTTTACATAAAGTTGAGGTTTAGTTCAAACTTCACTGATGATATAACCATTCAGTGTTTTCTTTTAAAGTAAGTTTAGCTCTTGGGGATCCTGGGTGGCTCAGTCAGTTAAGCAGCTAACTCTTGATTTCAGCTCGGGTCATGCTCTCAGGGTTGTGAGATTAAGCCCCATGTCCAGCTCTACACTCAGCGTGGATTCTGCTTGAGATTCTCTCCCACTGCTTCTCTCCTTCTGCTCCTCTCCCCACTCATGCCCTCTCTCTCTCTCCAAAAAAAAAAAAAAAAAAAAAAAAAAAAAGTAAGTTTTGCTTCTTAGTGCAAATACTGTAACATCTATCCTGATAGTTGTAACCCTCACTGTACATTAGAGTAACTGAATGTTTTCAAAAGTATCAGAGCTGCTGTGCTTCCCTACTCATTTATGATTTGATTGGCCTGGGGTGGGAGAGTTTTTAAAATGAGGTGACTGAGTCAGTTAAGCATCTGCCTTCACCTCAGGTCATGATCTCAAGGTCCTGGGATCGAGTTCTGCATCAGGCTCTTTGCATAGCAGGGAGCCTGCTTTTCCCTCTGTCTGCTGCTCCTCCTGCTTGTGCTCTCTCTCTTCAAACAAACAAACAAATAAATAAATAAATGAATAAATAAAATTCTTCAGGTGGTTCCAATGACCAGAGTTGAGAACTACTGAGCTACAGTTTTGGAAAATTTATGTGTGTTAAGTGCTTGATAAATATTTCACAGAGTAAAATTTAAAAGTTAGAAGAAAAGCATTTTGCTATTTAAGTTTTGCATCAATTCACAGATGATTTTTATTTTTTTGCTGCTTTGTTCTAGAATTTTAAAGCCTTATTTGGAAAATTTCTTGAGACTCCCTTCTCAGACTACATAGAACAAGGAAATGTTTCAAACTGAGATTAACATTTGTTTTTGGTGTTAGAAAGTAAGTGCTAATCTCTAGTTTCATAAAATCTCAGAAACTAGATCTGAGAAACTATGGTGGATTGTGTTTTTCAGGACTGGACTTAAATTTATTCTTTCTGTTATTCAACTGACATTTTTAAAAATCAATATTAGGATTACAAAGATAAGTAAGACAGTTCCTGCTTTCAAGGAGTTTGAGAAAGTTGTACTGAAAACTATTTGGCCACAGAAAAGTAATTTTCTTTTAGATGAAACTGTTGGTGTCTTAATTCTTTATCCTTATTTAGCAAAAATGTGTTAGAGTTGTGCTATTCCATTGTGTTGTCATGTACTAGCTTTAAGCTATAATAATAAATATATATTTAAATATATAAATATTAAATACATAAAGATAGATATATAAATGAATTAATGTAATTTATTAAGAAAAACAAAAAAAGCATTCCATGATCCTAGTTAATGAAAAATGCAGGAGTTAAACAAAGGTTCAATGAATTTCCCTGTTAGTCCAACTTCTCTGAATCACCTTCGGGAATGGTTCCTTTAATTGGGCCCATTTACCGTATGTATTCCAGCTCATCTTCTTTCTATTTTATGTTAAGGATACTTTGCGAGCACATAGGATGGCTCATAATCTGAAACATCTTTGAAATGTATTCCATTTCTTTCTAATAAAACAAAGGGTCTCTCCTCTCTGAGGGGAGAACACACTCTTTCTAACCAAGCTTGGGGTATTTTGGTTCCGACAAGATGCCCAAATAGAGTCGCAGATTTCCTTTCTCCTTTAATGCCATTCTTTGATTTTTCCATTCTGTTAACTGATAAGAAAACGTTCTGGTTTCCCAAGCGCCCTGCTGAGAGTCCACTGTGCACACGTGTGCATGCGAGCCCTAACAGGCTTTCCTTTTCAGAGAGCAGCAGATTCTGTCATTGAAGGAGGAGTCTGGGGCAGCTGCCAATGTCATGCTGGCAGAGAACTCTGGAATTCAGTCCTGTTACAGATACGCCAGCAGGGGATACAGGACAAAGTTTTCTTCTCCTTTCATTTTCCCAGATGGAGTTCAAGTGTCTCTAGGTAGTCAGTGTAGGACAAGGTATCAGATGATCTGAAGAACAGACCCTCGGTCCCCGACTGGCTCATCCTCTTCAAACACACCACTGATCCTCTTGCCACAGAACAATTCCCTAAATACTCATGTTTTAACCAGAATTAGAAGTAAAATGATGCTGGCCATGTTCTTCCATTGAGGTTTAGTCTGGAGTTTCACCATGAATTGAAGTGGCAAATACTGGAAAATAGCAACAGGGGCTAGTGGGCGAAGTGCAGGGGGAAATGCAAGTCTGGGCAAATGGTCTGACCCTGCTGAAGTCAGATTTGCTTCTCTGAGAAAAGGGTATAATAAACACAACAGTTCTATTTTTAGCTTCCACTAATAAATAATGGTAGGGTGACTTTGGTTTCATTTTTGGTAGGACCTTTCTTAACCTAACTGAGAGGGGATGTGAGGGGACACCTGGGGGGCTCAGTCAGTTAAGTGTCTGCCTTCTACTCAGGTCATGATCCCTGGGTCCTGGGATTTAGCCCCACATCAGGTTCTCTGCTCAGTGGAGAGCCTGCTTCTCCCTCTGCTCCCTCTGCCTGACACTCCCCCTGCCTGTGTTCTCTCTTTCCAAAAAAAAAAAAAAAAGAAGAAGAAGAAGGAGAGGGGATAATCCTCTAGCTGTGGCAGCTAGAGGAAGACCGCCTGGAAGCTCTGTTCACGTGCACCTTCCTGAAAGGATGCTGAGCTGCCAGAGTGCACCACTGCTGGATGGCAGTGTTTTCTGAGCCTGGGCTTGTAGTAGGTCAGCCTCACAGTGACACAGGGCCTGAGGAGAGGAACCACAACACTGTGGATTTATTTTTGAATTTTATTTATTTATTTATTTGACACAGAGAGAGAGAGATCACAAATAGGCAGAGAGGCAGGCAGAGAGAGATTGGGGGAAAGCAGACTCCCTGCCAAGCAGAGAGCCTGACTCAGGGCTCGATCCCAGGACTCTGAGATCATGACCAGAGCCAAAGGCAGAGGCTCAACCCACTGAGCCACCCAGGCGCCCCAGCACTGTGGATTTTTAAAGCATAATTCTTGCCATCAGCGTCCTGCTCCTATTACTTTGTCCAACTCACTGAAGGTTGTGGAAGGCCCTGCTCAGAGCAGATTTACCTTTTATTGTGAAAGATTTGGGAGCACGAGTTGTGGTCCATGGTCAGTTTTACCCCCACATATCCTTGGGATGCAGTTCTGCATAACTTGAAATTCCCCCGGATGCCTGCTACCCTCTGTCTAGCCAACTCTCAGGTACTGTGCTGGTCTGATCAGTCACATTATGAGATTTTTTTCCCTGCCCTCTTTTTTGTTCCTAATCTTCCTTTCTTTTCACCCTCCTTCTCTCTCCCTTCTTCTCCTACTTCCCTCCTTTCTTATTTCTTCCTCTCTTAATGCCAAAGGATTCCTCAGAACATTCTCCGGACTTCCAAGCCCAACGTTTTCTGCAGGCCATTTAGACCCTCATTTTCACTTTACAGTTGACTTTTAATCTGTTCAGATAGAGAAAGAATCATCCCTTTGGAAGACAATGCACACTTCATAATTTTTTCGAGGGAATGGTGGGTGTTTGTGTGTCATGCTAAATGTTCCACTTGACTGAAAATATGGCTTCCCACTCATTTATCTTGACATCAGCAAGCTTGCAGAAAGCACAAATTTACATTCAGCTGATAAGCTCTGTGCCTATCAGATTGGACAAACCATAACTGTATATTAACACCATAGTTCATTCTTAAATGGTTTTGAAGATGGCCCAAGTTACTACATCTCTTCAACTATGGCAGGATGAAAGCCAGATACTACAGTGATATTTTGTAAGGTCACTTTTCTCTTTATTCCCGGATTTTTGTTCCATTGTCGTTGTTGGGGTTTGATGTTTTGAAGAACTTGCAGAGAACTTTGCTGTTTTCCAGGGGCTTGTTGATATAGATCTTAAGTTCAAATGCTATGTTTCTCTTCATTTCACTGGTAGCCAACATTTCCTTGAAACTGAGTTTCTGTATCAAATGTCCCTGAGAAATGAGATCCTCAAACTGGCAACCGGATCAGAGTTGCAGGCATTTAATACCATTTCAATGTGCCAGCTCCCACTTTGATCTCTGCTTCTCCAGCTCCCCTTTGTTTTGCTGTACTCAACAGATGCCTTCCAAATCTTTCTTTCTTCCCAGCCTCTTCTTTTCTGCCTTCTTGTCTGTTTCAAGTTCTAACCCTTGTGCTGGAAGAACTCCAGTATCTCTGCCACAGAAACTTTATATCATCTATTGGCTTCTAGACCTTTTCAACCATGACCTGCAGTAATAATGACTAGTGAAAAAATATGTATGTAAAATTCGGTTTCCAGATTCGGGTGTGTGTGCTTACACACGTGTGTGCTATGCTGCATTATTGTGCTGGTTCTCCTTGAGATGCTAACCAAAAACCAATAAATGTGAAACAGATGAAAGACCTAGAAATGGGTTAAACTTAGTGTGGGGAACCACTGGGTTTTGATTGATTAACATACTAGTATTACTGTGGCTTAGGGTTTTGCTCTTATATGGCACAATCTAGTTGAAAAATCTTTATAAACAGTCTTTCACTAGAGCAAGTGAGTATTTTTATTACCCTGTTTTGGAAGACAGTAACTCAAATTTTAAATATTGATATTAAACTCAATCTCCAGAAAGACTAATTAAAAATATCCTTAAGTCACTTAAGGAAATAACGATACTTCATACTCCCGGTTAGTCAAAATCCCTTCTCCACATACTCTTGGCAAGAAATCTCACTTTCACAATTTTTCAGCAACGTGTCAGTGCTTTTTCAAGTACTTTCAGGTGCCTTTCACAGCTTTTTACAAAGAACACAATTTAATTTTATAATGCCCTAAATTTCTCAGCTGAATTACATTATATAACACTTGTTCTTAATCGGCCATTCATTCTAAGCATCTGTTTTCACTTATGTCAGAAAATTAAGACAACAAGTATTTACTGTAGTGTTTTCCAAAATCATCATAAACCATGCTCACATGTCATCTGTAAGGTTTTTGTGGTATCCCAGAAACATCCATTTCAAACATTCCTTTTCATGGCTGGAGTTTCATAGGCCACAAAGGGACCACAGGCGTTAACACTAAATAAACTTCCTGTAAATTATATTATCAAATGATTTAAAAGGCATTAAAGGATAAGCATTAACAAAGTCAAGATCTTTTTAGGGATATTTCTTTCTAGGCACTTTCTTATTTTGTGAGAACATTTGTCCCCCCTCACCCCCCCTTTTTTTAAGGGGAAGAACATTACCTCCATTTGTCTGCTTTGAAACCAAAGTCTCTCTCCCACCTACTTTCCTCCTTCATGGTACTTGCATCCTATATCCATCCACAAGCTCTGGTTGTGGAAGATGGGAATAGGAAAATAAACCTATGAATTTTGATTTATTGATAATAAATGGAGATATAATTCTCAGACTATTGAAGAGCAAGGAACCACTAAGAGTAGTGGTCTTCAAGCTTGAGTGAGTATCAGAAGCATCTGGAGGGTTTATTAAACTTCAGAGTGTTGGGCACCATCCCCAGAGTTTCTGACTCAGTGGGTCAGAGAGGAGGTAGCCTGGAGAATCTGCATTTTTCACAAGTTTCCAGGTGCTGCTGGAACCACATTTTTGCAAACCACTGACTTCGTGAATCTATTAAGTATTTAGAGCCCCACCTTCCCCATCGCCTCCCTTCTACCCCTTACTACACTCATACCAGATTCTGATATAGTAGGTTGGTCATCTGCATGTTTAGCAACTATCACTGTTGAGTCTGGTGAGATTAACTGTGTCTAGAGAAATAAGACTGATCTTTTTATATAATCAGCACCAAGTCCTGAGACACGGCTTCAAAGAAAGTGATTAAGAGGAACTTAGCTAGCTTATTGTAGCTCTATAAACTTGGAGAACCCATGGTTTTTATTGTTCAGTAGAAGAGACATGTCTGCATAAAAAAATTAGCTTGAGACAGTAAGTTCACCACTGATTCTTGTGATGAACTTATGTCTGCCCTTATTCCTAGAAACAACCTTTTTTTCCATACCTGGCTGGAACTCTGAGCTGCATTCGCCATTAATGTATACTTGTTTGGTAGTGAGTAATGTTTAAAACTGGGGCTGCAAGGTTTTTGGTGACATTTTGAGGTATTAGTGAGAATCATTTGCTTGCGTATATATATGTTAAAGTTAATGCTTAATATTAGCCTGAAGCATCTGTTAAGTGTAACCCAAACTCAAGAAATCCTAATGAAGTATAAACAGTTTTCCAGGTCAATCAAGAAAAAGAGCAACTGTGAAATTAAGATGACCTTGATATTTTGCATAAAAGTTATTTGTTATTTTTACTTACATAGACTGTTGGCCAGCCCCTTGGCTAATACTGGACATAAACCCATTATTGAGCATTAGCTATGATATTCATATTTGGCAGCCAGCTGAAAACACTGTGTAGGTTAGACTTTCTTTTCTTAGCTCTGGGAGTCCATAAAACTCTTGCAATTGTATGTAAAGTAGTTTACTTATGTGTACATTTTGGAGGGTATTGGCCCTGAGGTGTTGAGATTCTCAAAGATGTCTAGAAGCCAATAAAGTTAAGAGCTATATGTCTAAACAGTTTCCTTTTACTGAGTTAGAATTAGGATGTATCAAGTAAGTGGCTGGAAGGATTACCACTATGTGCATAGAACACATAGAAAGGGCTTTGAGATGGTTTGTGAAAAATCTCAAACTTCACAACTAAAATGTGAAGACACAGTTTGTTTTATGCTGTTAGTTTTGTTGTGGTGCAAAAAAATTAAATGTAGAAATATAGTATTCAAATAATCCTCAAATGTCCTCCTCTCCTGGTATTCATGCCTTTTTAGAGTTCCCTCACATACTGAAACATGACAGGCCTGTGCTCCATTAGCATACAGAAGAAGTGAAATGAAGATGTGTGACTTCTGAGGCTAGGTAATAGAAGACAATGCAGTTCACACCTTGCTCTTGATCTTGGATCACCCAGTCTGAAGAAGTCTTGCAGGGAGGGCTACATGGTGAGAAACTGAGACTTCTTCCTCCTCATAGCCAGCACTAACTTGCTAGCCATATGAAAGAACCATTTTGGAAGTGCATCCTCCAACCCCAGTGAAGGCTTCAGATGACTATAGCTCGGGTCAATATCTTGAATGCATCTCATAGAGGTTCTGAATTGTAACTACCTAGCCAACCTGTTCCCAAGTTTCTTCCTAATCCATAGCAACTGTATGGATAATAAATGCTTATTGTTGTTTAAGTATCTAAGCTTTGGGTTAATTTATTATGTAATAATAGATAATACAGAGAGTGACTTTTTTATTGTAATTCAAACGATGATTTAAGTGGAGTTAAAAATAGAATGAGAAATACAGATCATTTTATTTATTGGCATATGGCTTTGATAGGCAAAAGATAAGTGGAAATAAATTTTGGAAAATAATTTTTAGATCCATTACCAAAAAACCTGGGCATAAATGCTCACCAAAGAGTGACTGAAAACATGTTATTACATTTGAAAACAATATGTAAACAAATAACCTTCTAAAGTAATCACAGAATATATTTGATAGGTTAGAGCAGTTTAAAGACCATGTCTTCTGAGGACTTAATAGATGGCCTTGACTTTCATTCCAGAGGCCATTTCAGGACTGGCCCAAGGCCAAGGGTGAGTCTGTATTGGACATGCTATCATTTAGGAAAGTTGACCTGTGCCCAAGAGAGCTTAAAGAGAACCAGATCAAGATCCACCCTGTAGCTGACCTACATCCCTGAATTCCCCTGAGGAACAAATGGGGCTCCGGGGACAAACCTGGATCCGGCCAGGCTCTTATCTCTTTAACCTTTGGCCTTGGCTTTGACCTCATGCTAAAGTTTATGCCATAACATTCTTCATTAATTAGATCTCCAGGGTAGGCATTTGCGAAATTTCTTGTCTCTTATAGAAAAAGACTTTATAAGCACCTAACTAATGTTGGGAAGGATAAAGATATAAAGAAGAACAATGGTTACAGTTCCTATGAAGTTTATATCCTAGCAAAAGAAATAAATGAGCTAAACAGGATACTACAATATAATAAATGCTCTACCTATATCTGACCTCTAGTATGACTTCATTAATGAATGTGATTAGTGCTTTAAGCTGACTTCATTTGCTCCCTTCAAAAATAATACCATTGTTTATAAAATGATTACCAAAAAAATGAGACACTTATCACCAGTTACTAAGACCTTATTAACAACACAAGTAACAAAACATAAAATTGGGTAAGCAGTTTCCAGCCAGTTGGCCTGTTCCTTGGCCAGTCAATATCTGGGTCTCTTGGATGATATAGGTCACAAGGGATAAAAAGTCTTCCTGCTTAGTTCCTCTTTCCAGACCAAATTCCAGTCTAGATCCCAAGTCTTTTTTACCATTGTGTATCATCATTCAAGGAATCACAAGGCTCCATGTGGTCTCTTGCTTTCATGCAGGTTCAAAGCACCACAGACTTGACCTTCCCCGAGCATCTTATGAGAGTTGCCAAGGAAGGGCTGTTTTAGCAGTAAAAACAGCTCATTTCCTACCACTCCTTTATCCACTGTTGATGAACACACCTAATTAAGCAAAACATTCAGGCTTTTGAAGCAGACTCGAGTTGTGAGGGATGTTGTGGCAAAGAAAAAAGTAAGGAAGTCCAAAAAATTGAGTAAAATCTGAAACCATCATCCAAACAGGCAGTGTGCCATGGGAAGAGTCACAACTGTGACTGGAGATCACTGTCTTAAGATCTTTTCCGCACTCTGTCCTGGAAAGTGAAGGACCTTTCATCCTCACTGGCTCTTCTCTTCCAGGGCAGCAGTGGCATTCAGTACTCAGTGACTGTTCCTTGGACTCGTGTAATGCTTTTAGGTTTCATTTTGTCATCTTGCTTTACCATATTATTACAATATAACAAAAGAGGGAAGAAACTTCCAATGATTACAGGCTTTTATCTACATTCAAATGAAACATTTGTACTTTCTCAGTATCTCTCCGTTTTTTCTAAGATAACATGATTATAACCATATTCTTTAAGAAGTTCTCTATATTGTTTTTAATATATCTAATTATTATATGAGATCAATTTTCTTAGAAACTACCATCTTTTCTAAAAGATAGTAGGCAAATAAATTTCTTATTAGATAAGGTAAAATATTGGAATTGGCTATATTTGTCTGGTACAGAGGGAACATTCAATGAAGTCTAATCTTATCTCCCTCCCTCCCTATATCTTTTATTCATGAATCATCATAACTCAGACGTTAAAATTGCACCACCTAAGTTGAAGTGTCATGTAGTCTTTGTCCCTTTCAGCTTCAAAATTCAATTTCAGCTGTTTTTCATATTTTTTTAGACTGTATGTATTTATTCATTTTAGAGAGACAGAGAGAGTGTGAGCAAGGAGAGAAGCAGAGGGGGAGGGGAAAGAGGAGGAAGGAATTTCAAGTAAACTCTGCATTGAACACAGAGCCCAACATAAGCCTTGATTTCATGACCCTGAGATCATGACCTGAGTGGAAGTCAAGAGTTGGATGCTTAACTAACTGAGTCACCCAGGCTCCCCTTTCATATTTTAAAAAAGACGCATTTTGAAAGAGAGTCCTTTAGTCTGAGTAAATCTGGCCATCCCATGCAATGTGTAAAGGAAAGCCTTCTCTAGATCCATAATTAAGGTGAGATTGTAGAAAGGGGGTATTAGGCAGAAAAATGATCATTGGACTTGGAAATAAACCACCTCAATTTTAGTCTTTACCTACTTCTAACTGGGTGGGTGACATTAAAGGAAATGATTTAGTTTCTCTGAATCTTATTTTTTCTCACCATAAACCATGGACCACAATATAGTTAATTCTCATTACTCACAGTAGTTATGTTCTATAAAGTTGCTGCAGACACTTTATTAGCAAACATTGAGCTATTCCTTTTAGACGAAATACAGGGTTAGTTTCCTGAGAGTCTCTGATCACATTTTTGTCAGCCAATCAATATTTAACCTTGTTTTCGTATGTTTCTATTTAAAAACAATGAATCTGATATATGTTGTTGCTTCATTAGCATTAAACTCAAGCCAAGGGCACTACAGCTCATGCCTGAACAGAACCTATCTGATATAAATATTTTATACTCTGTAAGGCCACAGGACAACACCTCAGCTCTACACTTGGGGGCCATTTCAATCAACGAAATCAGCAACAAAAAATACAAATATGGAAAAAACATAGCACTAAACAGACTGTGTAAAGGACGCTTGTTTACAGTCTGAGAGCTGAAACAAGGAAGCAGTGGTGCCCTGTTCAGCTTCAGCTGGAAATACGCACATCAGGTAGCTCACCTTTTTTTGTCTCTCTATGCATGTCCAAAAATGACCACAAAAGTGCTGCAGGTATTGATTTTGGGGTTACAAATAAAGTACGTGAGTAGGAAAACTTTACAGAGTCTGCTAATGGTAAAGGTTGATTGACCATATTCTCTATTCCTGTCCCACAGGGTGGATCATGTATATTGTTTCAGTGAGTGGACATGGCAATGTTGTCATTATGGTTGAGCATGAGTGTTTTCTCCAGCCAAGGTCTAAGAAATCTAGCATTTATGAGGAAGAAAAAGGAAATCTTAGTACTTTGATATCTCACTGGGCCTCAAACACTATAAACAGGTTAGGAAAATGTAGAACCTAATGGAATTTAAAAATATGCATTAACATATGAAGATAACATCATGTCAAAGAGCCTTGACTGGCAAAAAGAATAACTCCATTGTTTGATATCTTTAAGGTGGGCGAACACTTGTTGGAACCTGATTGCTCTTATGCACATTTGCAGCTGCCTTGTGGGATCCTTTTTAAACTGAGTGGTCAGCCATCATGTGTCTTCTTGGCCCAAAGAGTGGTTTTTGCATCTCAAAGGTGTTTTATACATATTTGCAGTTTATTTGTGGATTCCTTTCAGTACAGATAGATTTTTTTCACACAAACATTTGATTTTGCTTCATTTTCTAAAATATAGTACAGATATTGTTTGAATAGCTATGCTAGCTCTATTTAATCAAGGAAACTCTAACTACAGGGATGCACTGAGCTATTGAGGTGAAATTACCGACTCGCAGAAATGTTTCTGTGGGAATCTGGTGCTTAAGGGGATAACATTCCATTCCGAGTTGCCCTCCCTTCTACCTCTTTTTTGGAAGGCACACCCTTCTCAGCCCACATTTCTATGATTCCTTCCTGACAAAGTGCTAGCTGATTTGACTGGCAAGAACCCTCACACCTCTTTTCTGTTTTAATTTCCATTTAAAAGATCTATTTTTAATGACCTGATTCTTGATCCACTCATGTAAAAAAAAAAAAAAAAAAAAAAAAAAAACCCTGTGGTTTTGTCAGGATGAAGACAGACAAACACGTTGATAAGCAGATGCTTTAAATTCAATTTCCATTAACATCTGCTAAATTTTTACCATATATAAAGCTCTGTACTTGTCAGTTATTTCCATTTTTATTGTGTGATACAATCCCCTATAAGGCAGCTTTAAGGGGGGAAAATCCAGAATGGGTGGTAGGCATCAACATGCCTTTGGAACCCACCCACATTCTTGGTGTTCTTCTCTCCTGAACTTAATACCTAAAGACTTCTATTGCCCCACTCCAGACTTGCCTTCTCTTGGCAATACTTTCAGCTCCAGACTGCCCATCTATAAAATTTCTCTAGTCACTGCCCCATCTCTGCTAGCCTACTCCTTGAAAATAATCTCGTATTTTCATTCAAGTAAGGTCTTAATGGCTAACTAAGCGAAATGTCTTAGTTCTCTGAAACATTTGACTTTTTTTCTAAAGATGTTTGTACGAATAAAGCAATAATGCAAGAGGATCTATATTCTCTAATGGGAAGATTTCCACCAAGTAGGATTTGAAGGGAAGAGTTTGTTAAAGCATGAGAGTCCTCCTTATGTCTTTCAAATCGTGTCAGATAAGAGGCAACCTATTCTGTTTACATGTTCAATGTGTCTTGGAAAGGGCACTGAGTAATACCTTCATTGTAGAAAGTCCTCACTGTACTACAGTGTTTGTGGGGAACTTGCCAGGCATGTTGGGAGATGGCTGTATATTTAACCCGCAAAATGGTATCATCAACCACCAAAATTTCTTGAAGCAGTTATAATCACCAAGAAAGCAGCTTTAAGGTCTCTTTGCTTGATGAACTCCTTGGAGTAACCCACTTTTTAAAATTAGCATTCAAAAGAAAAACACCTGGTGTGGAGCATGTGACATGAACACCTGGAAGGGCCACCTCCCAGTCTTTTTTTGGATACTGAGATGGAGTATTAATAACAGGAGGGACTTCACAGCCCTCCCAGTCTCCTTTGCCCACTTGTGTTTGTCCACCTCCCCCACTCCCTACGGAGGGGGAGCAATGCTACAAGCACAGAGGAAAGCTTTCAGCACAAACTGCTGAAAGGCCCTGCTCTAGGAGGGCAGGATAACAAGCTAAGGGTGCAGGAACCCTCAGCCCTGAGGAGAGGGAGACAAGAGAGTAGCAGTATCTGATGGCACAGATGAGAGAAGTCTAGTCATGTGAAAGTCTGGGCACTTCCTCTAAAGTGAGTGAGAACAAGTAAATTTAATAAAAGTTGCTGGACTCCAAGTGCTTTGGTTCTTTTCAACACTTGAGAGAGGCGTTGTAAGACCTGCCAATCAGTGTCCATATATCTCTAAATGTGACACTACTCTGCAAGTGGATAACTGAGTTGGGCTCCATGTGCTTGGACATATATATTTTAGTGGGTTCACTTTGGAAGGAACTACAACTACTTCCCCAGATGTCCAACTAAACATGCCATTTTTTTTTTAAAGATTTTATTTATTCATTTGAGAGAGAGACAGTGAGAGAGAGAGCATGAGCGAGGAGAAGGTCAGAGGAAGAAGCAGACTCCCCATGGAGCTGGGAGCCCGATGCGGGACTCGATCCCGGGACTCCGGGATCATGACCTGAGCCGAAGGCAGTCGTCCAACCAACTGAGCCACCCAGGCGTCCCTAAACATGCCATTTTTGACAGAAGCAAAAACCAACCCATGTTAAAGCCAGATTGATGCTCCTGATTTTGACACTGAGCATTGTAATGGAATAAGGAGCCTAGTTTCTGCTTCAAATCAATAAGAATTCATTCAACAAATACTTATTAATTACCTTCTATAGCCTAAGCACTATCAGAGATTGGGCACAGTCAAGAGTGCACTTTGCCTTTTTTAAAACATATACTTAAAGAGCTCCAGAGGCTCTTGGCCATCCAGGTGTGTGGCCATAAGGGAATTCAGCAAGACTTTAGAGAAATGGGCAAGATTTGGCTAGATCTGTACCCGAAGGAATACTCCCATGTGCGTACTGTATTGAAAGAAATGCAGTAACTCCTTATGTAATATGAAGTTTGTAAATAAAGACCAGCTAATAATCATTTAATTTGAAGAATTTTTGTAATACAGCTTTCTGTTTGAGGCTAACTTTACATGAGCCAGGGTGGGAGAAGTATATATTATTTTAGAAAGATGTATTTTTTTTAAAAAGTCTTTAAAAAATATTTCCTTTGCTGAGATTATTGGGGATTTCCTTGGACTTTTGGCAAATGGTTTACAAAATGAGTTAACACCCTTAAACACAGACACTTCCTACTCCACCCTGAGTCTATTCCAGCAAAATCCATTCTTCTTTTTAAAAAAAGAATTTTTTTTTTCTTTTTGATGACACAGATCTGCTTTTCTGTCTGTTTTAAGCTATGCCTTGAGATTTGAAGATCCTAGAGATTCTCTGCCTTTCTTTGTAAATGCACATTCTTAGGACAAGTTGCTATTCTGAGTACAGCTTTTGTTATATATTGTGATTTCTGGAGAATTTTTTTTTCTTAAGTTTGTAGTAAAATCCAGAGTCAAGGATCTGCTGCTGGCCATGTTTATTGAGTGCACCCATCTCTTTGGTACTCGGCTCTGTTCTCTCTGTATGGGGCAGCATGGAGAGTGTGCTATGGGGTTGACTGGTAATCAGGAGGGTTTCCGTTCTGGCAGTGCCACTTGTTAGCTCTAGAGCCCTACATTAGTCTCCTAACCTCACTTGGCCTCAGTTATCTCAGTTTTTAAAAGAAATGAAGAATATGTTCTACAGTCTCAAAACTCCTTTCTATCTCTAAAATTCAGGGTGGTGCACTCTATAAGTAAGACTGGGAATTGCCTCTGTGGCTCATCGCGGCTGCCTGTGTGGGCGGCTTGGCTCTCACTCTAGTCTGTGACCTTCTTGCTTCATGGTTTGCATCACTAAGGCTATGTGTCTCTCTCCCCGCCCTTTGTGTCAAACGCTGTATCTGTATAACATGAGGCTCCAGTGACTCTGCTGGTGAAGTGCAAATAAATAGATGACTCCTGTGAGTTTTAAAAAGCTCAGCAAATCCCAAAGGGAATTATGCATGAAGCCCAAGTCTGCAGGAAAAACTAACAAAGGATAATCTATATTTCTTTTAGAGAAGCAAATTCAAGATCCTGAAATGGATCATTCAGGATTTTTTTTAAATGGAATTCTGTGATTCAAAGCTGTATATTTTACAAATAGAATACAGACTGGAAATATCTTCTATCATATGAAGAATCTGGGTCAGATATGGTCACATTGTCCTATTAGAACTCCCTGAGCTCATCGATGGCACCCTTTGCCTGTATCTTCCACCACAACATAGCCCTGTTTTGATACTAATCTCAACCACCTGATACTTGGCCCCTTTCCAACTTCATTCATTGTATGGCTAATAACCTGAATGACTACAGTTTTTTTTTTTTCATGTATGTGATTGTACATATTTATGAATACTAGGCTACACTGAAAACTTCATTGAGACATTTGTATTCCTAGACTAGTATAAATAAAATTTAAATGTCAACTTAGTCATAATCATTCTACTTTATTAAACCATTTTTGCAATGATTGGATTTAGAAAATTGCAAAGACTTGACTATATCACCATAAAATTAGAATGATTATTTTTATTGCATATTCACTGGATCAATTGTCCTTTGTCATATCGGTGCTCCAAGAGGTGAAGCAGCCCAACATAGCTGAGACAGCATTAATCTCAGTATTTGGTTTAACAAAATTTCAATACCACGATAATTTAATCTGTCTCTTGGAATTGATGGGAATCAAAAAAGTTTTTCCCCTACTGGTCATAGAGTTCAGAGCCCAAAACCCCAGAAGGTATACAGTTCAGCCCTTCTTCCTTTCACAGATAAGAAAATTGGGGTGTAGGAACATGGTTCCTAGGTTTAACAGCAATAACACTGCTAGTCAAGAACAGACTAGGTCTGTTAAGTAACTTTCCCATACCTGAGTAATCTTTAAAAACACAGCATGTGGTTTTATAGGAAGGTAATCATGAACACAAAGTCATCAAACATGATATATAAAATAATAGTTTGTGTCTTGAAAGAATAACAACATTCTCAGACCAATCTATTCTGTGCATGATGGATTAAGAAAGGTTTATTTGAGTTTTTCCATTCACAAAATTCTTATTGTTTAATCTGTATTATAGTTTTATACATTTAACTAAGGAACTGTATTAACAAATTACCAACTTTTCATTTGTAATCCAGCTTTATGATAATGAAGAATCTGCCTTCATTTTTGTTGTTATTTAATTGTGTCACTTTAGAGCAAGGATCAGTGAACTTCTCAGGGTAAGACCAGATAGTAAACACTTTGGCTTTGTAAGCCATATAGTATTTCTCACACTCAATTCTGCTGTTTTCACAAAACAGATGGCATGCTGGATTTGGTCCATGGAACACAGTTTGCGCTTTAAAGCATGAAATTAAGAGATAATGTTGTCTTACTTGCTTCACTTCACTAGAGAGAAGTTTGCAAAAGCTATGCTGTTGGATAAAAAAAAGTCTTGCCTGGTTTTCTAGATGATGAAGTTAGAGATACTGAGTTTATTGATAGCAGATCTCCTGTCTGTACTCATAGTCCACACATGAAGTCATGGTTCTCCATTTGTGATAACAGCTGTGCACAATGGAAAAAATTAGTGTTGTGAGTCCAATGTGACCACTTAAGGTTGGAGAACAGAAGCATTCTCAGGCTTATAAAGTTGATCCTACTTTTTTGATGTAGCTCTTTTAGGATTAAATTAGAAGGAATACTAAGCTAGTCTCAAAACTAGACTTGGTTTATGGACATTTTTTGGCCCATCTTTGGCCTTGGGTGAAGTCCTCTCTTAACTGAGAGACATGACAGACGCATGCATTCATGCATTTCAGACACCTCTACAATAATGGTAGCATTTACCATTTATCTTCTGTAAAGATAATTTAGAATACAAAATTGAGCACATTGAGGATAGGGACTTTGTTTCCCTCCTGTGATGTCTTGGCAGAGTCATGTCACTGATGTGAGCTTCTGCTGGCTTCACCTCTTAGATCCTTAAGGTGCTTCCATCACTAGCACACCATGATTCCATTCTGCAGAACACCCAGAATAAGGCTTGGCACACAGAAATTATTCAATAGACTTTTTTTTTTTTTTTTAACAAATAACATAGAAACTCAGTCTTAAACTCAAAAAAAGGGCTTTCTCATTGTTCTGGTAATAAACTGAATACACTTCTGCTCTTTTGCTTTATTTCATTTAGGGTAAAGTCTTTCCATGTTTTTATGTCTTTACTAGAATGTACTCTGGTCCAGCAATACTTGGCCATTTTGAAAGACATTTGCTAATATTTTAGAATTGTATTTCAGAAGTTAGAGCACTTGATGGTTTGAACTACCCAGAATTCTGTCACAACATCCATTGAAGTTTCTGAATACTTCTTAGACCTTGAAGCAGGAGAGATTAGTAGGAATTTAAATGAGTGTAGGAACATGTTTCCCAGTTTCAACCATGATAACACTGCTAGTCAAGGAAAGAACTAGGTCTGTTAAAGTAACTTTCCTATACCTGAGTAACCTTTAGTATTATTAAAAAAAAAAAAAAAGCCTTTCAAATTCTTGAGTTTGTCTGTTTATCATAGACCCTAGGGTAGATTTACCTTACACTCATGATTCTGCTAGTTCAGATGTCTGAGGTTTGGCTTTATTTTCATACTGAAAAGTGTTGGCTATGTGTAGAAGAGGAGGTAGGCATGGGAAAGAAGGTGCAAATGACCAGCAAGAATCCTCCACCCCCAGAGTATCTCTGATCATTTCACTTACACAATTAGAACTTAAGAAACCCCTTAATTCTTTATCAATCTTTCCACCTTAATAGAAATGAGATCCTCAGATCTCCTCCAGTGTGATAGTTAACCACCCAGAGCTTTAAAAAAGACATGCTGACACAACAAGTGCATGAGGAAAGGTTGGCAGAAATCAGAGTTAGGGTAACTGTTTTGAAACTAGAGATAGAGGGGGGCTAAATTTTTGTCTGTAGAAGTTTATCCCCCTCTCGGACTGATGATGTGGAAGCTTGCTGCAAATGGTTATCCTTTTAAAATGATTTAAGTGTCTCAAAGTTCTTCCTCATGAAAAATAAATCAAGAAGAGGGGTGCCTGGGTGGCTCAGTGGGTTAAGCCTCTGCCTTCGGCTCAGGTCATGATCTCAGTGTCCTGGGATCGAGTCCTGCATCGGACTCTCTGCTCAGCGGGGAGTCTGCTTCCCTCCCGCCCTCTGCCTGCCTACTTGTGATCTCTGTCTGTCAAATAAATAAAATCTTAAAAAATAAATAGGTTTTTTATTTAAAACTTAAAAAATAAGTAAGTTTATTTAAACTTATTTTACTTATTAAACTTAAAACTTAAAAAATAAATAATTTTAGTTATTTATTTATTGATAAATAAATCAAGAGGAAAGAGAGAAAGAGGAAAGAAAAGAAGAAAAGAGAAGAGAAAAAGGAAAAGGAAAGAAAAGGGAAATAAAAGAGAAAAGAAAAGAAAAGACAAAGGAAAAGGAAAGAAAATAAAAGAAGATAGAGAAACCTCTGTCCAGAAAGCTTCGGAGATGATATCTAACTAACTGAAATTTCTAAGTTATTGAATGCTTATTGTGTGTCAGTACCCAGGCATTGGGGTTACTAAAGTGAACAAAAGTAAGATAGTTATGCTTTCATGTAACTGAAATGATATTCTGATTGGTAAAAAGATGTTAATTATATAATAATAAACTGAATGAATAATACAAATAGAGATGAACGTTTTTCTTGAAGCGAAAACAAGTCTAGGCTGGGTTGTCAGGGAAGGTTCCATAAGGAAGGAACTCTTAAGTCAGGTCTGAAAGATAGATAAGAGTTATCCAGGTAAGGAGAGGAGTGAAGCTCAGAGCCTCCTCAGGAGAAGGGCTGGCTCTGAGCAGGTAGCTGGAGGAAATAAAAATGTTGTGGATGGAGCAAGTAAGTTTGAGGAAACAAAAGCCGGTCAGTGTGAAGAGGAAACAGCTAGTTACTGCAGAGTGCTGACAGATGAAGCTAGAGAGAGAGAGGGGCAAAGGCTAAATCACACATTGGGTGGACAACTATATTACAGTTGTTGGTCATCATCTCAAGAGTAATGGAAACTGAAGTGTTCCCTGTCCAAGTAATATAAGCAGAATTATGTTTTAAGACAACCTCTCTCTTTGGAGTATGTAGTCTGTTTTAGCAGCTGAAGTAGTTTGGATATATGCAATGATTTAGTTATGATGAATAAAAAGGAATGACTTTGTGAGAAGATGAAAATACACAGATTTGAAAACAGATACTTGGAGAGAAAAGAAAGCATCAAAAATGACTCCTAAGTTTCTAGTCTATACCTACAGTAAACACAAAAAAAGGTAATGGTTGAGAATGTGTACCCTCACCCTGTCTATGTTCAAATATTGTCTGCCACTTACTAATGGTATGCTCTTAAGGTGACTCTTAACTACCCTTTCTCATCTTAGAGGTGGAGATAACATTGTAGCTATATTATAGAGCTGTAATGAGAATTAAATGCATTATTATATTTTAAATAACTGATCAGCATCACTAAAAGGTAATGGTCATTCCTTGGGAAAAGAAATACTAGAAAAGGGTAGTTATAGGGCTAAAGAACCTGAGTTCATTCTTAGACATGTTGAGTCTGAGGTCTTTTTGAGACTTCTTGGTGAACAGTATTGAGTAGGGAGTTTCATATAAAACTAGAATTCAGTGACAAGGTCTGGACTAGAGTTATAATTCAGGAATCACCAGTGTGTAAATGACAGTTGAAATAATAGGATTAAATAAAATCACCATGAAAATTCTTCAGAGTGAGGTACAAAGGCCTCTAGTTGGAGGAGTCTGAGTTTACAGACATACAAGGGAGCAGTCAGAGAAGTAGGAGAATGTTTGAAGGAGTGTGGTCAATGGTATCTGATGCTGCCAAAAGGTCAAGTAAGGGGCAGGGTAAGTGTCTATGGAATCTAATGATCTAAAAAATGCAGTCACTGCTGACCTTGGGGGGACCATTTTCATCTGTGTAACTGACACAGAAACTACATCATATTGAGCTGAATGGTGGGGAAATAGAGGAAGTAAAGACAAAGTTGAGAAGTTTGGTTATGAATAAGAGGGGAGGGAGCAGGAACTGAAAGATAATAACAGGTCAGCTGAAGACAAAGTTTTGTCACCATTTTTTAATGACTTTTTTTTTTTAAAGCAATTCACAGCAAAACTGAAAGTACAGAGATTCCCATATATCTCCTGCACCTATACATAAATAGTCTCCCCTGTTATCAATATCCCCCACCAGAGTGATACCTTTGTTACAATTGATGAACCTGCATTGACACATCATAATCACCCTAATTCCATAGTTTACATTACAGTTCATTCTTTGTCTTATACATGGGATGGGTTTAGACAAGTGTATAATGACATGTATCTGTCATTATAGTATCATACAGAGCATTTTCACTGTCCTACAAATCCTCTGTGCTCTACCTAGTCATCCCTCCAGCTACCCAAACTCGGCAACCACTGAACTCTCTATGGTCTCCTTAGCCTTCTTGGACTGGCTTCTTCCATGTAGTAATATGCATTTAAAGTTTGTCCATCTCTTTTCAGTGCTCAATAGTTCATTTCTTATTAGCATTACTATTCTTTATCTAGATAAAACATAATTTATCCATTCGCCTACCTAAACACATCTTAGTCACAAGTTGGCGATTATGAATAAAGCTGCTATAAATATCCATATACAGGTTTTTGTATGGAAATAAGTTTTCAGCTCCTTTGGGTAAATGCTAAGGAGCTGGATTGCTGGATCAAATGATAAGAGTATGTTATCATTGGTGTTAAGAAACCACCAAACTGTCTTTGAAGGTGGTTCTACCATTTTGCATTCCCACCAGCAATGTATGAGAATACCTTTTGTTTCTTGCCAGCATTTGGTGTCAGTGTTCTGGATTTTTGCCATTCTGATAGGTATGTAGTAGGACTTCATTGTTGTTTTAATTTACATTTTCCTGATAACTTATGATGCAGGGCATCTTTCATATGTGTATTTGCCACCTGTGTATCTTCTTACTGGGTTGCAAATATTTTCTTCCAGTCTATGATTTGTCATTTTACTCCTTTGACTGACCAGTGTTTCTTATTTTAATAAAGTGTAGCTTATCACTTTCCTTTGATGTATTGTGCCTTTGGTGTTGAATCTAAAAAGTCATCACCTTATCCAAGATCGTCTAGGTTTTCTCCTATGTTGTCTTCTAGTTTTATTATTTTGTGTTTTACATTTAGATCTGTGATTCATTTTGAGTTAAATTTTGTGATGGATGTAATGTCTACATTTGCTGAAAAGACCATCCTTGCTCCATTGCATTGCTTTTGCTTCTTTGCCAAAGATAAGTTGACATTATGTATGTGGATCTATTTCTGGGTTCTCTATTCTGTAGGTTGACTGATCTATTTGTCCACTCTTTGTTGTATTGATTACTGTAGCTTCGCTGTAAGTCTGAAAGTCAGGAAGCATCAGACCTCCAAACTTGCTCTTATTCAATCTTTAGTTGAAAATTCTGGGTCATTAGCTTTTCCATATAACTTTACAACCAGTTTGTTCATAATCAAAAAATAACTTCCTGGGATTTTGAATGGAGTTTCATTGAATCTGTAAATCAAGTTGAGAAGAATTCACATCTTGACAATATTGACTACTCCTGTGCATGAGTGTGGAATATCTCTCCATATATTTAGTTCTTTAATTTTGTTCATTAGAGTTGTGTAGTTTTCCTCAAATACATGTTATACATATTTTGTTAAAATTACACCTAAGTATTTCATTTTTGTGGGGTGCCAATGGATTGTGTTTTTAACTTCAAATTTCACTTATTCATTGCTGTTATATAAGAAAATAATTGATTTTTATGTATTAAACTTCTATGCTATAATTGTGTGTGCTATCATTGCTTATTAGTTCTAGGAGTTTATTTGTTCATTCTTTTGGCTTCATATCATCTGTGAACAAAGACACCTATATTTTATCCCCCAACCTTTCTTGTCATTGCATTAGCTTAGGACTTCCAGTATGATATTGAAAAGGAGTGGTAAGGAGGGCATTCTTACCTTATACCTGGTCTTAATGAAAAAGATTCAAGTGGTGTGAGCTATAGTTTTTTTGGTAGCTAATTTTAATGAAGTTGAAGAAGTTCACTGTGTTCCAGGTTTATTGAGGTTTTTTTTTTAATCATGAATGAGTGTTGGATTTTGTCAAATGCTTTTTCTGTATCTATTAATATGATCATATGATTTTCCTTTTCAGTCTGTTGATATGTTGAATTATATTAACTGATTTTCAAATATTGAGCTGGCCTTGTACATTTGGAATAAATCCACTTTGTCATGGTATATGATATTTTTATGCATTGTAGATCTGATTTGCTAATATTTTATTGAGGATTTTTACATCCATGTTCATGAAAGATAATGGTCTGAAACTTTCTTTCCTTGTATGCCATTTCTTGTTTTGGTATTGGGATCATACTGGCCTTATAGAGTAAGTCAGGAAACATTTCCTCTGCTTCTATTTTCCAAAAAGGATTGTAGAGAACTGGCATAATTTCTTCCTTAAATGTTTAGTAACATTGAGTCCATTTGGTCCTGGTGCTTTCTGTTTTGCAAGGTTATTAATTTGCTATTAATTACTGATTAAATGTCTTTATTATTTTTTATTTAATTTATTTTTTATTTTATAATATTTTTTATTTAATGTCTTTAATAGACATAGGACTATCCAGTTCTTTATAGATCCTGGATATCAGCTTTTTGTCTGTACTGTCATTTGCAAATATCTTCTCCCATTCCGTGGGTTGCCTCTTTGTTTTCTTGACTGTTTCCTTTGCTGTGCAGAAGCTTTGATTTTGATGAAGTCCCAAAAGTTCATTTTTGCTTTTGTTTCCTTTGACTTTGGAGACGTATCTTGAAAGAAGTTGCTCTGGCTGATATCGAAGAGATTACTGCCTATGTTCTCCTCTAGGATTCTGATGGATTCCTGTCTCACATTGAGGC